>NW_022196910.1:23852812-23914863 GCF_008632895.1 Mastomys coucha
AAGGTTCTGTGCCCCAGTGTAGGGGAATGCCAGGGCCAATAAGTGAGAGAGGGTGGGGTGGTAGGCATAGGGAGGGGGGAGGCAACAGGTTCTTGTTGTTTTTGTTTGTTTGTTTTTTTGTTTTTTGGAGGGGAAACTGGGGAAGGAGAAATTTACATGTAAATAAGGAAAATATCTAATAAAAAAAAAAGTAAGAGTTGCCCTGGGCTTGATGCCCCAGTGTAGGGGAATGCCAGGGTGGGGAGGCAGGAGTGGGTGGGTGGGTAGGGTAGCAACCTCATAGAAACAGAGAGAGGGAGGATGGGAAAGGGGGTTTTCAGAGGGGAAACTGGGAAAGGGGATAACATTTGAAATGTAAATAAAAAAAATCTAATAAAAAAATAGTTGCCTTGGTCATTGTGTCTGTTCATAGCAGTAAAACCCTAACTAAGACAGATATATTCAGCCTATTCTATCACCACAGACAAAGTGTCTCCATTAGGGTTTCTTCAGCAACTCCTATAAAGGAAAACATTTAATTGAGGCTGGTTTATAGTTTCAGAGTTCAGCTCATTATCATCATGGTGGGAAGCATGGTGGTGTACAGGTAGATCTGATGCTGGAAAACAGGTTGAGAGTTCTGCGTATGGATTGGCAGGCAGCAGGAAGAGAGAGTGCTGTACGGGGCCTGGTTTGAGCATCTGAGGCCTCAAAGCCCTCCCCTAGTGACACACTTCCTTCAACAAGGTCACACCTACTCTAACAAGGCTACACCTCCTAATTGGCACATAATAGTGTTGCCCCTGGTAACCAAGCATTCATACACATGAGTCTAGGGGGGCCATTCCTACTCAAACTACCACACCAAGGCACATCTTATCTAAGTAGTTCCCTAGGCACATTCTCAGGGATGGTGTGTCACTGATACTGAACCTAAAACAGTCTTCAGGAAATTTCTTTTTCTTTTACTTTTTTTTTTTTTTTTGTTTTGTTTTGTTTTTGAAACAAAGTTTCTCTGAATAGCCATAGCTGTACTGGAACTCACTCTGTAGACCAGGTTGGCCTCGAACTCAGAAATCCGCCTGCCTCTGCCTCCCAAGTGCTGGGATTAAAGGTAGGCCCCACCACCGACCAGCAGGAAATTTCTTACATGGTTAGAGACCTGCAGCCACAGCTGGAATAAGAGTAAGGCTGTAGAAGCCCTTCCATGTAGAAGCATCCAGAACAAATGGCTTATCCTTATATATCCATTTATCCATTGTGTTAGTTACTTTTTTTGTCTTTTGGGTTTTTTTTTGTTTATATTTTTTGTTTTGTTTTGTTTTTTGTTTTTTGAGAAAGTGTTTCTCGGTGTAGTTCCGGCTGTCCTGGAACTCGCTCTGTCGACCAGGCTGGCCTTGAACTCAGAAATCTGCCTGCCCTTGCCTCCCAAGTGCTGGGATTAAAGGTGTGTGCCACCACTGCCTGGCTGTTACTTTTTTTTGTCAATTTGACAGGAAGTAGAGTCCCCTGGGAAAAGGGAACCTCAACTGAGCAATTGCCACCATCAAATGGCCTGTAGGTACGTTTGTAGGGCATTCTATTGAGTAGTGATTGCTGTGGGAGGGGCCAGTCCACTCTGGGCGGTATCACCCCTGGGCTGGGGATCTACTTGGTGCTATAGAAAAAGCAAGCTGATGGGCTGATGAGATGGCTCAGCGGGTAAGAGCCCTGATAGCCCTTCCAAAGGTCCTGAGTTCAAATCCCAGCGACCACATGGTGGCTCACAACCACCTGTAATGAGATCTGACTCCCTCTTCTGGTGCATCTGAAGACAGCTACAGCGTACTTATAACAAATTCATAATAAATAAATCTTTAAAAAAAGAAAAAAGAAAAAGAAAAAGAAAAAGCAAGCTAAGTCACGAAGAGCAAGCCAGAAAGCAGCATCCCTCCATTGTCTCTGTTTGAGTTCTTGTTTCTAGATTCCTGTTGAATTTCTGTCCTGACTTTCCTACTGTGATGAACTATGACTTGAAATGTAAATAGAACAAGCTTTATCTCTCCCTATTTGGTCACCACTTCAGCACAACAACAGAAAGTGAGCTAGGATGCCAGTCAGTTTTGACTTTTATTAGTTTGAAGTTGTATATTTTAATGAAATTCAGTAGATATTTAATGCACACTGTTTTTCCTTCCAACTGGAGAGCTGTACTTTGAAATGTTGTCAGTGATTTGAAATAATTCTTCAACTAATATTTTTCTCTTGGCATCCTGTCTCATGCGTGTGCTGATGCATGTGTACATCATATGCACGTGTGCATGTATTCCCTTTGCAGATGTAGTAATACACAAGAATAAAACCAAAACAGAATCTGTTGCATGTTTCTATGAGCTGGTCCTTGGGAGAATGATTGGCAGACTAAATGACAGTGGTATTATTAAAATTCATGAACCAGAGAATTACCGGTGTGTAATATTCAAAAATGCAGTGGGTGCTAAGTATCTCTGACATACTCTCTAACACTTTAAGCGTCTTGGGGGAAAATCTTAGAAGTCTGTCAGGAACATATTGGATTTTCCTAAAGCATATGGTGATGAAATAGAATATCATTTTATGAGAAAATGCTGCCACAGTGGCTTCTGGACCCAACATATAATCATTTTATATTTCTCTTTTGTAGTTGTCTTTCTTTTCTGCTCCCCACTTTGTTTTATTAAAATGAATTTTCGTTTTGGAAGGAGATTACTGCTTCACCCCCTTCTGTTTCTTTTGGCCAATTCTTTGCTTTTAGCCCTCCGATAGGGGCCTTTTGTTTTCTGCAATGAAATGTTTTTACTGGGTCTCAAGATTGGGGTGTGTGTGCTTTGATCAAGGCTTTCTCGTGACTACACTAAGAGTTTTCTTTCTTTGCATGGTTTATGTGTGGCTGTTTCTTCCTGGCTCTGAAGTAGTCGCTTTCATCTCAGACCTGGCTCAATGGCAGAAATGTCAGTGCTTATTCTCCAACTTCCATTAGCAAAAAAAAAATATCCATTTTCATTTCAAGAAGATGATAACTAGAAAAACAATATATGCTGCTGGATTCTCTGTTTGGTTCCCTTGAGCTCCTTTTTAAGCACTGGCTACATTCCCAGAGCTAGCCAAACCTACATCACCCAGTTGCAGGCTGTTGTTGGCTGGCATCCTCCAGAGATGTTTGGTTGGTAAGCTCAATTTACAAATTCTTGGAACTGTCGTATTAAACTGTTTCCTAAGGCTACTAAGGAGTAACACCCCATTACCCAAGGGCTTTTATTGTCTTCAACTTTTAGAAGTCCTGTAGGTGTTTCTGGTTGGCTGTGAATTTCAAATTCCCTGCTATGCTTGCTCAATGATTAAAACCTGGTGAGCTTGAATAAACTGTTCACTGTTGCCTCAGCACAGCTCCCCGTTTGTAACATCTGTGAGGCGACACACAATTTCCTCTTCTCCCCCTCCCCTCGCCCTGTGAAGATGATGAAATTCTCTCCCTAAAGGCTCTTTCAATTCTGTCGTTTAAGCTTCATACTAGAAAATGTCCTGAGAAAACATGGCTGAAAGTGGACCAAAACTTCATGTTTCCCCAAGGTGGCGAAGAGAGTTGGCGTTGTCTTGGGTTTATGTAGGAGCTGGAAGTCATGACCTTTCAGGCAATTAGGAACTAGCCAGAATAATGGCTTACATATAAACCCTGAAAAATACAGTTGAAAGCATCTTTAAGCAGAATTTTCAGAGTTATCATTATTAGGTCAGGCGTTAGAGGAGACATTTGGAAACAGAAGAAAATGTTTGGTCTTCACTTAAGTTCACTAAAGACTCTCATTGCAGATGCTCTTGGCTTTCCCCCAGTTTTTAAGAGGGTTCTATATAGGACACATATGTCAAAACGCTTCTCTCGTCATAGGACAAGTCAGCAGAAGCTAAGAGGCTTTCCTGACACATTCCATTCTGGTTTTTTCTAAAGCCGCTGTTCTCAACCTGTGAGTTGAGACCCCAAACATGGGTCACATGTCAGATATTTATATTACAGTTCATAACAGTAGCAAAATTACACTTATGAGGTAGTAGCTAAATAGTGTTTTGGTTGGAGGTCACCACAGCATGAGCACTGTATTAGAGGGGTCACAGCATTAGGAAGGTTGAAAACCACTGGTCTAAAGAGTTACTGCCAAGGATCAAAACCCAAATGGGTCATCATAGCCAATGGCCTCTTGATAGTATGGTGGATAAGGAGAGAAAATATATACATGAAATAAGATGACATCACCCAAGACTGACAACGACCTTGGCACTCTTTCTTCCCCACTTTTCTCATTCCTTTTCTTTCTCAATTTCTATGATTTTTATATTCAATCTGTTTTCCATAATAATGATAACAACATTGTACATTTTGCTTTGTGGTTTCTATATCTGGAACCTGAACCTCTGTAAAAGTGCTTAGATTAACCCATACATGTCATTGAAATATCTAATGTGCAATCCAGTTGGTACAAAAATTATTTTCTTGTGAAGCATAATAATGCATACTTAGAATCCCAGCACTCAGGAGGCAGGGATGGGAGCAGCATGAGTTGGAGACCCCCCTGAGCTACAGAGTGATACTCTGTGTGAAAAGAATATTTTTTCATCGATAAAGTTATGCAGTTAAAGTCCACCAAAGTTTGCCTCCCCCTCACCCCTCATTATTTTGGGAATGATCAGGAAGAGTAAATGAAGTTTGGGGGAACCAAAGTGATTCTCCCAGATTTACAGAGTTGGTCATAAAGTTCTGGGTTTGGAGGAGTGGGTCCAGAGAAGCACACACAGCCCTTTATCTGATGTTTTATGTCATTGCATTCTACAGTGTCTCATGAAGTTGCTAGAACATCTCCCAGAAATGCCTCACGCATGGAATGAAGAATTGGCCCCTCAGCATGCCCCCCTTTCTCCTCTTAACTCAGATTTCTTCTTGCTTCCACAGAAGGGAAGAGAAAAAAAGTGAACCATTAGAACAGACTACTGGGGTGATGAAGACACGTGAGGCCTGTTACTTAGGACATCTTGGGGCTTGGAAGATGGCTCAGTAGTTGACAGCACCTGCTGCCCATCCAGAGGACTGGGGTTTGATTCTCAGCACCCTCATGGGGTTTCATAACCATCTGCAACTCCAGTTCCAGGGCATCCTATGCCTCCTTCTTCTTACCTCCTCAGGTCACAGGCACACATGTACACAGACATATATGCAGGTAAAACACTCATATACATGAAGACGGAATAATAATGAAAAAATTAAGAACATTTTTCTTCCCTAAAAATCTGAACTATGCTAACTGGCTTTAAGTTGTGTTTGATTATTACACTAGGATGATTTTTCTAGAAACAAGTTACTCTCAATTCTGAAAAAAAAAATGCCATATATACTGGTTTTATGTTGTTAGTAGCAAAAGCAATTTTTTTTTTTAATCAAATGAGGATGATTTCTGGACTATCGGTAGATAGCATCATGAACTCACGTGTTCTCATGCTTGCCGAGTGATCTGAGAGAGTGAAGTGGGATGGAGGTTAGGGGGAATGGTGATTTTCCTGAAGCATGGGCATTCCAGAGCTCACATCCCACTTAAAGGTCTTCTGTACTGTTCCCCCTCAGGGCTTCTAAGCCAGAATTTATGCTTCAGGCAATGTGAAGGATCCTCCAATTAAAAGCTGGCATTCACTTCAACGTTTGGTATCCGGCCACCATACACCCCTGGCAGGAGCTGAGTTTGACCTCGAATAGTACATGTCACAGACCTTTTTAATTTTTAATTTTCACTCCCAAATCAGAAATTACAATGAAGCTCTGAGAACAAGGGGTCATCCTATGAGACATAATTCTCCCACTGAAGTCCTTTCTCACAGGACACAATGTGGAGTGGCGGTCATAGCAAGCTATTTTATAGGTAGCTGCACTGTGACTGTGTGATACAGGTCAGAGGCCGTGGCTATAGATATGAGGGGTTTCTCCTAAGGCTCGTGGGTTGAAGGCAGGATGCCCAGTTGGTGGATGCAGTCTTTGACAAGTGGCTGAGTCCTGAGGACTTTGACCTGATCAGTGGATTCATCCACTGGGGGGATTCACAGTTTGTTGGTGCTAAAGGAAAGTGAGGGAAGTAGTGGGTGATTCCTTGTTGGAAGAAATTGGAGAGCATGCCTGTGCTGTGTGCACCTTTTTGTTTTGTCCACTTGCTTCTGGGCCTTAGGCGAGTAGCTGCATTCTACCACGTCCTCTGCCATGATGTTTCTCACATGTGATCTGCTGTGATCTTCTCACAGACATCGAAGCAGAGGATCCAGGCGACCACAGGCTGAACTCTCAGAAGCTTTTTTTCACTTCAATTGCTTTTCCCAGGTATTGGTCCTTATGCCATAAAACTAACCTAGGAGTAAGGGACACAAACGTGCGAGACTGTGTCAAACACTGATAATCTTTCACAATCTTTCACCTTTGGTAAACTCTACTTCTTCTTTGACTCAGGCTTTTTGAAAACAAATGGAGCAGCTACACTGTCCAACACAGCTTCACAGGGTATCTTAGAAGGATGCGCGAGGACAACTTAGCCACAGGCTCATCATGAATAACTGTGGATCAGCACAGCTACAGTCATTTAGAAAACCGCAGAGGTGTGGATGTCAAGGAGCTAAGTAAAAGCCCTGGTTAGAGCATGCTCTAAATATTCCAGAACTCGATTAGTCAAAGGGTGGACGTCAGAAACAACAGCGTCAGTCTGTCTTTTTAGAACCACAGGATCTCAGCCACACTCTACACAGATTGAATCCAGCTGTATATTTTAACACACTACTCACAGGAACAGAACTGTCTTGGAAAACTATAACTCCCCTTTGACCCCTACCATATCTTGCATTAGAAACTCTTAAAGGCTATTTTCTAACTGCTACTAGACTATTTCCTTATTAAGGGCGAAAATTACACCAATTACTTCTTGGTCATAGTAAAAAGTTGGTGTTAAATAGAAATAAAATGTTATAATAAATTATAATAATGATAAGCAGGGTAGCCTACAGTGATTGAGTACTTTTTCATGCGTGGGTCATTCTACAAATCCTATTTTATTTAGTCCTCAAAATAACATAGAAGGAGAGCTTAATATTATATTTATGCCGTACATGGAAAGGGTGAGGAGGCAAATGCTAAGTAACTTGTGCCAGACACACAGAGGACAGGGTAGAGACTCAGCTTTAATGCCCTGCGGCCCCCTGTTATTTTTAGCCATAGACTGATCCATGTGAATAAAGAAAATAAGAGAGAAACTGGAAGAAAGTTGTCATGTTCTCCTGGTAGTTTGGAGGGCCCGTTCGTCACTGTCTTTAGTATCTTGTCCTAGAGATAAAGTGCTCCCTTTGGCAATGGCAACTATCTTCTCCTATCTTCTGCTCAAGGTTGACCCTGGAGCAGAAGGCTCAGCCACTCTGTCTTGCTAGTTTATTGATTCATCTGCTTGAAGATGAAAGGCCAAAAAGGAACTTTTATTTTATTTTATTTTATTTGCATTTGACAGCTATTTTGCCTTTTCTTCTAAAGCAAAAGGAATTAAGATCTCAGCTGAAGAGGGGGTAGATGACTGAGAGTCGGAACAGGAAAGAAGAAAGGAAAATATCACTCAAATTCCTTGTCAAATTCCTCTGGTGATAGGCAAGAGTTGAGTGGATCCTGAGGCACAAGAAGACCTAGTAAACAACTCAATGAGACCACTAGACAGCATTATTATGGGGGTGATAGACAATATATAATTATTTTTAATGCATGTGTATAGTTAGGACTTGAAATGCATCACAGTGCTGTCTGACACTATAGATGCAAGGGGATTACCCATCCTCCTTGGGTACAGAGATAAACGCTAGGCCTCATATCCCTCCAGGGGATATAAACTCAAGATGAAGAGCTCAATGAAACTAAGTCAGTGCTTGAGACAGTGGGAGTGTCTCTTAATAATCAAGCTTTGAGATATTTTAAATCACTCTTCAGAGGAGATGAATTAGATTATTCATGAGTCATATAGGAAGAAATGTCTCAGGCTATATTTCTATCCTGTCTCAAGTCCTGACTGTTGAGTGTAATAAAGACTTTTTTTTTTTGACCAATACCTAACAATTAGCTTCAAGAGATACTGATTAAATGTCTTGCAAGCAGAGGGGTAGCGGACAAATAAACAAAGCATGTAGACCATTGACTTTCAACCCTAGGGTCATGACCCCTTTAGGGGTTCAATGAGCCTTTCACAGGAATCACCTAAGACCATCAGAATACAGAGATTTACATTATGATTTATAATAGTAGCAAAGTTATGAAGTAGCAATGAAAATAACTTTATGTTTGGGGTTCACCACAGCATGAGGAACTCTATTAAAGGGTTGCAGCATCAAGAAGGTTGAGAACCATTGATATAGATGCTTAGTTTCTGGTCATATAGAGCACTGTCCACATAATTTAAAAGACCCTTCTGGAAACAGAGTTGCAGGGGATCTGAGGCAGAGGGGAGTGGAGGATTGGGAGGAGGAGAGTGAGGGAGGACTGCAGCCAGGATGTATTGAATAGGAGAAGAATGAATGAGTGAATGAACAAATGAATAAATAAATAACCCTTCCACTAACATCCTTGAAGACTATAACTGGCAGGATCTGAGAATCTGTTAGCATCAGGTTAATTGCAAAGCATCAGAACATTATATACACATTGTAGGAAGCAGATGTACATGTCTCATGGGTCATTTCTTAGATTTGAGAATTAATTAATGTCTTACAATCATTTATTTAGGAGTCTGCATGGAATCACACACCTAAACTTCTGTAACTATTCAGAATAAAGTCCTTCCTCAGGTTGAGTAAAAACTTACATCTTCTTATTTGAACATGTAGATGGCATAAATGGCCACCTCAAATGCATGCATTAAATTCTGCCTCAGTATGTAACATAAAGATACATAATACAGATTTAAAATCATTAAAGTGATATATATATATGTATATATATGTGTATATATATTCATTCTTTGGTTTCATTTTAGTATATAAAATTTATAACATTAGCACATATTTTAACTCTCAAAATGTTATGTACATGAACAGCTAAAGACTACTGAATACCTTCTATCTCTACAAATGAACTTCTAAAAATCTTTATAATCAGTTTTCCACTTAGGACATGAAGTGATTAAAAATGCCATGAGTGTCCAGCCTTGAATAGGGGCCCATGGAGAAAGTATCCACTTCTCTTCAAACCTAGACAACTTCTTCTCTGGAAGCTCTTGTTTCCAGACAGAGTCAGGCCTAGCAGTGGGAGAGAGCCTTCGTGGTTAGCAGTTCAGCTCTGGAGACTGGCTTGAGATGCATTCAGTTATATGACCCAGGGCAAATTATGTGAACTTTCCATGCTCCACTTTCATGATCTGTAAAGGGAGAATAATAAATCACATCACCATGATAAGAAAATTGTGTGGATTAAATGAGGTATGGGACTTGACACAATGTTCCATCAAATAAATGCTCTTAAACACTTAGCTATTTTTACTGTTAATAGCAGGAAAATAGGACTCGCTGTCTTCATTTTGTCATTAAATCAATTTAATTATTAACATTTAACTTTATTCTTAAAATAATCTCTTCTTTATTATATGAGCAAAACATAGTCATATAGTTATCAGTATACACAGCAAGAGGCAGAAAAGGCTCAGTCTCATTCAGAAACATCATTAGTCTTTATGATATGAACCCCTCCACATATGTAAAATAAATGTTTTCCCACTGTAAATATATATTTATGATGTGTAATCTCACTTAAACTTCAGGGTATTACTTTATTTAAGTTTTTGACTTAGCCATTCAGAAATCTATAAGTGTTCATGCAAGTTCCATTAATTTCTTTGTCTGCAAATGGAGGGGAACAACTTCATGATTCCTACCAAGTGCTGTAAGGATTGAATTCAAATTCACATCAAGTATGGACACACTTTATTCTAGATTACTGCATCCTGCGCAGCTTGGGTCCCAGAACCCCGGTGCAGGCAGGGGAAGCAGGAAGAAAGGACAGACACACTGACATGCACAGGATGAAGTTGGGATCAGGTGTGGTTCTCTATGCTTCTTTAACATCACTGCCACCACAACCAGAAACCTCAGCTTGTTTATTAGGTACCGCACAGTGGGTGGGGTCAGGCCCACTAATCTCTAGGTGAGAGTCTCAGGCTGTAAGCATTGCAGAGGAGGAAGCTGCAGTTCCTAGTCTCCACACATACTGGTCAGTCCTTTGTAAACCACTCATGCTCTGGCTGTAGAGAGCAGCTTTCTCATCAGCCTTTAGCCCGGCCCATATGGCCAATGGCTTTGCCAAGTTCTGTGAGTCAATTGGTTTCAGAGGTCATGTCTATGTCAATAAAAGTCTACTCATCAGAGCTTCCTCCATTCTCTACAATAGATATTACTGTGCAGGAATCATCTTCTGAGGATGTCATGTTAAGAACCCCTGTGTGTGTGTTTGTGTGTGTGTGTGGTGTGTGGTATGTGTGGTTCAGGTATAGATGTCTGGGAGTGTGTGTAGACTCCAGGGACTGACTTTGCATGTCTTTTTCTATCACTCTTTCTCATTTATTGAGACACAATCTCTCATTAAACTCAAGGGTCACCATTATAGCTTGACTGGACTGGCCACCAGGCCCCTGGGACCCACTTGTCTCCACCCTGAAATATTGGGATTATAGGCACATGCTGCCATGTCTGGATTTTATGTGGGTTTGGAGAAATCTAACCTCAGGTCTTCTTGCTTGCTTGAGTAGTACTTTAACCTCTGAGCCAACTCCCCAACTCTTGACAGACCTTATAAATGGCAGGATATCAGGATGGAGTGTGGATCTATTCCCATTCCTAATCTTTCTCTGCTACTCTGACTCCTGCTTTTCATTCTTCTCCTGACCAGTGCTGGCATTTCTGGAGTGCACATGGTTTACTAAACTGTGTTGAGACAAAGTTTAGCAGAAGACCATTTTCCTGGGAAGAATCTGATCACACCAGGAGGGAGAACTAACTGTACCTCGCAGTTGCTCATGCTCCCCATCCATCCACATACTATGCTTTGAGCTTTGAAACAGGATGAAGTGAAAGGATTCTAGAAGATTCCATAAAGTAACATCCACAACTCAGGGAAAGTTAACTCGGTGCCCTAAATGAATTCATCATTCTCTTTTACTTAGAAGAGGCAATTGATAATTTTTTAATGTGTTATAGCCTGAAGTATATTCGGAAAAAAAATCTTGCCTTTGCTTTTACGCTTTTATGGGATTAAGCAGTTTTCATCTTGTTGGCATGAGCCGTCTTGTTGGTGTCAGTACAAAGTGTGTTAGAGCAGGGGATGAAAGAAACTCTCTAAACCCAGAAAGCTCTCCAGCGATAGCTCTAAAGCAATCTGAGATGTGTAATTAAAGCTTTGATGAGACACACACATGAAATAAAAATTTTTGGAGACTTCCTTTCCTCTTTCTCTCTTTTGGAAGAATAATTCATTTAACTGAAATTGACAGAGGGAAGAAAATGTACCAGGGCCTGAAACTTTGTTTGGAAACAATTGAGTTCTGCCTTTTCCTCACATATAAATTGTGCAATTAATGGGGAACTTGGCTGGAGCAAGGATTGCTGACAAAATGTAGCAAGAGATCTTGAACTATTTTTAGTCACTATGCTGTTTGTGTTTAACCACATTTAACATGAGCGTTGACGTACGTAGACGCCATTCTCTTCAGCCATCAGGACAAAACAGCTGGGAAACATCCAGGTTTTAGAAAAGCAACAAATAACACGTGTACACACAAAAGCAAGTACCTAACACTGAAAAACAGAAAAAAATATAACCTCACTGACTTAAGAGAGGAGGCAGTTGTTTTAGGTAGGACATATTGACTTTTAGAAATTCTTCACATGTAAAACTTAGTCTAATGAAGGAAAAATTCTTATTTATAAAACAGTTGACCGCTCCTTTTTTTCTTCCTTTCAAGTGTATTTGTGTGACTGACTGTGTCTTATACAATTTTTTATCTGGTAGAGAACATTAGAGGCCTGGCTGTAATAAATAAGAGTGGTTTTTAATTTAATGGAATCTTCTAAAGTCCTCAAAAATGCTTGAAAACAACATTCCCTCTTCGGTCGATTGCTCCCATTATAACCCTTCTCTCTCGGCGTTTTGTCCGGCTGGGTAGTAAGAGGCCATTCTCAAGTAGGGTCCTTGTGAAGTACAGCATAGCACATGCCTCCCAGGAGTGGGTGTGTGGTAATGGGACCAGAGGCTCCTAAAGTCTTTAACGCTAACAGTGCAGCGTCTGTGATCAGGCTGTTTCCCATTGGCAAACGCTTCAGTCAGATCAAAGCGCAGTCTCCACATTATCCCTGCAATTGGGACTTAAGCTTCCATCTTCTCTTGGACTCCCTTGAAAAAGCTCAATTTCCCAGAGGAGCTTCTTACCCCTGGCTCTGGTACGTGCTCCGATTCTCAAGTCCCCGGCATTAGGGAGGTTGCTTAGCAGTCCAACTTACTGACTCCTTCAAGAAATCAGACA
Organism: Mastomys coucha; assembly: GCF_008632895.1. Classification (NCBI taxonomy): domain Eukaryota; kingdom Metazoa; phylum Chordata; class Mammalia; order Rodentia; family Muridae; genus Mastomys; species Mastomys coucha. Next base: position 23,865,367 of record NW_022196910.1, read on the forward strand.
CTGCTCTTTCCTGGCAAGAAATAGAGGCAGATACAGGTAGGCAAATGCTACCTATCAGCTCCTCCATCTGTGGAAAGGGACTTTAAGATCCCCTCACCCCTTTATTGTTTTCTGTCCACCTGACACAGAGACTTCGTGTGTGTTAAGTTCATTCCAAATCATGTCCATATGGCTTATAACAATACAAATAACAAAGTAACTCACATACAAGGATTTAAGTGAAGGAAAATCAGTATCCAGCCCTTCCTGGGCCCAACCCATTCCTCTCTATTTCTTTGTTTTCAAATCTTATGCTTACAAATCTTTCAAACTTTTACCTTCTTCATTCTACATAATGTCTAGATGTTTCTAGATTTTAAAATTAAGATAATGTTCCTTGACTACTTAGTCACCTTTCAAATCTATATGTATAGCCCATTTAGTTAAATCCCTTTTATTTTTTGCTGTGCTTCTAGCTAAGCCACATATTACATCAGTGACTCTTCTAAAATTTTTCTTCCCCTGGTGCTGTAGTCTTCCCCTGGTACCTGGGATATTTTTATAGTTTGTAACTATTTTGTGATAAGGTCCAGAGGAATAGCAATGATGGGAATGTTCACGAACATATAGCACTGATTCAGGCTGAGAAAATCCTATGCAAGGGGAATGAGTCTCTCCCTTTTTTCCTTTGCCTAAATTGGCTGTGACTTACTGTGGCTATAAAATGTGGCCTCATAGATTGGACAACCTGAGTTTAAGGGTACAATTCTTTGTCAGATTTTTGCCTATGATTCTGGGCAGCTTTGAAGGAGCCTATGGAGACTTTGGAAAGTTAGCATGGTGGTTCCTGGTGTTTGTTTGTTTGTTTTTAGCTCTGTCAGGGGGACTAGAGAGCTGTCTTAGTGCTTAAAGGCACTGGTTGCTCCTACAGAAAACCAGGATTTAATTCACAGCTTGTACATGGCAACTCAAAACCAATCATATCTCCATCTCTAGGGGATCCAGTGTTCTCTTCTAACCCCTCTGAGGGCACCAGGCATGCATGTGGTATTCAAACATGCATGCAAGCAAAACACTCATGGATAAAATAAAATAAATCAAAAAAAGTAAAAATAAGTCTCTACCATTGATTTCTTAAGGGATTTTCTGTGCTACAAGCAGTGGTTTCCTGAGATTCAAAGTTGGAGGAAAGACCTCATTTTCACAGAGTTTTGTAATGAAAATGGAGCACCATCAGGTGAACACATGCATCATCACCATGTATCTGTGTCTGGAAATCCTGGTGTTAAATTGGAGAAGAAGTCATGGTAGAGACTGAAGAGGGAGTGTCACATGAATGAACAGGGAAGAAGAGTCGGAAACAGGCACACTCAATTATAACGTCAGGTGTGACCCTCCCATAGCTGAGGGCTGATTCTATCAGACCCCGCCTTGCCACAGATAGCCACGCCTCTCTGCCCACCTCCTGCTAATTGCCACGCCTCTCTCCAAGTTCAGTTACACCAGAAGTCCCGTCTCCAGAGACTGAAGATGAAGCTGCTGATTGGGCCATGTTGCTGACGAACTTGGGGGAGGGATTTTGCTTTATCTATCTACCTGTTTACTAGTAACAAGGAGAATGAATGATGGCAGACTGAAAGCACACTGTGTGTTGGTCTAATTTTTTCAAACCCTTCCCGCATTTCTGGTACCCTTAATTATTCAGGCCCTGACCCCCATTCCAGATGACCCATTCGTATGAGTGGCTACAGGCAGCTACAGTCAGGGACAGACTGTGCCCAGGGACAATCTCTAGGACATCTCTAGGACACATGGAGATGAAATGAAGGTGGTTGCCTCTACATCAGTCTGGGATCCCTAGGGATTTGTTACATTTTGTATGTGATGCTTAGACTCATGTGTTTTAGCCATTGGTCAACAGTTGGGGGTGCTGTTTTCAGAGTCCAAAGGAATGTTAGAAGTTACAGTCTCCCTCTTCACTAGTGGGAGTGAGTCATTAGGGATAGGCTTTACGGATTATAGTTGAACCTGGTTCCTATGCTATCTACCTCTCTGTTTCCTAGTGAGCCAAGGCATCAACTCATGTTCCCACGAGCATTGCTGTGCCTATCAAGTGGTAGTGGTGAAACTGGGAACTTAACCAAGCCCTTCTTCCCTTTAGTTGCATCTATCAGGTGTTTTGTCCCAACAGAAAGCAAGATGAGAGTCTTTTGTAGTTGGAACCAAGGATGTAATGGAGGGCCGTGTAGGATGTGACAGTGGAGGTTGGGTGGATTCAGGGTAGAAGATGTGCTGCCATGACCATCAATGGTTTTAAATCATGGAATACTTTAGATCTGTAGAGATAGAGTTTTAACACTCCAAATTAATTAGAACTGGTGACACAAAGTTTGTTTTTACTTATAAAAATGTGTGTGTGTGTGTGTGTGTGTGTGTGTGTGTGTGTGTGTTTTAAGACAGAAATAGACCCCCAACTGTCTTGAGATGTAGATTCCAAGAAGGGCTAGACTCAGCAGCTGGGCGATGTTTTCATCTTGACTGATTCAGCTGTGTGCAAAATCTTGGCAGGGATTTCTGAATGGTTGAACTGAATACTTCTGACTTAGTTTGGGTTTTATTGATGTAAGTAGACACCATGACCAAGTCAACTCTTATTAAGGACAACATTTAATTGGGACCGGATTACAGGTTCAGACATTCAGCCCATTATCATCAAGCAGGCATGGTGCAGGAGGAGTTGAGAGTTCTACATCTTCATCTGAAGGCCACCAGAAGAGTGACTTACATGTGGTTAGGAGGAGGTTCTTATTACACACACCCCCGCCCAGTGACACACTTCCTCCAACAAGGCCACACCTCCTAATAGTGCCACCCCCTGGGCCAAGCATATTCAAACCGCCACAACACACTAGACTCATGAATACCAAGGTTACACTAAGGGAGGGAATGAATTTTGTGTTAGCTGACAACTCTGATGGACTTTTTGCAGGCTCTTGGAGAACTGTTTAGAGACTGCTTCTAGATTTGGTGGAAATTTGGCTGGTATTGACTTTCAGGTCACCCTTAGTGCCAGAGAAAACCTTCATAAGTCAGTAAGTGTTTGCTGACACTCCCTCTTTCAGGCATAGGAAGCAAATTGGGCAAACACTTTTAGCCTGTGTGGCATTGGGCATATCATTTCAAATTTTGCAAAATGGACAAGCACTAAGCTTTTTTTTTTAAAAAAAAAAAATTATTATTATAAATAAGTACACTGTAGCCATCCTCAGACGCACCAGAAGAAGGTGTCAGATCTCATTATGGGTGGTTGTGAGCCACCATGTGGTTGCTGGGATTTAACTCAAGACCTTTGGAAGAGCAGTCGGTGCTCTTACCCACTGAGCCATTTCACCAACCCAAGCACTAAGCTTTTAAGGGACTGTGCATGTGATAGGAACCTGCAACAGATTCCAAGAGCTGAAGTACAAAGGTTTTTGTTGTTGTTGTTGTTGTTGTTTTAAACTGTCGAACTTAAGCCAAATCAGACTGATAAAGTCTTCTGAGCTATCAATGTGGACTTCTTCTTGGATCTATTAGGTATAGAGAAACAGCCCCCCTTAAGATTGGGCATATTCTATAGGTCTGACTGAGACAGTCATCATGATGATAGATCACATGGATATATTTGGTAGCATGGTAGATCATTCCTAACTTCTTTCTTATTTCATGTGCAAAGACCATTTGCTTCTGTTTATTCATTTCAGTGAATTAGAATTTCCAGCCATCTCTCAAGTTCCCTAGCAACTTTTGTTTCCAACCTTTTAGAAGATTCGGGTGACTAAGAACAAAAACCACAGCCAGGGCTGGATTTTCTGGAGAGTGGCAGCACTTTTGCTGAACATGGAGGGTAAGGGTGCCACCCACGAACACAGGTGGTAAGATGAGAAGGCTCTGTCTGATATTAACGTGATGAGCCAAGGACTCTGTCAAGACTCCTGAGAACTGACAAAGGCAATTACTATCATGGTGAAGCCCAGGGGTTGATGATGGGAGGAAATGGATGTAAGAAGTCATATCGGTTTTCTGCTGGAAGTCACCCTTATTTCCTAGCACAGAGAGACCACTGCTGATTTCTTATAATTTAGATAATTTTTCCCAAGAGCTTCAAAATGTACTGCTGGATCAGAGGAAAAATGGGTCAACTAGTGGAGAGTTATCTTGAATTTGCTCTACAACATTTCTGGCTGTTTGTGTAACTTGAGAAAGCAAAAAGAGTTTTGCCTGTTTATTTGTTAATATTTTTGTGCATACAGAATTAGGAGGTGGGGGGGGGGAGAGACAGACAGAGACAGACAGAGACAGACAGACAGACACAGAGAATGCATCCATGTGGGTGGACACATGGAAACAAAGGATAAACTTTATGTGCCAGTCCTTGCCTTCCATATCTGAGACCGGCCCTCATTGTTCTTGGCTACTGGGTGCACCAGGCTGGCCAGTCAGACAATTTCTAGTAATCTTCCTGTCTCTCTCTCCCATCCATCTCGCCACAGGATCACTTACATTGTAGATGCATGCCATTGTACCCGGCTCTGAGGGTACAATGGGCTCTGAGGATTTGAACTCAGGCTTGCTTGGAAAAAAATGCTTTACCCTGAGGCATTTTCCCAATATCAGATAGAGGAGATATTTGAGGCCATCTAAACTCTATTTCCCATTTATTATTCTTTAGAATAGCATACCACTTTTGAGATAGGTGTGTGGTTAAATTCTAATACAAGCTACTTTAAAACAGAGATGATTGTTGCTTTTTACCTTCTAATTGTGTTTTTCATGAGACACCTGTGTTTTAAGACTCAATATGATAACTACTGGTCAGATCCACCCTTTCCGTATTGATTGACTGATTTGTTTTGGCCTTGGGGGACAGGATCTTGTTATGTAGCTCAAGCTAGCCTTGACCTTATTATGTAGCCCAGGCTCTGCCTCTCCAGGATGGGTTTACAGGGCCCACCATACCAGGACAACTTCTTATTCCATTAGCAGGAGATGGACGCTATGACCTGGACCCTGCAGTTAGTGACTTTCCTGGAACAGTTTGCTGTATCTAATCTACCCCTGGAAAAGGAATGCCTATCCTGCCTCTTTGCCTTCTGGCCTTTTACCACACAGGGTGGTAATGGGCTGGGTCTACAGTGAATAAACTCTTTGAGGAGAGAGCTCAGTGTTCTTACTCAAGGACCATTGCTCCTCTCATTCCCTTTGGGATTGATTGGGTTGAAGGAATATGAGTGTCCTATAGAGAAAACACCTTGTGCATGTGTGCACATGTGCATGTGTGCGTGCATGTGTGTATGGGTATGAAAGAGAGAGAGGCAGAGGCAGAGACAGAAACAGAAAGACAGAGAGAAAAGGAGAGAGACAGATACAGAGACAGAAACAGATAGAGACAGTGACAGACAGAGACAGAGAGAGAGGAGGGGGCCATAGTTTCTAATAATGTGGAAGAACAGACAATAGAGGACCATAAAGGCTCCATTAAGAATTGAAATCTTGACCTCATTTGCAGGCCAGACTTTGTTTGTCACTTTTAATACAGGCTTCAAACTTGCTAGAGAGCCAAAGATGCCATTGAATCCCTAACCCTCCTGCCTCCAACTTCCAAGTGCTGGGGGTGCAGGCCTTCCTCACCATACACCCAGTTTACAGGACAGATTTGAAAATTTAAAGGGAGGCCCTACTTGTCAGCTGCTGTCTTAATTAGGATTACTATTGCTGCAATAGAACCACCAGGACCAAGTTGTCTTTCTTTGTGACTAGGAGAGAAGGGACTAGAGAGATGGCTTTATGGTTAAGAGGGTAAAAGTGGCTATACTTGTTATAGAAGTCCATGATGACCAGAGGTGTTCGCTATACTCATATCAACGGCTCCATTGTTTCCTTTTTCCTTGGAGTAAGATTCAGCTTGGCTCATATTATGGTTAGGAAATAAAATATGCCTCTCCCACCCTCAGGGTCATGTGTCTGAACTTAGTTCCCAACTGGTGACCTCGTTTGACCTTGTTTGGGGGGTTTGCAAAGCCTTTAGGAAGAGGAGATAACCTGGACGGGGGTAGACCTCTAGGAGGCAACTCTATCTTGCTTCTGATCCTGAGTCCGTTCCCTGGTCCACAGAGACAGGAAAAAGCACCCACACTCTTCCTGTTATAGTGTCAAGCTTCTCTGACCTTTGCCATCCCCTCTGTGATGGACTGAATCCTCAAACACTGAGCCCACACGAATCCCACCTGCATTATGTTGCTGTTGTCTGGTATTTGGTTATAACCATGAAGTAACCAATATTGCTCAATAGCTCAAAACTGTCCTGTCTAGGGTTGGATGACCACTGATGAATGACCACTGATTTTTTTCAGTCGTAGACAGCCACTGGGCACACGTGAGATGTAAGAAACGCAATGGATCTGTCCAAGTCCACCTCTCTTGGACAGATGCTGGGAGTACATATGGAAAGGAGGAAAAAGACAAGCCTTTGCTGTTACTGGTTTTACCCTTAAACATTGAATTACCACATTTTAATCTTCAAAGGCAGTATATTAGAAATTAATAGAGGGATCTCTGCAGCTGAACTTTCTGAGTGTGACTTCCAGCCCCACTTCCTGTGGGCTCTGTGACCTACACTGAGTTATCAATGCTCACTGAACCCTGTTCCTCATCTGGTTAGTGGGTTAATATGAAAGCAGTTTCAAATTCTTCTGAAGATGAAATGGATGTTTATGTACAGCTGCTGCAAGAGCCTGGTATACAGCAAGTATTTAATAAATGACAGCTGCTACCAGCCTGATATGGATGCAAATGTCCTCTAAACTCCAGCAAAACACCAGATGTCAAGCTCCATTAGTGGATCCCAGCAACTGCCTTTCTTTCTTTGCCTGGGAACTCTAGGATGTTTTCAATCATTGACATCTCTTCTGGGTCAGCTTTCCTTATCAGCGAAGGCTGGGGTTAGTAGAAAGTCTACTGTTTGCCTTTGGGGGTGTTAGTAACATGATGTATCCTGTCCTGGGTGTACTGGGGATGGAGGGGAAGTAGGGCAAGGACGAAAAGATGAACACAATATGCCCTCAGCTCTTAAATGGCTTAGGGGTGACAGGTGTGGTACAGCTGGGATACGAAGAACTGTAAACTGTTCCTTGCCTTCAAAGCAGTCACCCCCTTGAAAGAGAGGATCAGCAAACAGTGGCAAAGTACCAAGAGATGCACACAGTGTTAAGTGAGCACAGAAGAGGAAGTGACTAAGGCAACTTGTGGAGATGTCAGAAAGCCTCACACAGGAAATGATACAGAAACTGGGTCAAGAAGGGTGAGTCACTGTTTATCAGGTTGAAGAAGGCTGTGAGTTTCTAATGGAACTCCATGTACAAAGGTCTGAAGGCACAGCACAAAAAGCCAGCACTGTCTGGCAGCAGGGCTATTCTGAAGGTGTACACACTGATGCCCAGACTCCTTATCCCAGCTGGCAGAGCTTTACATGGAGCAGCCCTAGCCACTGTTCCAAACTTGTCTCTTGCCTCACAGCCCAGCTGCATTGGCTCCATTTTGTTCCTGGATCGGACAGACATGATTCTCCCAAAGAGCAGTTGTATTTACTGCTTATTTCTGGAATGTTCTGAACGTTCTTCAACCTTTTTAATTCTTCCTTTCTCTCTGTAGGTTTTACCTTCTCACCAAGGCCATTCATGGTCATTTCTCCTGAGTCAGGTACTCTGCTACTCCTAGTGTGGCACATGTCACAAGAAATGCCTCCTGGCCTGTAGCTATTTTAACTGTTCCTATGTTTATTGCCTGCCTGGCTCTCTTGCAGCTCATTTAAGACATGATCAAAAACCATCTTTTTTTATTTTTTAGAGATTTATTTATATGTAAGTACACTGTAGCTGTCTTTAGACACTCCAGAAGAGGGCATCAGATCTCATTATGGATGGTTGTAAGCTATCATGTAGTTGCTGGGATTTGAACTCACGACCTTCAGAAGAGCAGTCAGCACTCTTAACCACTGAGCCATCTCTCCAGCCCCCATCTTATTCTTTTTATGTCCCTAACAATCATGTTAGTTGCTGATATTGCACTCAATAGAAACTACTGAATAAAAAGTGAATATATCAATGAGAAGATTCAAAGTTTGGAAGGAAACTGGCTTTGTTGTCTTCTATTGTTTTTCCTGGAACCAGTCTCCATCTTTCTCCATATAATTCTGCATCATAGGAGGCTTACCTATGTGAGCCATATAGATACTTCTATTTTGTTGCAGTTAGCCAATAGAAGCTGGCAAGAGAGAAGGGTGTATTGTCCATAGCCACCTCCAGAGGGCTGATCCATCTTTATATGCCTCTGCAAGGACTAGGTCCGTACATCCCCCTGAAATCCTTCTTTTCAACACTTTAGGGGGGCAGGTCTGATATTCTTTCTATCTTTTCATATTTCTATACCATGCGCTCTCTCTGTATTCTGCCTTAGTTTGTGTAACCTGGTGCCAATCAATTAATTGCCAGGACCAAGAAAAATGGAAGAGTGAGGGCCACAACTAGTTTATCAAGAGTTCTTCATGTACAAGAGCTTAGACTGACTGGATTGTATACATTATTCAAAGAAGGTGTGTTAAAGCCAGCTCTTGACGTAGGCACTGTGGACTGAAGGTTTGCTTTGTCCTAAGCTTGTGTGTTAAGATGGTGTTTCTAGGCAGTACCTCTGAGAGGCTATTAGGTCATGAAAATGGAGCCATGTGCAACATGTCAAGATGTAGGAATAGGCATGAAGTTTCTGAGCAGAGCTGGCACCACAGGAAGCAAGCACACAGATAGACAAGTGGAACATTGGAACTTAGAGGGTTTCTGCAGAGTTGAGGGAACAGTCAGCAGAGTGGACGAACAGTCCACAGGATGCAAGAAAACCTTCGCCTGCAGTATGTCAGAGATAAGGGATTCCTATGGAGAATACAGAAATGGCTGCAAAGATGTCATGACAAAGGAGCAAGCTGTCAATTAATAATGTTAATTAAAGGAACAGGTAGTTCTCAGAAGAACTATGAAGGGCCAATACTTTAAAAAGGGTTCAACATGATCTTAGTAGGATTTCTATTACTGGGATAAAACATCATGACTGAAAGCAATTTGTAGAAGAATATTTAGGTCTTTCAACTCTCAGGTCACAGTCCATTACTGAGGGAAGTTGGGGCAGGAACTCAAAGCAGGAACCTGGAGGCAGAAACTAAAGCAGAGGTTGTGGACGAACGCTGCTTACTGGCTGACTCCTTGTGATTATTATGTTCAACTTGCTTTCCCATACTACCCTGCCTAGGCGGTGCTACTGCCCACAGTGGGCAGGGTCCTCTCACATCAATCATCAATCAAAAATATGCCTTACATATTTTTTGTATGAGGAGGTATTTTCATATCTTGCCTGAGGAGGTATTTTCTCAATTAAGCTTCCCTCTTCCCAGATGTTCCTAGCTTGGGTTAAGTTGACAAAACAATAGCCAGCACAAACATCATTAGCCATTAGAAAATTGCAACTTAAAACCATTCTGAGATTCCATCTCACCCTAGTCAGATCAGCTGCCAACAAGAAAACAAAGAATACTGCTGGCATGGATGGGGGTAGAGGAGATTGCTTATCCATGACTGTTAAGAATATAAGCTAATATAGCCACTATGGAAACTAGCATAGAGCTTTCTCAAAAAACTTAAAAGTAGAGCTACCATTAGTTTTTGGGGAAATAGCCAGAGGACTCTATAGACCACCACAGGGATGCTTGTGTATCCCTGTCTATTGATGTTTTACTCACAATAGCCAGAAACTAAAACCAGCCTAAATGACTCTCAACAGGTAACAGACCAATGGTCAATGAAAACATAGCATAGAGACATTAGATTTACTTTGTTCTTTAGAGAAAGACAAACTTATAACATTTGCAGGAAAATGATAGATGTAAAAATTAGTCTATTTTAATCTCATGGGGGTGATCCTGGCTCAGAAAGACACATGCAACATGTTCTTTCTCGTATGCAGATCCTTAGCTTTGACTACTTATGTATATATATATATATATATATATATATATATATATATATATATATATATGTGATGGTTTTGTATATGCTTGGTCCAGGGAGTAGCTCTGTTGGAGTAGGTGTGTCATTGTGGGTGTGGGCTTTAAGACCCTTATTCTAGCTGCCTGGAATCCAATATTCTGCTAGCAGCTTCAGATGAAGATATAGAACTCTCAGCTCCTCCTGCACCATGTCTGCCTGGATGCTGCCATGCTCCCGCCTTGATGATAATGGTCTGAACTTCTGAACCTGTAAGCTAGCTCCAATTAAATGTCGTCCTTATAAGAGTTGCCTTGGCCATGGTGTCTGTTCATAGCAGCAAAAACCTAACTAAGACAGTATATATGTGGGAAAATTAGTCACAGAACTGTAGAGGGGACCAGGAGAAGGGGCAAGTGGTGTTCAGGAAGGGCACAGGGGTAAGAGGATACATGTAACCCGGAGATAAGAAGCTACTGAAGGTGGAGGGGTGCAAGAGAGAACAGGGAGATTCAAGGAAGATTGGAGTAGGAAACCAACCAATATAAGCTGTGTGAAAAGGCCCCAACAAACCCTAATAATTTGTATGTTAATTGAAGAGTTAAAATTGAACAAAATTGGATCCCTTGCAAATGGGATGTGTGTCCTTACTAAAGAGTATCACATAAAGCTAGTTAGCTCACAGTGAGAGCACAGCTGTCTGTGGACTGGGAGGCAGTTCCTCACCAGAATCTCTCAGCATCTTGATCTTGACCTGATCGCTGGTCCAAACCATGTGGAGTCTGTGTTTGCTCTCAAAATCACCCAGTCAGTACTACTGTATACTAGTAGTCTCAACTAAGACCTTCAGCAAAACCCCAAATGGAGGCACACAGCTGGAGTCTTCATCACCTATATTCTGCCACATTTTGATGTGTAACCCACAATGTCTGAGCAAGTTGCCCTAAGTATGTACAGAAATATTAACTACCTGCCTTAGAAAGATTCCTAAACAGCAAGAAAGCTGAGTGCTAACATTTTTTCCAGTGGAAGAAAAATTAAAATTGAACATATTTTAAACATAGCTTAACTCACCTTTATTTTATCCTTTTAAGTACCTACTTTTAATTTTATGCTGCAAAAGTTATTAATACAGACACTCCTATAATTGTTTTTAAATTTTACTCTAACAAAGGACTTCTACAAGGGGCCTGAGGTGGGCATCCACATGGCTTGCTTTGCTGTCATTCCTTTGAGCCATGAGGGCTAAGGCTGACTACTGCTATGTAGACTAAGAGCATGTGTCACACTAAGAACTACACCAGCTTCATCACTCTCTCTCTCTCTCTCTCTCTCTCTCTCTCTCTCTCTCTCACACACACACACACACACACACACACTCACACACACTCACACACACACACACACACTCACACACTCACACATGCTTACCTAGGTTTGATCGCTTTCTATTGTCCCTAGAGTGACACTGGAATGCACACACTATTGGTATAGATGGTGGACAAAATTTATAAACAGAGGAGCAGTAAAGAGCCTGGAATCTTTTTAGCTGTGGGAGTTATACCGGTTACCACAGGTATATTATCTTCATAATGTTTTGCATGCTAATTTTCTTACTCCTTTTCATAACTCTGGCAAGAAAAAACCCTCCATAAAGAAATGATAATGACCACATGTTAAACTTGTATTTGGCCATATTATTAAACTCACATGAAGGACTAAGAATTCTAGGAAATACTGTAAGCTGAGTAGGAAGGAACAAGGTGTTTGGATTCATGAGTTAAATACATTTCAGAGCCATTTAGCAAGGTCATCTTATCATCTTACTTGTTTTCATCAGCTAGTTGGTTTAGGACCCAAGTTGCGAGATGCTGGGGTTGATGTCAAATACTGGTAATTGTTTTAGGAAGGAAATAACAGAAGATGACTCAAAACACACTTAAAGGAGAAGCTCGTGACCACAGGAGATGGGAAAACATGTTCCCCTGTGCTTATGAATCTTAGTAAGAATGCCTATGTTGCTGCATGTATGAAGAGGCTAATTATAATCCCCAAGGTTCTCAAGGTACCATCGTGTGCATAGTATCTCTGGGTGTTGTGATTCTGACCGGTTCTTTGACAGAGATCTGACCTTTAGAGGGTCAAACCTCGGAAAGCCTTAGGGATAGAGGTGGGTTACTCTGGGTCAGGTGGCTGAAAGCTACAGCCTAGAGAATACATGTGGTGGAGAGAGAGGCAGCACCTTGGACCAATATTAGAAGAGGGAACACAGGGGTAGGACGATAAGCCAGGAGTAATCCAGAAAGACACAGTAACATGGCTGAGTTCTATGTGGAACTCTATTGGACATCTGTGTCTAAGCTCTTCAAAACACCCAGCTTTCCTCCATGCTGGGCATAGACTTCCAGAGAACACTGGTGGAGAAGCCTGCCACTCCATCTTTTGATTGAAAAAAAACAAAACAAAACAACAACAACAACAAAACCCCCCACATTTTCAAAGATAATGGGTGGAAGAGAAAACACATAGAACTATATTTCAATGACTTTACTAAAATACCATTGGAAATATGAAATTTTAAAACAAGAAAATGTAACACTTTAAGTATATTTTCTATTGGGACTGACTAAAGAGGTCAGGCAGTTCACACTGTGGGGTGCTGAGCTTTTGTAATAACTCAGGCAATCTGGAAAGGTATTGTGACTTTTTAATAAGTGCCCAGAGTGGAATGTCTCTACCAGGCCAGGGCCTTGTAGATCTGTACACACCAAGGGGCACATACCCTTGGAAATGGGGACAGAGCCACTGCTGATGCTCTGCAAGAAGGCCTTGTAGGTCACTCACCAACACACAATCCTGGCAGGGTAAAGGAGACGTGCATGAAGAAAACATGGAGATGCTCAATGTTGTCAGGAGGCCCACGGCATTCTCCTACTTTCAGCCACCACAAAAGCCAGGACTTAACTCCTGTTGCCTCTCTCTTCGGTTTCCTTGGTGTCCATTTTGATAAGGTTGTGTGTGTGTGTCTGTGTTCTTGTGTGGGTACATTCACCACAGCACATGTAAGGGAGTCAAAAGATAAAGCAATGGGTCCATTCTTATTTTTTTTTCACAGTTGGAGGTAGGGTCTCTGTTTGCCAGTGCATATTGCTAGGGTGTCTGCTCTGTAAGCTTTTGGGAGGGGAGAATCTCCTTCCTCTGACTCCCATCTTGCTGTGGGAATATTAGGATTATAGATTGTAGTCAGCTTTACCTGAGTTCTAGTGGTTTGGATTGGAGCACCTTACCCATTCATCCACCTTGCCAGCCCCACTGTGATATTTTTAATGTATCTTCCCCACTCAGCAATACAAGGTACCACAGGTTTCCTAACTCCTTTTACCACAGTAGATGATCAGTTCATCTGGGAAAGGCTGCTGTAATTGAGTTATCTATGCTCCCCACCCCCGCTAACTTCTCTACTTTGTCACCCTTCCCTTTGGCTCAGCTTCTCTCTGCCTGGGTACCGCATCCAATCCTGTCTACTTCCTCTCCATTCCCCAATGAGACTCTTCCCTCTGTGTAGACAATGCCCAGTTCCCTTCGTGTAAAGAACTTGCTTTTTCTTAAAATCTTGGCTTTATTTCTCAGAATGCCATCTCAACGTGTCCAGCACCCCTTACTGTTAGCTTTGTTTGGAGCACATGTTCTATCCCTGTCCAGTCCCCGCCATGACTCATTGATTTCCTGCCATTCTTTCAGCATCACATACGGATGGCTAGAGGACAGAGAGATGTTTACTTTGGAGACGCTAAAGCTCAGGTTTGCCAGCAATTGGAGTCAAAATCCTGGAAGGGTCCACACAGGAAAAAAAATCAATTGTCTTTAAGCCTGAAGTGGAGAATTACAACTGATGAGTCAAAGCCGCAATAAAACAATACAGCAATGTTTGGACGTGTTTTATTACCTCCAGGCTTATGCAGAGATGTTGTGGGAAGCTCGAAGCTCTTCTTACTGAGACAATCAGACTTACACTGGGTGTTGTACGTGGCTGTGGCTGTAGGTGGCCATAGTTTGCTATAGGTTGCTGCAGACTACAACAAAGTATTTGTTGTTGGTCTTTTCGACCAATGGGTGCTTCTGAATCCTGAAATTTTGTTATCATAGAGTCACTTCCAAGTTTACTCTGATTAGACTTGATTGTGACATACATCATTGCTGCGCTTATACTGTATGTTTATTTTACTTTATGTATTTACAGTTATAATGGTCGTTCTGAGAAAATTTTGAGCAAAATAAAATATGCAAATGCTCAGCCTTATTCTCTCTTCCTCTCTCTTTGAGTTTTACAAAAATTGTTTGGTAAATTTTGACTTGCAATTAGGATAGAATTTCCAACAATTTCTAAAATGCTCCTAAGCACACTTCTGACTTTTTGTACTATCTATTTATGCAAGATGGCACTCTTAACACTGATGGTCATATAAATGTAATATAAATCAAAATATTGATCAACTCTGAAAAACTGAAAGTGCTCTATGTTCTGAATATCAAAGTCAGAAGATTTAATTCTTTATGCCAAAGAAACAAACACATCTATCTCGTCAGTATGCAAATAGACTTTTGTCTTTAGTAAATGATAAATTGTGTGCATCCAAGGTTTTTAAAAAATAAATTTCAATATGATTTATTAATAGTGTTTCATTTGTATACTTATTTTATTTATATGCCTGTATATCTGATGTTCCATCAAAATTTCTCTGGTAAAAAGGAGTCACAAGTGGAGAATCTGTGCCTTGGGGGCTGGAGAAATGTCTTAGCAGTTAAGAGCACTTGCTGCAGAGAACCCAGGCTTGATTCCCAGCACCCATATCAGGCAACTCACAATCTTCAATTCAGTAATCATCTCAATAATTTCCTACTAGACACAGTATAAAGTCCATGGGCCCGGTCATATCATAGTTATCATCATTGGGGGAAACTAACATGGGCAAATACATCAGTGTAGAGTATTAGCTGGAAAATGATATAAGTGACTTTAAGATACAGTTTTAGAAATAGAGGAGAGGGTTTTACTAAATGCTTGACTAATACTTGTTGAATGACATTCTATAGGAAGATACATTCCATATCAAGAACTTCATTCATAATGCCTAAAATAGTCTTACATCTTCTGTTACAGGAATTTAGTATATACAGAGGGTAAACCTCACATAATGAAAAATTAAAATTGCTCATTAATATTAATAAAACTCACATACAAGGTAATTAAAATTCTTAATATATAATAAAGGCAGATACATGGTACTATGAGAAGGGGGTCAGAGAGGAGTGATGAAGAAATGGATGGGTTTGTGAAATGTTTTGAAAGTATTGTCTTGAAGAGATTTGAGTTAGGCCAGATAATATAGGCCCTTAATACTTGGAGGGCTGTGGCATCAGGATTATAAGCTTAGGACCTTCACTACAGACTGCGTACAAAGCCAGCATGGGCAATTTAGTAAGATCTTGTCTCCAAAAAGTCAAGCTGGGCATGGGGCACACTTCTCTAATCCCAGAACTCAGGGAGGTAGAGACAGATGGATCTCTGTAAATTCAAGGCAAGCCTGGTATACCTAGGGACTTCCAGGCCAGCCCAGTCTACATAGTGAAAGTCTGACACAACAACAACAACAGGGTCAAAAAAAGACTGAAGATGTGGCTTAGTGACAGAACAGTGCTTGTGCTAAACACTAAACACAGTCTCCAGAATTAGAAAGAGAGAGGAGGGAGGGGAAAGGAAGGGAGGGCAGAGGGGAGAAGGTGAGGAAGGGAGAGACAGAGGAGGAGGGAAGGAGGGAGGAAGGGGTGGAGGAAGGGAGGAAGGAAGGGAGGAGGAAAAGGAGTAGGAGTAGGAGAAGAGAGACAAAACTGAGGAATGGAATGCAGATAGGAGAGACAGTCTATGCTTGTTAAAATAGCATACCTTATGAGTCAGGATTTTCCGGTTGTTTGTTGTGGCCAAAGTAGAAGGTACAGGGATGGTAGGGGGTGAAGCAGAAGAGGAAGGAAGAGATGATGAGCTCATGAAAGGTCTTATATACTATTCTAGGGCTAGTAGACTCAACACAGAGACAGTAGCGAATGCATGAAGAACACCAATCAGGGAGCCACATGACAGCTGTGTGGAAAATGGACACTGGATGAATGGGGAAGGGGGGGGGGCGGGAGATTGGACAACTTTGAACTAAGTAAAAACACTTGAACCAAGACTAGAAAAATCCCAGAAAGGATATTCTGAAGGACAATTTTGAATTTGGAGCCTGAGTAGAATCTGAACAAAAAACTCAATGTGCCCTCCCTAAATGCTGTTAAGATAGGAGGACAATTTTGGTCTTACATCTTATAGGCCTGTCTCTTGGAATCAGGGTTTATAGATAGATTCCTCACAAATATGGCTTTTTGGCGTTATTTAAATTTGAATTTTCCACAGTCTGTGTGACTAGGAAGTGTCACTAAGGAAGGGGGATGCACTTATGAGAGGATGCTGGCCTTGAACTCACTCTTTAGTGAACTTGAACTTAGATCATGAACTTGGAATCTTTATGCCACAGCATCCCAAATCCTACTGCACTGGAGGTGGAATAGGGAGAGTCCATCCTCAGATCTCTGGGAGATAGAAGAGATCAGAAGCCCAAGTTAGCCTGTTAGGGGAAAAGTCCCTGTGGAGCCATGGTTCTGTTCTTTGAGAGCTGCAAAGGCCAGGTACCAAAGACTGCACCTTCAGGAAAAATCCCAGGAAGGAAGAAGTTAGTGGTCTTCTCTGGACTTCAACATGGAGCTGTGATCTGGAGGGAATGGTGTCAGGAAGGAACCTGGGAAATTTCATGCCCATGGATGGCATTCTTGCTATCATAGGGTATGCTTACATGACTGGAGATGCTGGGTCCAGCATGGCTTCGGTAGAGGTAGAATGACATGATTTCTAATCCTGAAACAGGGTCGGCAGGCATGGGCCTCCATGAGTGTTGCTGGCTACTGTGGGCATAAGCCTTACTTGTATGATAATAATGTACATATTTTCATGTTCTTCCTTCAAGAAATGCCCTCCCTGTTAATGTTAATGACTCCATGATAATCAGAGCCAGCACGAGTCTGGGAGACAAAGGTGTGGCTAATGTCTCAGCAAAATGGGAAGCAATGAGACCTTCAGGATGGCCCTGAAGGCTGTGGGAAAGAACTCTGAAAAGATGCATTTAAAATATATATAATTTCTCAACTATGCAAAATATAAGTATGCAATATGAATCCTCTGACGGGCTTCACTAATCTAAAAGAATGAAAGCAGCTGCACTGTGAGCCAATTTGACAGAAGTTACTAACGAAGGAGATAAAGAGATGTAGAGAATGCTGATCACAGGAGATCCTGCCTAAGATTTTTGTTTATGCTTACAAATGCAGGCAGTTCCTGAGTTCAAGGTTGGCCTGGGGCAGAGAGAATTTAGGTCTAGGCATGGCCGGAATGGTAACTCTAGGGTGGGATCCCACTCAGCTACCTTATTGTCAGTGCTTCTGCTTGCTTGCCTGGTAACTCTAGGGTGGGATCCTACTCAGCTACCTTATTGTCAGTGCCTCTGCTTGCTTTCTCTTCCTAAGAATGGGATGCTGACTCAAGAGGGAGCATGGAGTAAATAATCGAACTAATATGTAAATAAAAAACTGGGTCTGGATGAGATGAGCTAGCAGAACTTGATAGCACTTCCTTCTTTAGAATTTTTTCCTAGGGAGAGCTGAGCTGCCTGGAGATCTCTGGAGAGTGAACACAGCTCTTTTAGAATATTTAAAAACAGGATTTCTGACCTTGGTCAGAATTACTTAGAGAGCAAATAAGGCTCTTTTAGACTATTTCCTAGTAGCTACCCAGAGAAGGCTGTCTGAAGAGTGAACACAGCTCTTGTAGAACATTTTCTGGCTTTCTGACTTTGATCTGAAAACTCACGAATTACTTTTAGAATTTTTCTAACAGGATTTCTGTCTTGGTTGGAAAATCCAAGAATTTTTTTATAGCAGCTTTTCTGACCTTGGTCAGAAAACCTATATACTATCCAGAGAGCTTTTAGAATTTTTACTAGCAGAGGAAAAAACTCTCAACCACAGAGTTTTTTAGAGTAGCAGGAAAAGGCTGTCTTTTTCTCTCTTTCTCTCTCTCTCTCACACACACACTCACAGAGAGAGAGAGAGAGAGAGAGAGAGAGAGAGAGAGAGAGAGAGAGAGAGAGAGAGAGAGAGAGAGAACACAAGCAGAACATAGGCCTCCAGCCCACAACCCATGATTTGACTTTGAGTCGTTTGTTTCCCACATACCCCTTCTCTCAGAACCCTTCTCCAAACTGAGACTGGTCCTTGGCATGGAGAAGCAATGAATCTTCCACAATGTTATTTATTTAAACTTTTCATTGATTCTTTGTGAATTTCATATCAGGAACCCCAACACCACTCATCTCCCCATCCCCTCATATCTATAATCTGCTCTTGCATGCCCTAACAGTACACAGCTGCTACAGTGGATGGAGTCCAAAGGGGAGAATGTTCAGATCGCCTCTCTCCCAAAAGGACAGCTGTAAGGGCAGCATGTCAGGAGCTGGTTATGAATATGTGTCAATCATGTGCTTAGGACACTGCCATATGATTTCCCATACCTCGTCTAATTTCATGAATTTAATCATGATAGTCACCTTATGAAGAAAGCATTATATGCACATTTGGCTTGTAAATATATTAAAGAACCATGCTTAACTCCAATTGGCCAGCCCTCATGGCCATGTCTCATGATTCCGTACTCCATGGTATCTTCTCCTCTCTTTACCTTCTCCTTGTGGTCTCTGTCTCAGACCCTAAGCCCATGAACCAAAACTCCACCTACCTCTCTTCTGCCCAACTATAGGCTGCAGGCATCTTTATTCAACCAATACTTTTAAATTAAGGAGCAAGGTCACATACCATCACTTGGTATATGTGACAATTCTCTCTTAGTTGAGGCAACCAGTTCTTGGGGGCCAGTGTTAGCATTACAATACATAGCAAAAAACAGAACCTCAACAGATAGCAATTGAGATTTGAGCTCAAAGATCTGACAGACCTTTGCTGTGAATCATGCTCCCTTGTGTATTGTCATAATTGAGCCTAAAACATGCCACCCCTGGTTTCAAACAAGATACATTTATTTAATATCCCATGTCTTTGAATTTGTTTCCAAATTAGACTCTGGTCTAAGATGGATTCAATTTATATACTTATTGATACTTTAAAGTTTTTACTTTTATTTTTTTAAACAAAAGAACTTGATGGAGACAATGGAAGAAGGGTCACCAAACCTATTATATTTTACAGAAGGAAACTTACTTCATCACTACTGAACTCTATGAGGCTCCACAGAGGTTCCACAGAGCAAGAGGCTTCTTTTGTTATTTCCAAGAGATGGTGGATGAAATGTCTTGACTACGACTCATTTGCATTCAAAAGAACCTTGTTAGCATGGCAGCTGGACCAAAAAGACTGGGAGCCCAGTTTCAAAGGACAGAAGAACTTGTCCACAAACCAGTTCCAGTAGTTAAGGAGTGCTGGGATTGTCCTTGTGGTCCTGGGTAGTCTTGATTTAAGAAAGCGTTCTTCTCCTTCATTTAAAAGAAAAGTTGAGATCAGCTCTTTGTGTCCCAGCAGGAGAAAAGAATAAAACTTGACCTTCTTTTGTTCCAACAATAGTCTGAAAAACTGCCCCATAGCACTGGGCCAAAAGTGTTATTCACCAGTTGTCAATTCGGCTTCCTGGACAGAGCTGAGGTTCCTTGTTACTATGTTGCTGTGTGCTGTCTTTTCTCCTCTGGTTTTGGAATTTAAAGAGGGAAACAAAATGACCATGAAAAAATGTAAGTTGGATGCTATTCATCTACTTATTTATAAATCAATGGAAACTGACAGGCACCCCTTCAGAAAGTGTTTACTACGTGGACAACTGTTGATGACATGGGTTGAAAAGACACAGTCTGGTGCCACCAGGACCAGCTGCTCTTCCAGTAGCTACATTGCGTTGCCTCACTTTAATTTTGGCTTGGCACATGCATTTTCAGCCTACCTTCCGTAGGTCTCCCCATCCTTTCTCTCTAGCACTGTCTGCCAGAGAACAATAGATGGGCTTTTTCACAGCCTAGAAAACTTGGGCTTTGTGAGCTCTTGATCTCTGGTGCTATGGCTAGTAACATAATGGACTTCACTCAGTGCCAGTGGATGCATCTGCTGTTGGCCCAGTAACTTTGCTTGATGGAAGTGACACTCAATATTTTGTTCTTCATGCTGCTTGGGCTGCCATTTGCTAAACCGGACAAATGTTTTTGTTTGCAGTGGAGAAGGAATGCGGCTCATTGCTTAGCTGGGGGTGGGGGGAACAGTTTAAGTTGTTGGAGTTATAGTAGATTCAGACTGGCTTGACTCACAGGGTCTGAGTGATTTCCTCAGTTATTGCAAGTGGGGGCATTTGGGGCTGCTGGAGAATAGATCCTTAGATTCCCTGGGGAAATTCTGCTCCAGCAGAATTACACAGGCTTATGACACAGTCAAGAAAGGAGTTAAATCCTTGGCTCCCTATCTACTTATCCTCCAGTCAATCAATCCACCAGTAAGTATGTATTTATTGTCTGTGTGGATGCCAGAAATGGTCCTAGGATCTGGGAAGACAAATAGCCATTGGTTACATCCTTGCAAGTATACAACTTGACAAAGGAAAAATACACATGCAAACACAGACACAGGCCAGCATTAAACACAACCTTTTCAAGGTTGTATTTAATGCCATCTTAGGCGATGGCTGCTATGAAGGAGGGATTGTACTGAGCTGAAGAGCCGGGGGGAAGTCTTCCTTGGGGAAGTGAAATTTAAACAGAATGTAAGACACTTTCTGATACATTGGAGGTTGAGTGAACCCAGATGGATAAAACATGGCTATAAATAGAGCTGTCCTGGGATTTGTGGTGGATATTTTAGAAACCGAAATACTGTGCTTTCAAGAAACACATTTTAAATCCAGAGGTGTCATTTGTGTCTGCAATGTCCTCTGGAGATGTCAGTAAACTGAGGAACAAGGGGAGGGCTCCTGTGGGTCAGTCACCATTATTTTCTATGTGTGACTTTCCATATTTTCACTTGCTTATTTCTTCTATGGTCTATGTCACTGTTCCTGTGTACAAATCGGGAAACTGAGGCTGGGAGAGACCAATTTGTCTGTCTGGGTCTCACTTATCTAAATGGCTTGGCCTTTTGAAGCATTTACATATGCTAGTAACTTGATTTTGTCTTTTTTTTTTTAAGATGGTGAAGAAAGTGGAAAGGTTCAATAGTAATTTTGCTTCCTAAGAAATGAAATGCTGCTTGTTAGATGAGGTCGTTGGCAGTAATTACAAAAGTGATTTAGGTGACAAGAAGGAAAATTAACTATGAAAAGAAATAAAATAGTTCATGTGTTCTTCTGGGATGTGTGTCACAGCATGTATCACACTTTGCAGGAGGAATAAGGTATGTGTGTGTGTGTTGTCTGTAACTTTCACTACCCCACCTAAGCTCCGGTAATGGGCCAAGCTACCAGCACCAATCCAGCTTTTCTTGAAGCCACAGATAAAAGACACAGACACACAGTTGTTCCTTTCAACTTGTCTTTGGACACAATTGTTGGATGCTGCTATCTTCTCCATGGAAAATCATGCCCTTAACAATATTCTTATCTCTGACCTCCTACCTGCCCTAAGCTTTAGATATATCTAGTCCCTGCTAAATATCCCTGACTACCCATCTGTAGGAGTGGCCACTGCCTTCCTCCCCCCTCCCAGCCCCCAGACCTCACTTGGCTGCTTGGTTCTTCTCTCTCCAAAGCATAGCAAACTCTCCTCCCTTGCTTCAGTCTCTTTTCCTCCCAGGACCTGAAAGTCCTATCCCTTCCTTCCTTCCAGCAATTGTCCCATGGCTTGTTTACAGACAGATCAAGAACCAATTGGGGGAACAGGATGGCATCAGAACCACTCCTATGTGTGCATGTGTGGGTATGTGAATGTGTGCGCACACATGTGTGAGTGTATGTGTGTAATTATGTCTGAGTGTATGTGTGTAATTGTGTCTGAGTGTATGTGTGTAATTGTGTCTGAGTGTATGTGTGTAATTGTGTCTGAGTGTATGTGTGTAATTGTGTCTGAGTGTATGTGTGTAATTGTGTCTGAGTGTATGTGTGTAATTGTGTCTGAGTGTATATGTGTAATTGTGTCTGAGTATATGTAAGATTGTGTTTTTGTGTGTGTGCATGCGAGCTTCTGAGTATGTCTGGGTATGTGTCTATGTGAATGTATGTGTGTAGTGCTAGTGAAGTGGTGTTAGAATGTATACATTCTGTACATGTCCAGTCTGTACTACAGAGTCAATGTTCATATATTAGAATCTGTTTCAAAATGATGAACAATAAATGCACCTTGACTATCCAGATGACAGAGGTTCAATAGTTCAAGTGTTGCTTTGGGGAAACCAAAATAGGCCCGAGAACCAAATACAATGATGTTCTAACAGAAGTAAATTCAGAAAATGGAGACTTGCAGACAGCAGAGGGTTCTGTCTCCATGGTGGTTCTTGAGTTTGCTTGGTCACACCCTGGCTTGGTATGTTTGTGTTCCTTTGGGCCTCATTGTGTAGAGTGTATTTCCTTTTACACTCTTGGTTGCCTCACCATGCTATCTTGTATGAGGAGTTTAATGGCGACTCCTAACACCATCCACCAGGGCAGTGTCTCTAGGAAACAGCAGGTGAGGTGGGGTGCAGAGGCCTTACTTGCCCAAGCAATTGGCATAGCCTTGCCAGTATGCCTTGGCTATCCTTGCTGAATTTCCAGGAGGATAAATATTCCCTGACAGTAGAGATTTCCTTCCTGCCTGACCCCTGACTGGGATCATTGCTTAGATTTTATTCCCCCTTTCCTGCATTCTGGGTTCATATATAGACTGATTAGAGGGAGCATCCTGAGACCTAGAGCTAGGGAGAAGATGACCTCATCTCTGTCAAGCAACCTTCTCAAGAATTTGTCCCTTTGGGTCTTGTAGAAAACTATTATACAAAAACTCTTCTCTTGCAGGGTCCACTGTAATGTTGAGCAGGCTGCCTCTCTCACCAGAACTGCTGCAGTATATGGAAGGCCACCTCTCTCACCAAAATCACTGGAATGGATGGCAGACCGTGTTTTGCTGGAAGAAATGGTGAGATTTAAAAAAAACATTATATGGCAACCTAACACACATACAGGTACCAAACAAGTGTGTTGCTCAATGCCATTACCACTCAGGGCAAAGAATACAGCCCGGGAAAGACCCTTAAAGCCCTTGGAGTGTCTTTTTCTCTGGAGATAGTCCTTGCCCAGATTGTTCTGACATAAGTTTTCTCTCTGGGTGTATATATACACATTCATGTGTATTGGTACCTCATTAATAAACACTAGAGTTTACTTAGGCTTACTTCTTGTGCATTTTGGTCTATTTCACAAAAGAGGACTCTACAACCAAATTGGAGAGCATAGAAGAGCAGTTTAATGTTACACAAGTCTAAGCATCTCAATGCCTTTTTTCCCCACTTTGCTGTATGGATTTCTCGAAACATGTGCATTATTTCCTTATTGTGCAGATAACCCCAGTATTCTTTATGAGGGTAAGAGGTAAGACACCTCACACATTTATTGTCAGGTGGGTGAGCTCAGGAACTTCCAGCTAGAGAGGCTGCCTACAGGTGTATGTAAGGTGTTCCTTTGCTATTTCTGATGCCCAGTAATGTTTCTGTCAGCTCCACCCACCTCTGAGAAGACTGTTTGAGTTCTACATTACACAGTGTAACCAGTTCAGGTGTTTGAGTGCATACGTGTGTGTGTGTGTGTGTGTGTGTGTGTGTGTGTGTGTGTGTGTGTGTGTATGAAGGGATACAACACTTGGCTAGCAGGGGTGACACACATGACAGGTATCAGAATGTTGGTCCTGTAAGAAGGCAGGATGAGGCACTGGTTAAAATTTCTATGGGCACAGCTCACGGAACAGTAGGACTCTTGCCCACTGAAGGAGGGCACCTAGGTTCATTCTCAAGAACTGTAATAAAAAATGTCCCAATCCAACTCTCTACTTCCTAAGGGGGATGCCGATCTCTCCTTTGGTTCACCTGTCTGTAAAAATGAAAACAAACCATTTGTACCTCATCGAAATGAGTAAACAAAGGCAGCTTGCTTAGAACAGAGCCCAGGGCATGGTAAGCCCCCGGGGCTGGTGTCGGTTTGTTATTGCTGTTGTTGAGAAAGAGGAAAGAAAAAGGACAGGGGACTGTGGATAGAAAACTGGGCTTCCAGGGAGAACAGTCATCTGTTTCTGATTTTTTCTTCACTTTCGGCCATTTTCAGATGCTCTTATCTCATCTGAGTCACCTGCCTGCCTTCGCTACCTGCGCATCCAACCCTCCTCATCCTCACATCACCTTTTAGATGCTGTCTTTTCTTCGAGCAGTCCATCTAACAAGGTTAAGACACCCAACGTGTATTTGAAACACTGCATAGCTTTAGCAGACCGAGGGCCATAGGCATGGATACAGAGGGTGTTATTTCAGAGGAGGGACAGATAGATACATAGGAAGAATGAACGAATAGAAGCGTAGGTGTGGTTTAGGTTCCCTGAAGTTCATCCCAGCAATGGACTAAAAGAAGTTTTCTTTTTTGACAATATGTACTTGTCAGCTCTGTCTTCAGAGGCTAAGCCTCACTGTGAAGTTAAGATGGCTTACATTTAGCTGATGACTGAGCAGAGAGAGCATGGCTCCTGGGGGCCATCTGGGAGCAAGCAAGTCCTATTGATCCCTAAGTCCTGCCTTCCCTATGGGTGGCCTGGATGAAGGCAGAGTGGTGGCTTGTGAATGGAACCTTCACTAGGCACAGGGGAACTGATCTCCCGGCCTAAGACCCTGGCCTGCCAGCCAGATGCTCCTTCTGAGCTAAGTCTCACAGTGTGGCCTGGAGCAGTAATTCCTCACTTTGGATGTTAACCCTTTGCTCACTAAACGGTTGACAAATACCATCTGACTGTACTGCTGTCCTAATGGCTCCCTTACCTATCATTAAATTAAGAACAAATTCTCAAATTCTAGAGTCATACATGTTCTGAAAAACAATTTTTTTTTCAGAAACTGCTTTTTTGCAGGCTCGCATATTTTATTTTGCTTTTCAAAGATTGTTTTCTTACATTATTTTTATGTCTGTGTATGTATTTGCATACCATGTATAACCTGTATATACCAGTGCCTGGAGAGACCAGGCAAAGGTGCCAGACCCCTGAAAGGTGGAGTTATTGGTTGCCCTTCATGGGTTCTAGGAACTGAATTTGGGTCCTCTAGAAGAGCAATTGCCCCCTTTAACTGGTAATATACCTCTTCAGCCCCTCAAGTTCTTATTTTGAGAAAAAAAGACAATAATTTGAAATGTTACCAACAAAGATGGTAAATGTTAAGTCATGCACGAAAAGGAGACTCCCAGGAGAGCTTTCCAAAAACTAGTAGGTTGTAAAGCTGGGTTGCTTTTGTTTGTCTCATATTAGGTCACTTGTGCAATTATTATTATTTTTTTTAAAGAAACACGAGAAATTAGCTTCACTGGCTAGGACCCCATAGGCTCTAATTCTATTTATAAAGCACTCCTCTGCAAGAGTTCAAAGGACTTAGCGGATGGCTTCTAAGAAACTTACAAAATCCATAAACAGTGACTTGGATGCTGTAGAAGACTTGGAGGGCAAGAGTCGTTGCTGTGTTCCTGGCTTCTAGAACAGTCACACGTCACCCCTCACAGGCCAGCACATCCCTGCCATGGCTGGGAACAAACTTTGTGTTTCCTAATACCAAAGCGGCTTGTCCACTGGATTGCTGCATCACGTTTCATCAAGGATATTTTCCCCCCTCTCCATTCTTTTTACTTGAACAAGTTTTCAACTAATTTAGCTCATATCTCCCCCCCATTTGTCAACTAGCTATATGGGTAAATGGTACTGGCAATTTACATATTGAATAAGTCATGTTCAAATTTAAACATCAGAAAAGAATATAGATGTTGGTTTTCACTGTGAAAAACTTGCTTTGTAGACTGAAAATTTATACATGGAATATATCTCATACTGGTTTTTAGAATTTATTTTTAGGTCAATATTGTCTGAATCTATATTGATCAATGTTATAAGTATTAGGAGAAAATCTAGTTGTGGAGAAATTTGGGTGTCTTCAATATGTATTAGGACACTTTAAACAGTGACATAATATGTCAGCATAATATGTCAGTTTTATTTCTGCTTGGTTTGAAGACCTGTGTTGGAAAGTGAGTTTCTGAGTGATCCATGTTGGGCAGTAGGACCTAGTAGGAGATGCTGGGCACTTTCATGGAGCCCTTGGGAATAGAGTAATGCAGTTATCATGGGAGTAGGTTAGTTGTCACCATAGAAGGCTGCTACTACCAAGGGAGTTTACCTTTTCCATGCTTCGTTTCTGTCTCACATACCTGCTTACCTTTCCATCACATGCAGCTGCCCTGATGTGGATTTTCCAGCCTTTAAAGGTAACCGTGCCTGAGACTTCTGAAGGTACCACAGCTTGAAAAGCATCAATCTTTGGGAGGTCAGAAGGTAGCTGATGTTGGTTCAAACTTCAGGACTCTAACCTTGAATAGTTTATTTCAGGCATATTGAGCACAGCCCAGTTTGGTGAAAGCTTTCCTGGTGATAGTAACTCAATTCCGTGTACAGCAAAGCTTAAGATGTGACTGCCCTGAGACTCTTTATGCAGTCTGTGTGGCACTTTGCATAAAGATGGGTTCTATGGATTGACTGAAAAACAAGACAAAACAGAACAACAACAAAAACCAAACTCATGCTAAGGGTCTGGAGGAGGGTCTACTGTGGTCTTGGCCACACAGATAGTGAATCACCAGGCTAATAACCACATCTGCTCCCTGACTAATGGGTTATGTATCTCTTCGCTTGACAGAAAAACTGTGTGTTTAACATTTCTGGTTCCTCTGGTGCTTATCTGTAAGCACAAGGACCACTGTACCTCCCACATTGCCTCCTTTTTTTTTTTTTTTTTAAAGAGGAAACTGTGGCTACAATAGGTCCAAGGTTGAAAGCATTGCCTTCATTGCTAGTCGAACTCATTAGAGGCAAGCATAACAGAATTACAAGGATAGTTAACAGAGAGAATCAAGGAAAAGGGAAAGCCGCCTTAACCACGATAGCCATGCAAAAGTCACTGAGAGATTTTGTTCATATCTTTATGCAGATAATTCATATGGCCATTGATTGTGTGAGAGAACTCTGACAGACACATTTAAAGCAACACATACTAAGAAATAGCTGACAACCAAGATAATTCTCGAGCAACAGTCTATAGTAGCTCTATTGGGTAAAACTGTAGTTCTTAGTTCTGATACCTCTTGATTAATTTCCGCTAATATTTCCACTGTAATATTAGTAGTTTTACTAATAATGCAGGTCATTTTTGAGACCTCTCCTTGGATCCTAGTAACAGCTCCTGGCACTGGTAATTAAAAAAAAAAAAAAATCCTTAGCGTGGCAAAACAAAATCATACTGTCTCATTCCTATTACAGGTGTGACTTTTATCCCTCCTCCCAAAAAAGTATTTGGATTCTGCAGAGACAAGCTGAGAATTAATATGTAACATAGTCAGTAAACAGAACAGCATAATCCAGTAGTGTTCTGTCTTTGTTGTCCCCTTCAGTCAACGGTTCATTCTTCCTCTTAGGACAAAAGATGCTTCTTTTGTCTCCGAGATGCTGTTCTGGTCAGATGCATCAGAGTGGGAGCTGTCTGGAACTTTGTTCATCTTCTAGGAAGACAGAAGCACAACTTTCCGTTGATGTTAGAAGAATACTGTACCCTTGCAATGGATTGATTTCTAGATCCTTGCATTTGACATTGGCTTTAGGCTGTGTCTCCTTTAGGGTAAAATACCTTTGGGCAGCAGAAGAAGCATTAGCCTTTAAAGGAAAAAAAAAAAAAGCTATGCTAAAAGCTATGCTAAATATAGCATAATCAGTGGGTATTTAGGTGGGTACATATGCTCCCTTTTTATTTTTAAAATTTGCCATCTAAGTATTTGACAGTGCTGTTCCACAATAGCTTGACCCTGCGGATTGTAAGGGATTGCAATAATGTGATTACATAAATTGTAAAATTCCTTAAATTGTTTGCTACTATAAGCAGGACATTATTAGTTTTCAGTTGTAATGGGAGTCCCAGAAAGGAAATGTATAAAGGGCTATTTGACAAAGTTAAGTTCCAGATATGACACAATGGTATTTTTCCAGGAGCCCCCCAGGGACCCATGCTATCCCTAAGGCTCTGAGGCTGCCTAGTGAGGGAGAGGCACTGTGCGTGCCTGTAGTCCACTCCAAGTACATGTCTCTACACTCACATCAGAGAAGGCCCCAGACACAGAAAGCCCTAGTTCCAGATGTCAGGCTGATGGGAGAGCCATCTACTGCTACTTATGCACTAGATGCTTGGAACACTGTGTAAAATATGCCTTCAATGGATGCTCTTGTGGTCTAAAAAAAAAAAAACCTTTACTTTTTTGTAAGTTACTAAGCCTATGGCATTGTATGAAAGCAACACAAAATGAGTAATACAATCACCAAATTTGCCAAGGTTACAAAGTTGCACAGTTTGTCAGAAGAACCAACCATATCTTCCTGTGGAGTCTGTGAGCATAGAAATGTTACAGAAAGGTCTTTTGACAAACATAAATAATATTGAAAAATGTAACAATCCTCTGACTCTGACTAATGTCCTGTCTAGGAATCAGTCCCAGGAAATTAATTATGAATTTGCTTCATGATTTTCCACCAGATCGTGTATCTAACCTTAATGAACCTCCAGAGAAAGCTTGGGACTTATCTCTGGGCCCCCACTACTCCAGCAGTGAGTTATGACTCCTGCTATGGCAGACAGACCCACTCTGGTGCAGAACACGTGATTCCTTCACATGGGATCCCCCTCCCTAAAGGAGGCAGCATAATGTGTTTCATGGAAATCAACTGGGACTAGAGCCAGATCACCTGGGGTCACACGTTTCAACACCACAGCTGTGTAGCCTTAAAACTGAGTCCTCAGGCTTGCACGATAATACTGAGCTCATAATCTCTGCTTGGAGGTTTGTTTCGAAGGGAGAAGATAATCCTGTGTGGAAAGAAGCCAGGCGTGGAAGACGAGCTCACTGATAATAGTTACATAACCGAAGAGAATCAGAGCATAGGATTCTTTCCCTGCCTCCACTTCCCCCAACTAATCAGTTTATATAAAATCAAAGGAACCACAGTCACTGGGATAGTGTTTTTGGAAAACTTGAGACTTTCAAATTTACAAAAGAAATAGGGACTTCTTTAACAAGACAAGCTGGGCTCAGGACTCAGTTTCCAGATGCAGCTGTGTCCCCTGTCCAATCCTGGCAACTCAAGGGATGCAGTTCTCATTCCTGGCCCATACTGTAACAACAACAGCAGCAAATCCCCTTTATTTATTTTTAACAAGCTACTTAATCCTGATGAGCTGCTAATCAGCCTCACCGGTCGATCTATGCCCCTAGAAACTAAATCACACACACTGTCATTCTTTGTTTCTTATCCAAGCATCTATGGTCCTTGGTTAGACCCACACTGCAGGAATCATAACTCTGACTTGGGTGCGTGTCTTCCTTCCTGACTTTAGTCAGATTGAGCCATCTTACAGCACTTGGGACATGGTAGTTGCATCTGCCCACAAAAGGGACTCTCTGTAGCTGACATAAGCAAGAGAGGAATTTATTCCAAGGATGTTGAGGAGTTGCCAGAATCTATAGGAAGCTGGGGGATTTGCCCTTTAAATATGTGTGTCTGGTAACCAGGCCAGTGAGGAACATGATAAATCATATCCAAATAGCATCCTTCAGTATGGTCTCCCATCTTCAGTCTGGTCACCACTGAGGAATAGATGCTGCCCTTGACACCAACCACCTCATCCTTGGGTCCCTAAGAATCACCACTACTCAGCCACTCCACTGTCCTCAGGAGCCAGCCTTGATGCTACGACAGAACTTTCCTTTCTCAATCTACCTTGAACAACTAATTGCAATTAGAAATGAGAGCATGTATCTATGTCTGGGAAGGCCGTATGACACCGAGGTGACTTTCTCCTCCTCGAGACTTCCAAGGTCATGAATGCCCTTCATAGGACAAATTACAAGTCCTGGACAGTCCAAATTATAACAACATTAGTTACTGTACCTGCCTTTTAGCATGGATTTGAAGTTTCATTTGCTTGTTCTACATCTAAAGATCACAGTGCTCAATAGCTCTTGAAATAAATTAATTGGAATGAAACCTAATATTATATAGTGTCGCGCTCTGAGTTCCTGTGACAGCCTCTCTGATTCTTCCTTTTGTTCTGCCAGACACAGGCTCCCTCTCTGCCATGCAGAGTGGCTGCTAAGAGCAGCAGTCTTTGTCATTCTGGTCCCCTCTGCCTGGTTGGCACCAGCCCTGGAGCCTTCTGGCTTCCCCAGTCCTTGGCTGTGTCTTCTTTTCATCATTCTCTTGCCCTTGGCCCGCTGACTCCATTGATCTCACTTGCTTTTTGACCCTGGGCACTCTGGTGTTTCTCAATAAGGGCACTATTAACGATCGTTCAGAACAGTTCTTTGTCTCCTGTCTCAAGAACTTTTAACAACCCTGGCCATGGTCCCTCAATGCTCAACTAGTTCTACAATGGCAGTGACAACCCAAAATTAGATGCATATTTCCAGATGGCTCTTGGTTTACAATTAAGAGCAGGAGGAAGAGCAGTGCCCAATCAGAAGAGAGCGAGCACTCTATGAGGAAGGCCCATTTTACCAACTGGCCCCTTGGTTACTGGCTCACCCCTTCCTACTTTCATGGCTGGATTTGAACCCAGCTGCTTATCTATCCTGATGGCTTAGTATTCCACGTGTTTTGTACCAGAGTGGATCTGTCTGCTATGGCAGGAGTCATAGCTCACGGCTGGAGTAGTGGGGGCCAGAGATAAGTCCCAAGTTTTCTCTGGGGGTTTATTAAGGTCAGTTACACAATCAGGAAGGTATCAGTCAGGAATAAATCTTTCTGACCTAAAATCAAATTCCATGATAAAAGAAAAAATCAGGTTGAATAACCCTCCTAGGCCTGATCTCTCTCATAGGCAGAGTGTAGACATAGTGTCCAGCTATCACTGAGGTCGGTGGGAGAGTGTTGTCTGAGATACAAGCACCAGAGTGGACTCTGTGGGGTCAGATCTGCCAAGTCATAACTGTGGACATGCAGAGGATGTTAACAAGTCACAGTGACTTGCCTAGTGTTGTAGGTAAGGATGTCAACAAATGCTTATCGACCACCTATGACACATCACTATAGTATAAGGATTAAGCTATATTCTCTTTAGTCCTCTGTACAGATCCTTGAGACCTTATTTATTTATTTATTTGTTTTAATAGAGTGGCAAATTCTGAGAGGGCTTGTGACTTTGCCAACATTGCAGACCCTGATGAACTATTGGGGACTCAACCTGAAATTCCTCCCTCTAAAGCTCAAATCTCACAGCATAGGTGGGATCCACCAAGCACGTCCAGCTACACCCAAGAAGAGGTAAGGTTGTTACCCGCATTTGAGAATCAGTCACCAAGACCAATAGTTATTGTTACATTCTGGATTATGGACACTGTCTTCATAGGAAAAGAGAAAGAGGCTTTCGATAAAGCGACAGATACACGTTTTTTGATTTTGCCATGGGTTTAGATGGAAAGTGTGTCAACATATGAGCACATGGGGAAACAGGACAATGGCAATGAGGTTAGCATCAGAGGAAGCTGTGGAGCTGGAGGAGGAAGGCCAGGGGGACTAGGAGAAGGCATACGTGCACATAGGCATTAAGGAAAGAACTCTGTGTTTACACATTGATGCCTCACTGGAACATTAATTCACAAGTACTTATTTTAGCTCGCAGACTCTTTCATGAGGATTGCATATCCATAGTAAATATAACTAGAGTTAAGCCTCACCTGAATATTCAATACGGCAGGCTATGGAAGATCTTTAATGTTTTAAAGAACTGATTGATACTTTTGATTTTTCATAACTATCAATGCTGAGAAGGCCATGCTGCAAACATATAATAGTCCGAAATACAGAAATATGTGTAAGGCCATTGTAAAACTTGTTGGAATTCCCACCTCAATCCCAAGCTAAAATTAATTGAATGGTATTGTTTAGGAGCTCAGCAGTAACTTGGATAGCAATGCTTACAATCAAAGGTTGAAACACAATATGATCCAAGTGTATACTCATGCAACACTCCCCGGTTGAGGCAAGATGAAAGGAACATCTTTGTTTTCTATAATTCAGCTGCTACATTTCTATAAGAGCAGAAAGCTGTTCATACAGTGAAAACACCGTAGTCCGTAGCATGCGGTGCGCCTGAGCATGATGTTCCAGTGGACTTGTTGGGATGAGCGCTGGCATGTACAAGCGTCCAGGGCTCATGTGTGTTCCGAGCTGAGACTACAGTGGAGCTGTGCCATGTAACACAGGTGAGCCTAACCTGAAGCACCTTGGAATTGTTACACAGCTAAGGTTGAATTTTTGGTCACTGCACATCCAGGAGTCTTCTGCTTTTGTCACTATCTTTGGAACTTTCAGTTAAGTGACCCTGTAGTGGGGTCACAACTTACAGTTAGAAGCTGGGCTCTGTAAGGTCTTTAAATATGCACACAGTATTCACCAGTGCAAATGCCTAGTGGAAATAGAACATATTTATATATATTTACATTGCTAATCCCACTACTGTGGCAGCATGGGAAGCTGGGTAGCCAACTGACAGTTAATGAAAAATATGAGAAATACTGGCTTTCATATCTATGTAGATGTACATGTATATCGTATGTGTGTATATGTATCATCATAACTATACTACCTATACATGTGTGTGTATATATTTATTTATATCATAACTAATTTGAATCGCTACTCCGTTGACTAAATGCTTACAATGCATTGTATGTAATACATCTCCAGATGCCCCACCCCCACCCTGAAGGCTATACCTTACTCATTTTCTTTTCCTTCAATAAGCCAATTTTGCTATCTTCAATCAACCACTTCTTATGTTGAAGCAAAATGGAACAACAACAGCAACAAAAATCAACATTGAGGTTTTCCTAAGCATTTAGAAACCAGTCGAGCAGCCTAGTACTTGCTGAGACCTCGTAAGAGCCCTGTTCTGTGACCTAAGGAAACATTTTTGTTTGATCCAGTTAGTATCTTCTCCAAAGGCTGAGTGTATATTATGTTCCATAGTCAGAGAACTGGGGGCACCCCTGGGGAAGCTTGTGATGAATGAATAACTTAGTAAGGCAAAGAATGGACACTGTGAAACCATTCCTTAATACACGCTTCTGTCAAGGCCATGTGTCACTTTAGGATTTAAGGAAGTATACTGGCATCTTCTATGTGATTTGATGCTTCAAGCATTTCTTTCCTTAAAAAGGACAAAAAAAACCACTGTTTTTCTTTCCTCTCCTGTTTGTCTCATTTCCTCCTCTTCCTTCCCCGTTCCCCTCCCCCTCCACTTCCCTCTTCCCTTCCCTCTTTCCCTCCCCCTTCCCCTCTTCTCTGTGCTTCCCCCTCCGTCTCCCCGTCCCCCCCTTTTCTTCCCCTCCCCCTTCTCCTTTTCCTGTTGTCCCAGAGACTAAGTTCTTTTAACTAACATCCGATCTCTGCCAGCAGAGGGCACTGTTTGCGCGTTTAAGTAGATGTCCGGGCTTTGTCTTCCCAGTGTGAACAGTATCTGAGTCACAGGCAGGCTCGCTATTCGACCAGAAAGATGCTGGTGAGAAGGTCTGCCTGAGTGGTAGTGTTTCAGCATCATTTTTGCAGAACATTTCCTTTGTTCTCGGCTGCTTGGAGGGACGTTCATTGCAAATACCCTTGTAGTTCCCGGTGCAAAAATATATGTTTTGAATGTAGATGAAGGCACTGGCATTGGGTCACTCAGCGTCTAAAAAATCACAAGTGCTTCAAACCACTTTAGGTATCAGATTCTGAATCAAGGTATCAGCCTCAGAGTAGCTCAGCTTGCTGCGGGACCATCATGAATAATTTCTGTAGCAGCAAATGACATCATAAAGCAATCAGGCATTCCCTGCACACTGTAATCGAAGAGCTTAGATGTCTTCGGATGGAAGGGTATGGCGAAAGACACTTTTCCTCTCACAGGGCTTGAGCACTTTAGAATTAGTCAGTGGCTGCCTATCAAAAATAAAGTGAGTCATATTCAGCTTCCAATATATTGTGGAATATTTTCTCAAGAGTTTCATATACACCATTTATGATATTGGATTATATATATTTTGTGGTAAAGTGCTTTTGTATTTTTATGGCAATTATTTTTTAAAAGATGTAATCATGGTATAGATGAGAACGACCTACTTTAACAATGAAAGTCAGGATTAGGCAGTCACTGACTTGCTTTTAGCGTTCCTCCCTTCTCTGGCCTCAGTGTCTCTCTCCACTCAAGTGCAACTTAATTTTGGAAACTGTTTTTTAGTTCCCCCCTCCATCTCTGAAATAGTCAGCTTGTCTTGCTATTCTCTAAGCTACTACTTTTAGGTGTTAGCTGTGGTTTGACTGTAGCAAGAGTATGTTGCCCAGGTTTGTGTGTGTGTGTGTGTGTGTGTGTGTTAAAGCTCGGTCGCCAGTGTGGTGATGCTGGAGACAGGCACCTTTAAGAGAAGGCAGGGTAATTAGACCAAGGTAATTATTTCACACGAAAGGGATCAAAGTCATGTGTATGGGAACCTGCTGACTTCCTCTTAGAGTGGGTTGTTATAAAATATAACACTCACCTTTCTCATGATCTGGCTTCCTGCCTCTGCCATGTGTTTTCTCTTTCCTTGCACCGGCTCCCCCACAACACCATCTGCCACAGGGTAGCACACCCAGGGGACTGTCACCAAGAGCCAAACACTCTAGGTTAACCCAGTGTTGAATTGTCAGCCTCAAAAACTGTAAGCTAAACAGATCTTTTATTATCCCACAACCCACGGTGATTTGTTATAGCAAAGCTTGTCTAATACTGTGAGTTGTCCTTTTGGGATGTACTGATAGATAAGAATGTCACCTTAGGCACTCCGTCCCTCCGCTCACCATATTTCTGTCACATCTCTGTTGGTTACCTGTGCAACTGCAGGGAGAGCACTTACCCCTTTCACGGTGAGCAATCTAATCTGAGTGGCCTTGCTGTTCTCTGACACCTCTGTCACCCAGGTTTTGTAATTTTCCTCTATATTATCAACATTACTAACATTTCCCTGGTGTTCTCTGGGCACAATTGTAACTTCTTTGTCTACAGTATATAAACTCATCAATGGCATTTACCCTGAAAGTCAGGGTTGCTTCTCATGGTGACTGATCGTATGCTAGTTATCATTGTACTCCTGCCTTATTATGGCGTGGTATGTGTGTGTGTGTGTGTGTGTGCGCACACACACATACACACCACACAGAGTGCTTGCATGTATTTGCATGTGTGAGGGTGCCTATGCATGCACATGCCTGTGGAGACCTAGGGTTGATGTGAGAAGGCTTCTTTGATTGCTTTCTACCTTATATAATAAGGCAGGGATCTCACTGGGCCTGATACTTCAGTAATTTGAGTAGTTTCAAGTACTAGGATTAGGGGCATGCTGCTGTAGATTTGCAGGGTTAGGTGGGTGTTGTGCATCTGAACTGCGGTCCGCACGCAGGCTTGCGCAGCCGGCTTCCCTCTATTCATCGACCCATCTCCCCTCCTTCAATTTTATTTTCTTAAATGCTGTTTGCCTTTCTCATGTCTGCACTTTTCTTTTCATTTTTGTTTTCTTTTTCCATTACGTTAGAGATCTGAATTATATAATCCCCCCCCCAATTTCTTCTGCAGCTGCTTCAAGACAAGTGTTAGCACCCTGCCCCTCTGTCTGTGGCTATCTCCGGTGCTTCCTTTGTTTTCTGTGACCCTCCTTTCTTGGTGTCCTTTTTGCTGCCATGGGATGTGCCCACACAGTCCGCAGGAGAGTTGGGGAGATGTATTTTTCTGCATTCTCCCAGTTCATGGAAATCAACACATGGAAATATGTTCCACACTCATGCTTAAATAATAATGTAAATCAGTATGGAAGATACAATTTTAAAGTAGCTTCTAGAACTTCGAAGGCATTCTCCCTTTCTCTTGAGTGTCTGATATGGTGCTGTGAAGTTCAATGCTGTGTAATTTTTGCTTTCTGTGTAGAGGATCTGCCTTCCTCATGGCTTATAGGATGGCCACTTTCGAACTCAGCCAATCTGACACATTAAGCCTTCTAGGCATGAAATTCTGTTGTTATCTTTCAGATGAACAATGCCCTCCCCTCCTTCCTTTTTTTCCTCCTCTCCACTTTTATACTAATTTCCCATAATTCCTAGTAATTACACATTAGTTTCCCTAGAATCGTGTTTTAGTCTACTTTAGTCTTTTAGGGGATTTTTTTTAAATTAAATTCTACAATTTTTACTCCTTGTTCTGAAGCTCGGTTTGTTCTTTGCCTAGCCCTTTCTGTTCTTGCCTACTCTAGACAATGCACTTGTGAATCTTCCTGATAATATCAGAATTTTTCTGAAAATACACTCTTCACATTTTCACCTGTATGTGAGAGTCAGTTTGTAGTGTGAATGTTCCTCATCAGAGCCTCTTGTATGGCATCTCCCCTCCCCGCCATGTGTGGGATCTGTCCCCACTGTGGAGCACAGCAGGCAGTGTGCAGTGAGCTGTCCTTTATCACAGTGGAGGAACAGCTTTCCTGGAGCTCAGTTTCTCTTGGGTTCCTCCTGATGCTAGCCTTGTGTTTTAGGCTCGTCCCTTTGCAGTCTGAACCTTCACAATCAGGAGCGCTGTGCTCTTTGAACAATGATTTATTCTCATCTCCACATCTCTCTTCCCTCTTTGTTTTGCTCTGATCAGACGTCTTGTCTTTGAGTTTCCTGTCATCAGTTACGTGTCTCCCATCTTCTGAAAACTTGTAGACCTGTTTTATCAACAGAAAACAACTCTTTATCATTATTGTTACCTGATGAACTTGTATTTATTTATGTCCTCTGTCTCTCTCCCTATGTGTGTGTGTGTGTGTGTGTGTGTGTGTGTTCCTGTATACAAGCCCACTGAGGTCAGAGGAATATGTCAGTGATCCTTTACTACTATCTGCCTTGTTTCAATGAGGCAGATTCTCTCAATGAACTTATGAACTTAAGGCTCACTGGTTCAGACAGGCTGACAACCCATCAACCCCCTAGGATTTGCCTGGTTCTTTGCCCCACACAGTGCTGGGGTTACACATATGCTCTGCCATGCTCATCTTCTTGTTTGTGCTGGGGTACTGAACTACTCAGGCCTCCACGCTTGCTCAGTAAGCACTCTTATGCACTGAGCCATCAGCCCGGCCATGGGATTCTTTAATAACACTTTAGTGGGGCTTTGGGTTAGAAGAGAATATAAACCCATGCACAATCTACCATCCTTATCCAGAATCACAGAGTAGTTTGTCTGATCTGAAAATTCTCTACAAAGTATTTATTCATAGTTCATGTCATTTTGAAACACACACACACACACACACACACACACACACACACACACCCCTCTAAGGCTTAGGGATCATCTCAGAAGTGGAGACAGAAAGACGATGGTTTGAAGGGACTAGGTATATGTAGTAAAGCAGTATTTACTGGACATAACAGGGATATTGCACACGTGAACTCACAGCAATTTTATACACAAGACTGTATACATAAGACCAGCACAAGACCAAGCCATCCAAAGTCCCAGCATGGGTGAGGGAGGGGCTGCTGGGGAAGGAGAGTCAGTTTTCTTTCTTCATGGGTGAAGCTTTCAGAGACTGCCCATGCTCCAGTGGAGGGAGAAAGGGTGGGTT
The DNA here is from genome assembly GCF_008632895.1 of Mastomys coucha. Taxonomy (NCBI): domain Eukaryota; kingdom Metazoa; phylum Chordata; class Mammalia; order Rodentia; family Muridae; genus Mastomys; species Mastomys coucha. The sequence continues at coordinate 23,903,455 of NW_022196910.1, forward strand.
TGAGCAAATGTGTTATATGCATGCATGGAATTCTCAAATAATATAAATAGATACCTTTTGGCATACTTCTTTTTTTCTGTCCCAATACTAACAAATTCTTTATTCTGTTCCAAGTGGTCTACCCCAAACACTAAATGAACTCAATTAATATTGGAATATGTAATACTAACTCAAACATTGTTTAATCCATTTTCAGAAAAAAACCCTTCAATTATTACAATTTTTGGTTCTTTATAACAATACTGTGGAGTAGATATTATCACTATCTCATTTGAAACTGGAAATGGAGATTTTTCAGAAAGAGGATGAGTCTGCTTAAAATCAAAGAGCCAATGGGCTGACTCGCTTAGAGGTAACCTTTTGGTGCTTTTAAAATCCTATACCGCACTATCTCTCTACTACCCCACGGATAAAATCAAATAAATGCAACAGCACAAACAAATGATTTAATCTGTCTGCATAAATTCCTACTACCCCAGGGCTTCATGGGGGAGTGCTTTAGTTTAAATCTTGGGTATGTGTTTAATAATATTTAAGACTAGTCCTGAATATTTGGTATGGTTGCAGCTTTTCTAGATTTTATTACATGAATGTACAGAAGACTTCTCTATACAAAATAAATCCTGTTATGTAAAGGAAAGTTGTGTTTTCCATAGTGGGGGCCACGGTTAAGGTGCAGCTATGTTATTCTAATTGCTTTGCATTCTTCTATATCTTGCCACATTTTAGGTCAGATAATTTGGCTTATAGCATTCAAAACTGTATTAATTATGGGATTTTATGATAGGGTTATGCAGTATCTGTTTGCCAATTGGGAAAGAAAGATAATTATACTTGAATGTAGGTCACATTTAAGAAACTCTTTCAGGCCTATGGGAACCATGTTTCCTTACAACTCAATGTTAATGACATTGTGGAGTGTGATATCTACTATGTGACCCAGTTCTTTGGGGTAGAGATGAGTTTTACTTTTTTTTTTTTAGTGGGTGTACTTAGGAAGAGAAACTTGCTTGGTTTCCTGAAGGGAAATCTAATCAGTTGTGGTAGGTGATGAACTGGATCTTGTTGGTTCTATATAGCTGACGAATCCAAGCTTTGCCAAGTTGTATGGCTGGCTACAGGTGCATTTCTAGTGTTACTTATCATGAACATCACTCTCCTGAACTCCTCAAAGCTGTTTCCCACTGATTTTCTTTTTCTGGGAAGATTTTTTATCTTCTATATAGTAGTTTCATTTGTTTATTAACCTTGAAAATTTATTGATGTTCAGACTTTCAGTATTTTGGATCTGTCCCACTCCTGGGTGGATTATTTTTTTGTTTCATTTTATCCAGTAATAAACCTAAATACTAACAGTGGGGTCCAAGGAGATATCCCAGTCAATTAAACGCTTGCCATGCTTGTAATCCCAGGCAGTACGGGGAGGTGGACTTCTGGTCCTCACTGGTCAGATCACCTCACCATTAAGTGACCCCTTGCTAAAGGAAGTCAGTGGTGCCTTAATATTAACACCCAGAGTTGTCTTCTAAATATACACTTGCACGAGTGTACAAGTGCATGCATCCCACCTCCAACACACACACGCACATACACACACACACACACACACACACACACACACACACACACACACACGAACAAGCTCCCCGGAACCTAAGCTTTTGGTGTGAGGATTTGATCCCCTGTATCTCTGCCATGCCTAATTAATCTCTTAAATTAAGGTATTATACTTACTATTCCCAAATCTCTGCCCTATCCCATCCAATCTATTCTTCACCACCAGGAAAGTAGATAGATGTAAGAGAATCGTGGACTGCTTAAAATTGATTTCACGGCACACAATGAAAATGCTTTCCAGGGGTTTCAGGTGAGTGCCCTGAATGGCGTGTGATTGCACATGAGATGCAGCTAGTTCCACAGTCCTCATATGCAGAGCAGAGTTTGGGCTTCTGACACTGTAATTTAGATGATTTAGTGGTCTAACCGGTGCCGGGCTTAGGGAAAAATTGCTTCTCTGAACAAGGAAGGAGGGAATCAGATTAGTGTAAATTTTAATTGACAACTTTAACTGAGCTGGGATTTTATCTGAAATACTTCTACTTTCAGGTGTCTTTATCTTTGCCATGTATGTGTATATATATATAGCATCAGGCTCAGCATTTCTAAAGCTTACAATTTGGAATGAAGAGAAGGATACAGAGGTCAGCTTTAGAGACATGGCTTATTTCTAGATAAGTCAGGTCAAATAGCATGTGCATGTAATTAGCACAGTAGCTTGGCTGAGTCTCTTAAAGGAAGCTTCCTATTTTGCTTCCATTGACAACATATCTATGAAACTTTGATGCTGTTTATGGAGCACAGTAAAAACTCACAGGGATCTTATATGGTCCAGATGCATCTCCTTGTCCAATTGTTCATACTGAGTTCTACAAGAGTCCTGAGTAGGGAGTCTGTAAAATATAGCTATTCATAAGCCGACGAAGGCTGTTAATTTCCGCTTCAGAGTTCTTTTAGGTGATGCATGAGCTGCTGGATTCAGCAAGGTTATGAACTTCCTTATGAATAAGGAAGTCTGAGATCAGCATTTACCAATAGGTGAGCTGGGCCTCAGTAATCCAGCTGTTGTTTGTCTTTTGGGTGTAGTATGTTTAGCTTATGCTGTTGACCACAGTTCTAAATGGGTGTCTCTTGCTAAGTCTTTAAGGGAACGATGTAATCTTCAGGCCACGGGCGCATGAAGAAATCCTTCAATTATTCTCGACACTCCAGAGGCCTCTAAGCAAAAGGTGGATTTATTATTATTTTTTTTAATCGAGATTTGTAAGATGCCTAAGAAAGAGTGAGGAACACTGCCTTCATCAGGCTGGGCATTGCTCAAGTTTCAATTCAGGAAGAACTGGAGGGCAGCTTTAAAGATGTGACTAATAGCAAGATCATTCAGGTCAATAGCTATGCCTCAATGGCTTGTGGATAGTCATCCTTTTATTTCAAGAGTTTTCAGATTTTTAATGTTTTTAATGTGTATTTATATTGCTTTTCCTCCTTCTTTTCCTTACTCCATTAGCCCCTCCTAGCAGCTGCCCTTTGAACTCCTCCCATAACTCCCATTCTCACACTGATAATCTCTTTTTCATTATATTTGTTATTGAGGGTACTCATCTTTAAATTTTGGAAGACCTAGACTTAGAGGAAGAATTAGGGTTGTTTAGTTTAGTTGTGTTCTTTTTAACCCTCTAGGGCAGTGGCTCTCAACCTGGGAGTCATGATCCCTTCATGAGGGATCATGTATCAGATATCCTGCATGTAAGATTTTATAGTTCATAACTGTAGCAAAATTATAGTTATGAAGTAGTAACAAAATAACTTTATAGCTGGGGGGGGTCACCATAACTTGAGGAACTGTATTAAAAGGTCCAAGCATTAGGAAAGCTGAGAATTACTGTGCTAACTAAGACTGTAAATAATATAAAGAAGTTGTTCCATGGATTGCCAAAAGTGGAAATGAGAGAAGAGACAGGTTTATTTGTGTAAATAAATATAAAGTCATATTAGGAAGGGGGTGGTGAGTGGGTGGAGGGAAAATAGACATGGATTGGCATCTACTCGCCTCCTACGCCTGTCTCACTTGTAGGTAGATGTTTTTGCTCATTACTTCATTTAATCCTCACTAAGGCCTAAAGGTTTTTATTATTGTCATTATTATAAGTAAGGAAACTCAAGGGAAAGGTTAAGAAAACCACCTTAGCTTATAAGAAAAATCCACAGGGAAGATATTTTATTAACTCTAGTGTTTAACTAAAATAATGCTTTTCCTGGTGCATCACAGGTAGGTACTGTTTTCATTCTCAGTGAATGCCATTGGTCTGTGACTGTTCAGGTCACCTTAACTCTTTCAGGTCATGGCTGATTGAATAATCCTATTTTGTAGGAATTTGTGGAGTCAGGGTAGCCACTCATGTGAAGATTCATTCATTCGCTTAACACACAGTTGTTACCTGCAAAGTGTTGAGCTAAGAACTGGTATTCAATCAGATGCTGAGAGGGATGTGATTCTGAGAGACCAGATCTTTTGGGTTCAGACTCCATTTTAGAGAACCTGACCTAGGCTGAACTCAAGTTAACTAACAGGCCAGTACCTAGCACCGGTTTCCTGGTTATTCCCTAACAAATCTGCACCCCCAAGTTACAAGCCCTCCCCTGACACTTCACTTTCTAACAACCACCAATGAGGAGGAAAACAGAAGTTAAGTTTATGGTTTGGCTCCCAGCACCAGCTAATTATGTTAAAGGCCATAGTGGCCCCCCAGTCAGATGTGTACCAGGCTAGATACCTCCTTCTTGCCTTTATAAATGTTTGCCTGAAACTGGGCTGGGGGCTCCACCTTCCTGCTGTGTCAGGGTTGACAGGGGGCCCAAGTTCGAGCTTGAATAAAGAGACCCTAATGTGATTGCATTGGATTCAGTTCCTTGGTGGTCTTTTGGGGCTCATGAACATTTACTGCACAATAATTCCTGTCTGTGGGAATGTATACTCTGGGGGTGAGTATGCCTTTCTGTGTTCACTCTTTCCACATTGAAAGAGGCAAACTGACACATCCAATGAGTGGGACCAAATGGAACCCAATTCCAGGAGGTTATAAGAACGATATGTATGGGTCAACTGAATGTTGTGGTTACATGTGTATGCATATTATTGGAAACTTGGCCTGGCCTTAAAGCATGATGAAGCTCTAGGTGAGGAGGCTATTTTCCCCTTCTATTTCATTTGAAATGTTACTCCTCCATTGCTTGCTAGTCCTTTCCTTTCAAGGATTATTTCTTGCCGTCTGTCACTGGTACCAAGATGATCAGAGTAGAGCGCTTCGTATGGTGATGCCAACCCTGTTTGAAGGCGCAATGTTTTCCAGAAAGGAAACAGAATTTTCACCTTTCGAATGACACTTGGTTTTGCTTACAGTGCTCAGAAAGAGTTTAAAGTGAAGTTCTCAGTTGATTGACGTATCATGAAACGATCTATCAAATCATACTATTTTTAAAAGTCCATAAGCATGCAGAAAAATATCTAGGAAGAAAAAAAACACACACACACAGAGGAGGGACCTGGGACCATAGCTCACAGTCAAATGGAATTTTATTCATGCCGTTATGAGATTTTCTTTAGAAAATGTATTCACATGTGATTCTTATAATTAAAAAACAAACAAACAAACAAACACAACACAAGACAACACAGCAAGCAGTTTTAATGAAGGCCAGCTTACCAGTCTTATGATGTTCCAGGAGAGAGAGTGGATTGCTGACCTGAAATAAGACAAGGGATAGCATATCTCAGGAGCTGAGCACAAAAGCTCTCGCACTAGAGGGCTTGGGCTTGAATTTCTGCTCTCTGGCTCACCAGCTGTGTGTTACCTGGACACAAGACCTGGCCTATTTGTCATAGCTGTTTCATCTGTAAATAGATTAGGACCTGTAACCATAAATAGATTAGATTAGTGATCGTCTCGATCCTTAAATGACTTAGGATATGGAAATACTTGATTATTCATACTGAGGACTCTGTAAATATTACCTAGTATTTTAGGGAAACAAACAAGATTGGAACGGGGGCACTGGGGAGAAGGGATAGATAATATTTAAGACCAAAGTGGATACTTGACTGATGCTGCCTTGAGGAATCTCTCAAATCCCATAATTCTTTGACCATCACTTCAATTGTACAACCTGAGGTCATACGGGGAGCCTTGTAAAGACTCTAGCAATCCTCTGGCAGGAGTTTAACTTTGCAATCGGGAACTAAGGGTCACATCCTTTAGTGGGTTGTTAACTAACCATACCACCCAACCTTTGTGCTTACATTTTTTCTTGTAACTAAGACGATGACTATTCATATTTTGACAGATATAAAATGGCTCCTCTCCTCTTTCCCTTCTTCACTCTGTTCCGTTTTCAGCCACGGACAAGTCTACTTCTCTGAAGAATGTTGTGGAAAGTCAAACAAGTCAAAGGAAAGACTTTCTCCCTCACTGCTTATATGGAAACACAAATGTCGAGGTGGGGTAGAGGTAGAAGGAACACCCTGGCATGCTGTTCATTGCTCTAATTATTGTAATACACGATGAGAAGACATACAGCATTGGATACATTAGTATTTGCGCAGCGTTGAGAAAACTCTACATGGTTGTATTTTGAATAAGCAGCATCTACCAAGTTAGTACATCCCTCTTGTCTGCCTTGTCTTTGAGTTTCTCAACCATTGCAGAAATTTGGTGTCTTATTTGCTTCAATTCATAAGACACTGGTAGAATGGGTTCTTAATTTCGATGCAACTCTCCTTTTCCACCCACTGTGTCATGTTTACAAGGTTTTTCATTATGACCCTAAGTGAAGTTTTGATGGCATTGTAGCCATTCATCTGTCCAGGCAGTTCTTTGAACATTCCCTGGAGGTCTTTATTTAGCTTTTTTTTGACCCTGCTGTGGATCATAATCCTGGTCAATGTCTAGACTCTGCAAGAAGTATAATCAACAATCATATATATATATATATATATATACATATATATATATGATTGTTATGTATATATATATGTATATATATGTATACACACACACACATACATACACACACACACACACACGCACACACGCACATTCTTGTTACTGTTGCCCTTGTAAAAGTTTTTTTTGTATACCCAGAGTGTGGATTTGTGTGCTTTGTGCTTTTCCTCATATTGGATTTTTCTCATTCATGTATTGGGAATACCTTCATCTGTCGTAATGAAACTGAAATACGATTCTCAACTGAGAATGTACTCTAACATCTTAGGAAACTCTAAAATGTGCTCTTGAAAACCCTACTTTATTGCAATGTAACTGGCATATAATGAACTACATCGACTATGAGAGTACAATTTTGAGGCTTTGTCTAGAAGCTCATTCTTAGGGATGAGCCTGTCTTCCTTCCTGCCTTCAACCCAAGCCTCTCAGGGGCATTGCCTTAACTCTCTTTAATTACTCACCTTATAAAAGTCCATTTTCAATCCCTCTCAATCAGGCATCTATTCCCATTACTCAGTTGAAACTGCTCTTTAAGGTTCAGCTGCCAAATCCAGTAGGTATTTGTCTAGCCTTTTAAAAATGTAGATTCTTTTTGACATTTGCCCCCATTGGCCAATCATTTATTTATTTATTTATTTATTTATTTATTTAGAAATTTAAACTTTCTTGGTATCTACAGCAACCACCTTCTGGCACTCTCTTACCACTGACATGGTTGCTTCTCAGTGCCCATGTTCTGCTGGCTCACACTTTCTTTTGTTCATCCTCCTTAGCTGTCTCTGTCACTATACAGTCCCTACATGAGCCCCAGCACTCAATGGTTCAGTAGTATTAAGTGTGTGTGAATGAGTTCCAGCAAATGATTTCATCTTGAGCCTTCCTGATACTCAGATCCATAGGCATAAATTGTTCTTTGGACATTGCTACCCACATATACCACAGGCATCTGAAATAGTATCCGGAAAGTTCATCTCATTATACTCTGCTTCAAACACGTCTCTTCTTCCTTGATTCTCTGGCCTAGAACACATGCGTTTCCTGTGGAAAGCTTGCAGGGTTGCCTGAGGGGAAAATGAAGTGCTAATACCAGGGGAAGAAATCACCAGAAAGCCTGGGTGGCTTCTGCGAACCTTGTATGACACGGCAGCAAGGGGCTCAGTGGTGTGGCATGGTCACTGGAGAAGAGACCCCCGGAGGGATAGAGTTGTGACTGGCAGGGCTGATAGATGAAAAAAAAAAATGTTCAAACAGCCAAGCAGACTAGCATAGTGAAGGAGCTAAGTGCTAACTTCTACAGAGCAGAGACTTCATCCTTTCTTAGACTCAACCTGATTTTCCATGTGCCGGGAACTCTTATAAGGAGAGGCCTCAGTGTATAGACAGGCAGAGGGTGGGGGTGGGGGTCCTGCTTCCACAAAGTTATATTCCACCACCACCTAATTAGACAATGACTATAGAAACACTAACAAGGATGTGTTTGGAAAGAGATAAATGCTTCAAGGAAAGAACAGAACGGCCTAGAAAGCGATAGCAGGGGGGCGGGGGAGGGGAGGCTCCTTAGACAACTTCTCAGGAGAAAGCATCTCAGGGGTGAGGCACTCCAGCTCTTTGTTGGGTGGACAAATGAAGCTTCCTTTCTCCCACAGACCTGTAGAAAAAAAGCTCAACCAATCCCAACCATTCAAAGGAATCCTTTGGATGAGTGGGAGGCCTTGCATTTATTAGGCTCTCTCCAGTGTAGCTGGGACAAGTGTTTGTTTTACTTTCTTCAGTATTTGACATAGATGCTTGGTAAACTCTCCTTCCTGACTTAAATGTTGTGCGTGTGTGTGTGTGTGTGTGTGTGTGTGTGTGTGTGTGTGTGTGTGTGTGTGTTTAATGCAAGGGAAACATCTGAATTGAGAGGGACTTAACAATGAGAAAAGCTTGGTCCCCTCCTTACCATAAGCAGCACCTTCAAACCCTCCAACTTTTCTAACATACTGGAGGAAATCAAACCCACTTGTCTTGTCACTGACATCCTGAGTGTTTATGGAGAAGTTGGATTCAGGGTACTGGATTCTGGAAACAGATTCTCACAAAGATTTTCTAGCAGAAGAAAACAGCCAGTAAAAATGGATACACATCAACAAATGTGTTGTTCAGGAATGATAAACACTGTTAATTAAAGAGGAGGTAAAGAGTTAAAAGTAATGAAAGAGATGAAATTTTAGAGGGAGAAGCATCTTCTAGGAAAGATATTTTTATTTGGGGGAGGGTGCATTTATTAATCATTTTTTAAATCATGTATTAACTGTTGCAGGTAATGGGTTTCAATGTGACATTTTCATCAGAGCATTTAATGTATTTTGATCATATCTGTTTCTATTATTCGTTCTTATCCTTCTCCCAACTTGCACACCCATGATCCTCTCCCTTTCACTTCCACAAACCATTTCCTTCCCCTGAACTTCATATATGAGCGAACCCACGTGACTCCTGTCTTTGTGAGACTGGGCTGTTTCCGTTAACATGATACATTCCATCTATTTTTTCATGCCAATGATATGATTTTATTATTCTTCTCAGCTGAATAAAGCCCCATTGTGTATATATACACTGTGCTATCTTTACCCATTAATCTGCTGATAGACAAGGAGGCTCATTCCTCAAGCCTGGCTGTTGTGAATGGGGTCATGATAAACAAGAGTGTGCAGGTGTCCTGCGGGGGGGGCTGACTGATCCCCTTGGACATACCCCAAGTGGTACAGCTGGATCATACAGCCTTTCTATTTTTAATTTTCTGAGGAAAGATGATACTCAGGTAGAGAGAGAGACTTTCAGCCATGTGAAGGAGAGTTAGAGGAGACTGCATGATACTGAGGGAAGAGGGCAAGGCAATGGAACCTTGTATCTTCACAGAAGATAGGGTTGGCCAGTTTGTCTGAAGCATGGCACGAAGGGGTGAGCAATGAAGCCATTGCATCAAAGGCAAGGTCTCCTACGCCATGGAAAGGAGCTGAAATATGTTCTCCATTCACAGGGAAGCCAGGGAAAGCTTTGAATCATGGGAGTGACATCATCTGGCGCAATTAGCCTTTTAGCGGAAGCACTGACCGTTCTGTGGAAAACGGAAGCAAGGCTGTGCCTTAATCTGGGATGGTTTCTGATGCATAGACATATCGGACAAATATTTCTCAGGAAAAATAAAACTCATCAACCTATTGTACATGTAAATGGACAGCTCTGGCCTTTACATAAGTTGTTTTCTTACTCCCTGAGGACAATGCTATCTGGAACGTGTAATGGATGTGGCTCGTTGTTCCCAAGGCCTGGGAACAAAATGTTTTACCAAGGCAGAGGGTAGCAAGTCTGTTAGCCAGAGGTATGGCCTGTTCAGAAAAATGAAAATTTCCCATTCTTGACTTTACTGCTTAGATTATTTATACCTTTTTATAAGTGTGCCACAAACATGACATTTAGGCTAGAACACAAAGTCCCATTGCTCTATAGACTTCAGTGTCAACAGAAAACTGTTTTCTCCCGTGTTTCATTGTTCTCAATAAACCAAAGTCTTAAAATGTCTGAGCTCAGTTCTTGTACTGAAGATAAAGTTGATAAAGAGTTTATGTGTCACATGTTTCATTTTGTTGTAGAAGAGGAAGGCTATGTTTAAGATAGAGCCTTGCTACCTTACAAGAAAAAGGATATGAAAACGAATCTGTACCCAACTTTGTTTTAGATGGAGGATCTTCTAGTGTGTAGCAGAGGTTCCTTTGCCTAGACCATTTTGCTTCTTCCTTGGAAGTCCTATAACCTCCTCACCCCCAGGAATTACAATTTTTCATAAGTAGGAAGGAAAAAGAACTAAAGAATTGCTACTGCTAAAGAGAATACAGAAGTTCTTGGGTCTTGATTTTCACTGTTTTAGGTTTCTGCTTGAAGATGCTGGTTCTTAGAGAATGCATAATGCCAACCAGGGGAATTTCTGCTTGAGATTCTCAAATGACCCAGCAGGTCACTTGACAGAAGCTTGTAGGAAGCATTTTGGGAGGAACATGGGCTTTGAAGTCAGCCTGGAAACTTGAGTCCGGTCCCCAAGATTCTTGCTATGTGGCTTTCCACAAGTCACAGAAGTCTTTCCACAGGAAATGAGGAGCCAGGGAAATTGCTGACTGTAAAGCACTTTGAAAATACTGGTCCCCTGTTTTGATGATCATTGTTGTTATTGCGTTGGCCAGTCTCTCCTTCTAAGGACAAATTTACTTAACAGACTTGTTTGGGTTTCTGGTAGCATCTTTACTTTGGAAGAGCAAGTTCTGATGACTCAAGCACACATCTAAAGTTTGGAAGAATGACGATCTTATTAGAAGGTTCTGGGACAGGTAGTCCAGGAAACTTAACTATAGTTTATCTTGAATGAGCATCCATCCAGAGCTTAGGACGGCAGCAGTGTGTAAGGATGAATCCTGTCGGAAAAAAAGCAGGAGAGAGTCTTCACAGAAAGAGGTAACTCAACGGCCTGCACAGAGAGAAAACAGACTGAGGAAGAACCTGTCTTGGATGTAGATCAGCCTCTGTGACAGACCAGGCACCAGGCAAAGGGATCCATCAGGAAGGGCACCCCAGCAGGTACAGCCTGCATCCCGTGAGCATGGCAGTAGCCAGCCAGCATGTCATTTTTCCAGCATAGCTGTCAACAGAAGGCTGAGAGAAGGAAGGAAGGGCAGGTCCCCACAGGCCTGGTGACAGGCACAAGAGAGAGTGATAATAACAGTGCTCTGCAGCCAGGCAGCAGCTAATTCAGACCAGGAAGTCTGGCATGAGGAGGGTCTTAGAAAGCTTTCTTACGACTATGCCCTACCTTACCCCA
>NW_022196910.1:23915033-23970809 GCF_008632895.1 Mastomys coucha
TCTCACCCCAAACACATACAACCCATACACACACACACACACACACACACACACACACACACACACACTCCCTCTGTTAAAAGTTATAGCTACTTATCTAGCAAAGGGTCTAGAGTTAGAAGGCTCTAGTTTCGGCCCTGTTTCTAATATCCATGTGGTTTTGAGCAAATTTCTCAAACCTTCTCTAGCACAGGGGCGCTGTAAACTCATCAGCAGAGGAGTGCTGTGAGGAGGAAGTGACATCAGGTACAGGATGTGAGACAGAAGTTCATTCCTAAGCCTAGGACATAACATAGACTCACTGAGTAGGATGGATGAAAATGAAACCTAGAGACCAGCGCTAGAGAGAGGAAATGGTTCCATTAAAAGAAGCTCTTGTGGTGGAGGGGCAAGCCAAGCCAAATGCCAGATCCCAGAGGGTGGAGCTCATTAACTGGAGATCTCTTTTGCTTGAGACTATGGGTTGGTTCTATAGCATTGAGCAAGGCTGTGATTCTGGAGAAGAGTCAAAAGGAGGCACGCTGTGTCTAGAAACATGGTGGGTATAGCATCTCACAGCAAGCAGAGGTGTGAGAGAGCTGTTCTGAAACAGAAGTAGATGCCGCAGAGCCACACATCCACAGGCAAATATGGAAGTCAGAGATTGAGTTCTGAGGTCAAATCTCAGAGAGCTGGAGGTTGGCTTAAAAAATAACCAGGACCCAGCCTGAAATGTTCAGGAGATTAACACATGAGTAACCGTGGGTTTAGTAATAGATGGGCCAGGGTGAGTGAGAAAGTAAATGAGCAAGCATCTGAGCCTAGCTGGTTGGCTTGTTGGGCAAGTTCCAGAAGAGAAGGGCAGAGTTACCTGAAGGGTGAAGGAAGCCTTCTTTCCAAACAGAACGGTAACGATTGTGAAGAACACCGAGATGGAAATGAAAGAAGATGACAATGGTTTGAAGTGGTAGCCTCTGTCTTAGCACAGAACAAAACAGGTAGGCTGGCTAGTCTTGTGGCAAATTGACTCACAAACTAGAGTCATCTGAAGGGAGGAAGCCTCGCTTGAGAAAATGCCTCCATAAGATCCACCTGTAGGGCATTTTCTTAATTAGTGATCAGTAGGGGAGGGCCCAGCCCATGGTGAGTGTTGCCGCCATCTCTGGGTTGGTGGTCCTGAGTTCCATAAGAAAGCAGGCTCAGCAAGCAATGGAAAGCAAGCCAGTAAGCAGCACCCCTCCATGGCCTCTCTTGCCTCCAGTTTCCTGCCCTGCCCTGGCTTCTTTTGGGGATTAACAGTGATAGGGAAGGGTAAGCAGAATAAACCCTTTTCTTCTCAACTAGCTTATTGGTCAGAGTGTTTAGTTGCATTGATAGAAACCCTAACCAAGCCTAACAGTCGTCTGGGAGGGGTCAGCGGAGGATGATGCCAGGGCTTGAGCAGAAAATGTCAACTTTCTGACTGTGGAGAATTTGTGAGGGAGCTGACTAGAGATGAGTCAGCCCATGGTTGTGGCTTGAGCATCTCTGGAATGCACCTACCTACCCAGGCTGGGGCTCACATGGAAACAGAAAGTCACCATACAATGGCCAAAAATAGTAAAACCAGCCTCCACCCTCCATTCTAGCTACGACCAATCACCTGCACTGTCATTCCTACCTCAGCTTCTCTCTTTAACACCACTGGGCAGTTTCAGTCCTACCTCTCTCAGTGCAGGCCCAGGTCAGTGAGGCCACCCAGGCAACCCGGAGGCTTGCTGCCTGTTATGGGTTCACAGGAACTAGATTTGCACTAGATCTGCAGAATACAAATCCCCTTTCTTCTTGAAGTGCTGTTCCTATATTTTTGTATGCTGTGATGGAGTCTTTCTCAATTTGCACACAATTAATTAATTAATTTACAAGTGCACCTGTTGTTTATTTTTTTTTTGAGACACACTTGGTCTCCTTTGACCATGCTGACCTTGAACTCTCCTTAACCTCCTGTTTCCACCTCCTGACTACTAGGATTACAAGTGTTCACTACAACATCCATTCCCAAGTCTCATGTTAAAAGTCACAAGACCAGGCTTTCCTGAAACCCTAAGGGAAGGCCTATTGCTACTCTGTGGTCAGATGTAGCATCCACAGAAAGCATATAACAAATAAAAAGGGCAAAATGTAGGATGCTTCGCTTGGAGGACAGGGTCTCCTATTCATAGGTAAATCAGAAATGAGATACCTGAAGTAGGTTTCAAGGAAGCCACGAGCAAAGGTGTCACAACTTTTGCCCTCCTTCCTGGAGTCTTTTGGTGGATTCCACGTGCTTTTATCTCTTCTCCCCAGGTTGATATCCATCGCCTCTAATTCCATTGGCTATGAAGTCTCTGCTTTGATAAATATTATATACACAAGCAACCTCCTAAGGACTATGGAAGAAGAAACAAGGGGCTTGGTTTGGGACTTAATGACTTAGAAATCTCACCATGGACTTCTGAAGTCCTGTGCAGGAATTTTGCCAACAGGGTGTCGCAGATAGAGCAGGGAAACCAGCTTTATACTCTCTTCAGAGACTCTCGGCTCATCTCCTCAGTTTCCCAGTGTGAACCTTGGTTGTAACCCTGGCTAGTTTAGCAACATGTCTCCCCACACAATGCTTGAATCAACATCTGAATCTTCATGTTTGAGGCTGGATGGGTCAACATCACATGCCTTACCATTTTGTAAGGCAACGTGAGACTGTCCCTCAGGATCTTTTCAAATGGCCTGTCTTTCAGAAGGACATACTCAGGTGTGGTCTGGGGATCATCTGAACCTCTAGAAGCTGCAGGTACAAAGCCCTTCATCGTGTGTTTGAGAGGGGCCAACCCGGGGGTAATTATTAAGTCGGCAGCAATAAGTATCGTGTAGACTGCCTCAGAAATTAACTCAATGCAGAAATTGAGTTCATGTGGCTTTCTGAAGTGCAAGGACAGATGGCATATGGGCTCAATTTTGCCTTCAATTTCTCTTTGAAGTTAATAGGCATGGCAGGTACTTATCTAATCATGCCATTTGGACCAGCATGTTCTGCACATTCAGGACTTTGTAATGAGATGCAATGTTTATGTTCCAGGCTCTTCCCTACAGACTGCAAAAATACCCTTTGCTCAATCCTGTCTAATCATTACAAGTGTCAACAGTCAAAGCTAATGACAGAAAGTAGGTTTATAGGGCAGTAACCCTGCCTGCTTGGCACAAAAGACCTATTCCCAGAAGGAAAAAAACAAGATTTAAACAATTATGTGAACCTTGGTGTAGCTAAGGGAGCGGTAGTGGCATGGGGATTTCAAAATCATGATTTATTTTTTTTAAAGAATCAGACTGAGTCAACATTTAAATGTATGAGCAGTATGGGAAAGCTGGTGTTATTTAAAAGACCGAGTACAGGTTTTATTTTATTTTATTTTATTTTATTTTATTTTATTTTATTTTATTTTTAAGATCAAGCTTAGATCCTCCCAAAGTTTCCTCTGTGTATCCATCCATCCAAACACCGAAGAGGCCCCCTTTAAAGTTAAGTTCTATGTATTCAACATTTACCAAGTACTTTCTGGGTTCCTAGTGTTGACTTGGCTGTGCAGAGTCACAGACCTATGGGGATTGAATGACTGTTAGTTCAAAATGTGATTATGAATGCCTGTATTAGAGTCTGTCTAGAGCCTGATTTCCAAACCTGGACACTCGATGCAGACCCGCTCAGAATGAGCTGCCTAAGAGCTACCTTTAAAACTAGTAAAATAGTCAGGTGTGAGGGCCCCCAGCCCAGAAATCCTAGTTGGATGGATCTATAAAAGCGTTGGGAACTTTTCCACTTTTATCTTAGCTACAGAGTTGTATAAAGCAAGCACCCAGGGCTATTTTACTGGCATAGAAACTGGGAACCTGTCCTGGGATGCTAGGACAAGTTCCCAGGCCACTGCAGTGCTGACAGCTTTGGGAAAGGCAGCTTTAGGTGCTGTCCTAAAGTAAACTCTGCCCCTAGTCCCATTGGATTCCTTGTTTTTGTTTTTGTTTTTTTAAAGGAATAATAACAATTTGTTAAATAAAAAAAAATGTGTGTAGGGGTGTGTGTGTGTGTGTGTGTGTGTGTCTGTGTGTGTGTGTGTGTGTGTGTGTGTGTGTGTGTGTGTGTGCCTGTGTGTGTGCATGTAAATGCAGTGCCCTTGGAGGCTGGACCTGAATGGGGACATCAAATTCCCTAGCACAAGAGTTAAAACCAGTTGTGAGACACCAGGCACTGTTTTTGAAAGCTAAACTCAGATCCCATGTAAGAGCAGTGTGTGCTCTTAGCTACAGAGCCATCTCCCCAGCCCACAACAGTAGCTTTGTAAAACAAACAAACACCCAAACAAAGCAAAAAGCAAAAAACAAACAAAAACCCTATTCATTTCTACATTTGTTTCATCATTTTAGATAGTGGGCTTGAGCCATTGATGATGGAAAGAGTTGAGCCATAATACCTTTCTATGGGCCTGGTTTTATTTGCCTGCCTTATCATGTTCTGATAACAGTTACATCATCCCCCCTGCACCTCCCAGACTGCAAGCTTGCTCACTTTGTTACAGGTGGTGACAAAGTACTCAAGACTTATTAGTGAATAGACTATTTGAAGCCTGTGCCTTTCCAGCCCAGGTTCCTGTTTCTTTCTTGGCAATGCAGGACCAAGGGGCTCATCGACTCCCTAAGCACATGTGTGTTGTTAATATGGAGCCTACTCATCACACTTCTTCTCTTTGTAATTTCATATGTTTATACAATGGCAGAGTTTAGGGATTTGTGGCATTGGCATGCAGCAAAGACTAGAAGTCTTTTTTTCTTCTTCAGAAAGCCGATCTTGTGTTCTGCCAAAAAAAAAAAAAAAAAAAAAAAAAAAAAAAAAAAAAAAAAAAAAAAACAACTGGAAGTGATCAAGTTCAAACATGATTCTCAACTTGTTATTTTCTCATCGATTTTTGTTCTGTGCAAGCACATGGCTTGGCATAGATGCAACACGTTCCTCTCATTTGTTATATCCAGAGACCTAATCCCTTTGCCTCCTATCCCTCTGCCTCCTGTGGCTGTGCACAGTCACTCCAGAGTGACCTTGGGGAGGGCATTGTTTACACTTGACTGAACCTGGGACTCTTGTTTGGAGCTCAGGGAAGGGACTAGAAAAACCTGCAGAACCAGCTCAGCCATTTCAGACTATAAACAAGCAATCCAATGGGACTAGGGGCAGAGATTACTTTAGGACTGCAATTAAAGCTGTCTTTCCCAAGGCTGTCACAGCACATCTGGCTGAGCAGTGGCCTGAGAATGTCACTTACATCCCAGGAGAGGTTGTCGGTTACTATGGCAGTAATGTGGCACTGGGTGCTTGCTTTGCAGAAACTGCAGTGGATTTTTATCCGATGTTCCTTGCTTTATCAAAACATTTTTCACACATGGTCACATGCCTACTAATATATAGATACATGGTTTCCATAGTCTACGTATAGAATCAGTGGAAAGTCTAATGCTAAAGTCTCATTAGAGGTAACGAAATTAAACAACCTTCAAAGGTTAATTTGTCTGGAGGCAAACACTAGGGAAATAAACAAGGTAGATAATTCAGTTAACAAATGTGTGGCGTAGCTGTAATGGTATCATTTTCCTATTGGTAGCACAAGCCTACACTAATTTTTAAATAAAGTTTTCACGGTGATCATTTGGAAGGCACAGGAGAAACCGGCATCATGCTTTCTGCCCTTTCATATTTGAGGAGAAAAGGCTATGTGTATATTATTGAATGAATTAATGAGATATGCATAAAAACAACAGTGAAGGGCTAAAGAAATGTGGCTCAGTCTTTCAGATCCCCTATTGCTCTTGCAGAAGACCTGGGTTCAGTTCCCGGCACCACACTGTGGCTGGAAATCACCTGCCACTCCAGCTCCAGAAGATTTGACTCTCTCTCCTCACCTCTGCAGGCAACAGGCACACGTGTGGTGAACATATATGTACAAGCAGGCAGGCAGAACAGTCACACACATCATGTAAAACAAATAAGTCTAAAAACAGTGCTGAAGCTCCAGACGAGTGAGATAAATATTAGCTTTAATTCAGAGGAGAGGGTGTTCAAGGTAGATGGAAAAGAGAGGGGGAGGGGAATGGGAAGAGACAGAGCAGGAGCAAGAGGAGCGAGCAGGAGCAAGAGGAGCGAGCAGGAGCAAGAGAGCAAGAGCGAGAAGGAGGCAAGCAGCCCCCTTTATAGTGAGTCAGGCACACCTGGCTGTTGCCAGGTAACTGTGGGGCAGAGCCTAGACTACATGCTAACAATAGTGGAGAGTGAAGGCTGTATCAATCTCAAGGCTTACTCTCAGGGGCAATGAATGAAGTGTGCCATCTTGGGGGCATAACTGCACCTCAGCTAAGGAGTGGGAAAGAAGTACTCCTGGGAAGCTGAAAAAAAAAAATTGGCATGTTAGAACATTGGTTCTCAACCTGTGGGTCAAGACCCCTTCACAGGTTGCATATCATATCAAATATTTTCATTCCAATTCATAGCAGTAGCAAAATTACGTTACGAAGTAGCAGCAAGAATAATTTTATGGTTGGAGTTATACCACAACATGAGGAACTGGATTAAAGGGTCTCTGCTAGGAAGGTTGAGAACCACTGGCTTAGCATCTCGGGGCTTGTGTAAAGAGCAAATGAGGTCCTGAGTGAATTGGTGTTGTTGGCATGGGTACAGCCATGTCAAGGCCCTTAATGCCTCAGCCCCAGGGGAGTGGCAAACACATGCCCAGGGGAGGCTCAGCAAGGATTTCCTTGGGCCTGGGTGAAAATGTTCATAGTGTCTACAGACAATGCTCTCCGTAGCTTTCTCCCTACAGATGTTTATGACATCTCCCACAGTCCTATTCAACTGTATAAAATAAATACTCAGAGCTTCCTGGGGCTCTACCCCTTCTCTGTGAGAGAGCCCAGACCACTGGCTTTCAGCTTCTCTGTGCCTCTTTCCTTCATTTCCTTTCCACTCCAGTCATGGAGGCTTGGGTTCAAATCCCAACATGACCATTTTCTACCTGTAACTTGGGGTGAGTAGCTCCAGGTCTCTAAAATTCTGGCGCCTTTCTCTTAAAAAAATGGGGTGATGTTGTCATGGATCCCATTGCTTGTTTTTCAGAGTTAATAGAATAATCTATGCTACCGTCTGCAGCTTGTACACAGCAAACAGCTAGTAAGCCAGAGGGATTCAATCATGGCCACTCCTGAAGGCTAAAAGGGAAGCCGTTATTTTTCCAGATGTTTATAGCATCTTCTCTAGGCATTTTCTGGTGACTATGCATTTCTTCTGAAACCATTGCTTCCTTCTCTTTCCTCCTGGATCTAAGCTGCTCTATGAGCACAGGATGGAACACTCTGAGGTCCCTTTCAATGTTCAGACACCACGAGTCTGGACTTTGGGGCTTCTAAAGTGAAGGGCAGCCCCTGTATGTTCTCTCTGCCTACAGTACCCACCTGTAAGATGACCAGAGATGGCTCAAGGAGAGCATCAACACTGCCTACACACCCATTTTTTTCTTTTCCCTTGAAAAATTCAAGAGTGTGACCCACACTGGGTACTTTACTTCAAACTTGCTGAGCCTCAGCCAACTTGGTTTTGGAGGAATGAACAATGAGTCATTCAGAGATGGGATCATTCAGAGAAACCCACAAAACGTGTCTTCAAGAAAAGATTTGCAGGTAAGGAAAATGATCCTTGGGTGGCTAATATGCCTTGCACATGGTCATGTACAATAGGTGTGTTCATGAAAACCAGAGAGCTACTTGGGCTTTGCACTAACCCTCCTTGTTTATTCATGGAAGCATTAATTGTTTTATTTCTTATTTCCCCCAAGTTAGGGCAAAGGGTAGCTCCCGATACAGGGTACAGAATAAAGCTAAGAAAGATTATGCATGGGCCATTTCTTGTGTAAGGTGTTGCCCTTCGTAGAAAGACCTTAGGGATTGTTCTCCCTCTGGGACAGCCAGTGAGTCTTAACTGCAAGCATCCCTCAGCAGTCTATGTAGACAACTTATACTTTTGACTAGACTTCAGTGATTCTTCGAGGGCCGTGAAATATCATTCAGGTGGGTTGATGCTCCTTTCTCGTTGACCCTCAATCTTATGAAGCAGGAGCCCTCGAGGGGTCTATTTTCATGAAATGTCCACTGAAAGATTTGCCTCTGTCTGAGCCAACTAGTTGATCACTGATTGCCAGTGCCCAGATGATGACGACCGCTATGTTTCTTAGCCTCGCCAGGAGGATTGTACTCTGTGGTCTGTGACACAGAGTAGTGAAGTCATTCTTATGGGCTCCTGGGACAGCTTTCTTTTTATGTTCCTTCACTGAGCTGATGGTTGGTGACTTGAGGATACAATGCATGTATCACAACCATTGTCCTGATGTCTGAGGTATTCCTGTCTGACTTCCCGGACAACTGTGATGGGTCGGCCCCCCTGCCCCCTTTTTAGTAGTTTATTTCTTGTGCTGTTTGGAGGGTCTCAGATAAACCCTTGGGAAGTTCGTCAGCTGGTCTGGTTGACTAGCAGGATTTTGTTTCCCATAATCAGAAGGCCATTTAATCACTGTCTTTGCCATTGGGTTCCCAAGTTAATAGGGCTCTGAAAATATAATCCCTTCTAATTAACTTTTATCACATGGTTTAATGCTGTAAAGACGTTTACCAGGAGGCTCAGGTCATGGTACAAATGCCCTTCTTTCCACTCATGTGAGGGGCTTCTCTGCTTGCTTTGAAACTGAAGTGTTCCCAGGTAGTGTAACTTGGCTTCAGTTCTTACATCTAGGCTTCCTTATGGGCTTTGATTCTAAATGAGTAGCTAGACAGTGCTCCTCAGACCCGACTAGGGGGCTGAGGGTTCTGAAGGCATCCTGGTCCCCATGAATGCTAAGTAGTTCTAGTGACCACAATGTGGTTCACATTGTCCCAGTGAATGACAGGGCTTGAGAGATGGGGAAACCACACAGCAGTAAGAACTGGCAAGCTTCCACACTTGCTATGAGCCTAGTGGTTTACATGTGTTCTATTATCTGATTTTCACCATAGTCCAAGAAGTGCTTCTATATTCCCACTTTACAGATGTGGCTATTGAGGCTCCAAAAAGTCAAATTATTTGCCTAAAGCAATATACATAATGACAGACATAGTTTGGACCCATGGGCTGTTGAATTCTGAAATCTACACTTTAACTGTTATACTGGTTTAGTTCTGTGCAAACACTGCCAACATCAAGAACAAACTATCTAGATATAAATAACACATAAATATGGGCAGGCCTGGTTCATGGGCATATTATTTTAGAGCTTTAATGAACAAGTTAGCTTTGTGACTTTGACAGAAAACAGAAGGTAGGTTGTGAAGTTTCTTGGGTAATTCTAGGTATTTGGACACCTGTTCAGCTATTCTGGGATTCTGTGGTGGGGGTAAGGGGATACAGGGAGGGTGAGGTCATTATTGCAAAAACCATTTCCTGAAAGCTCAACTTCAGGAAATGCAGGAGCATTAAAAATACCCATTGTGTGGGAGCTGTGGCCAGAACATGACTCACATTGAACAATTGTGTCCATAGGTCACAAAGGATTTGAGGAACATAGGAGATATTCATACAAGACTCTTGTCTGTGGGTGGTTCATTATGAAACTTTCAGTAGGTTGAGAATCATGTTACCATTTCAAGAGTGACATTTACAAGTTTTCCTGGAAACTGTGAGGCCAGACTTCTCCATTCATACATTGATTTGCAATCAGTTGTCCACCTACTAAGTACAAGGACCTGCAATTGTTCCCTTAGGATATTAGAAAAAGAACTAAGTTGTGTTCTTGACCTTTGCAGTGTGTAGGAAGCACCTGCAGGAAAATGGTCTTCTTTGTAAATTTGCCTTACATCTTTGCTCTCACAAAAGGAGGACCAACTCTCAAAGGAAGATGCTTCAGCTCATTTCCATCACAAAGAAAGGGCTCTAAGTAAATCTGCCAACTCTCAGACCTTATTCCCAGCAATCACTGGGAGAGAGAGGCTTGGCCTGGGCTTGGTAGGTACTTTTTATGTCATTGTAAGGATGAGACCAGGTAGAGGGAACAGAAACTATTAATTGAATGCTTGTGTACATTTTTTAATTGCCCCAAGAATGTTTTTGTTTATTATTTATAATTTATGTTGTATTCAAAATTATATATTCTAAATAAGATACATTACAAAAGGTAGTAATAATCATCTCCTAGGAAGCTACTCCAAATCCAAGCTCCAGAATAGCACCATCAATATTTTGCATTTCCCTATGCCTTCTTTCTCTGTCCTAGCATCCCATCTCTCCCCTTTGGAGGAAGCCATTGTCTTGAAACTGTGCTTACAAGATACAGAGTGGAGGTCTTAACTCCTCCAGTCTGTTCATGATGAGGCAAAGCTAAAGGAGATACACAGAGAAGTAGCTTAGTACCCACAGTTCATTTCACCTTGGCAGACAGACCCTTATCGGTGGCGGTGTTTATTTCCATACAGATTCCTACTGGTTAAATGAAGACATAGTGTCAGACAGAGGAGTGGATCATTTGAAGATCTTGGTATTGGAAGTGAGTCCAGGACCAATCCTCATGGATGACTCTGTAAGAACGGGGTGGATATGAAGCCTAGGGTGATGGCTCAGCCAGGAAGATCACTTGCTGTTATAGTGTGGAAACTGGACTTAAACCCTAGAATTCACATAAAATAGTAGATGCAGTCGTTTGTGCACCTATAATCCCAAGTGTCTAGGAGGTCAGGATGCAAGAGGGTTGCTGGCCACCAGCCTGGTAAATAAGGCAGAGGACAACAGAACAGATACTTGATGACTTCCTCTGGCTTCCACTGAGATACACCTCCCTGGAAATGCTTGTGCCCGTTCACCGCGCACACACACACACACACACACACACACACACAGACACACACAGGATATTTTATAAAAAGTAATAAGAAACTATTTAGGAGATATTATTTAATATTCTAATTTTGCATTGTTTTGAAAAATTCAACTTAATACCATGAATTAATAACTGGTGATCAAAATAACCTTTGGATGGCTGAAATATTAGCCCACTAAAACTGTGGAGGAAAATATGTTATTATCACCTCTTTTGAGAGGCCATTATTTTCTTTTCAAACTTTGAAATGGCAGAGGAAACCACAAGGAAAAATGATCGACACCTGCAGTTACATAAGAAAATGGTAAATATACAACCGGCAATAAAACTTAGGCCAGCGGATGGGAGAGACTTCTATCTAACGTGACACCCAAGCTCTCATCTCTGGGGGAAACTCCCAGGAAAGCTGAGCACAGTAGCGAACTCTTCCCAAAGTGCTGGCTGCAGAAGGAATGGAGAAAGATGAGCTCCGAGTGGGAACAAGACAGCTGCTCACACTGTGCATGAGGAGGAAGCTGCAGGCCTGATACCCTGCTATGTCTCCTGACTCTTTGGGAACTGGGGAATTGGAATGGTTCTAGGACACAGCAGACTGTGGCTATCCAGATCTTTGTCTATTGAGGTGGGGTCACTAGGATGTAGGAGCTACAGAAGCACTCAGATAATAGCATTTGGGAAGAGACTCTGACAAGGAAATGAGCTGCTTCTGCTGGATAGGAAGAGACAGTGCCTTCCAGAGATAAGCACCTCATCTTATGGAAGATAAGAACAATCCACAGGGCCCTCCGTTCAAAGGACAATGAAACAGGACTCAAAAAGCCACACGAGAACTCAGAGGGAATAGCAGCTGAGGCCTTTCGTGAACCTCCCATTGCATGCTTATTTAATATGTGGGAAAATTATGTAAATCAATTCATACAGCTGCAATGACAAGCAGCAAGGGAAAACAGAATAGCAATTTCCTAGCAGTGGTCAAGATCATGCGGCTGAAAGGCGTCCCATTGCTGGAGGAAGCATGTCAGTGGAAGTGGGCTCTGAGCGTATAAAGCGTCGAGCCAGTTTCAGGTGGCTCTCTCTGCTTCTTGCTTGCATTTCAACATGTGAGCATTGAACATCTTCCTGATGGCATGCCCACTTCTTGCTGCTATGCCTTTCTGCCAAGATGGTCTCTTATCCTTTTAGGATCATAAGCCAAAGAAGCTCTTTCTTCCTTAAATGACTTTGGTAATGATATTTTATCCCAGCAACAAAAAGTAGCCTATGTACTCACGAATAGTATCAATAACCCCAGAGAGACTTCCCCTCTCTCCACAATGAAAAAGCAGCCACTTATGATTTAAGGGTCTGAAAATCTTCTGAAGGAAGACCCCAGACTCAGATAGTATGCAAAAACAAAGAGTGTTTAGTCCACAGAAACAGCTAGCATGCTACAGTCACCATCATTTCAGAACGGCAATGCAAACAGAGACATTGGAGCCCCTTTTAAAACAGAACTGCTTAATTGTTTCTGATATAACAACAGACTTCTAAAATCTAGAGCACTTTCCAAAGGGTTACAAAGACCAGTAACCAAACATCATCAAGAAGATATATACCACAGGACCACAGGTGCAAAAAAAAAAAAAAAAAAAAAAAAAAAAAAAAAAAAAAAAAAACAAAAAACAAAAAAACAGAAAACCGGGAGATAAGATATTGACTAGGTTTATCTATGCAAAACCTCAGGGACAGCTTAGTTATGGTTTTTAACTTTCCATGAACCTTTAAGCTAGTAACAAATGATAAATGTTTAACCATATAATTACTTCTAGTGGATATGCATGTAGACATTCTCTATTACAAATCTCTTATTAACTTATGACCTGAATTTATGTACAAACTTATAGTGGACTTTTTACCATGTGACCAAACACTTTGAAAGCCTTGCAAGTGCAGAGAACAAAAGGCCTCCCTCCCTGTCCTTCAAAACTTCCCCTGCACAATTCCCTGCTGAGATAGAACAAAGGCTTCTTTACCTGGCTTCCCACTGTTTTACTCTGAGGTACTAAACCTGAGACTGCCCCTTCTCACCCCAGACAGGTGATTCAGCTGCTGAAGCATCCTCACACTTAGGATGGGTAGCAAATGGTTTATGGCCTAGTTTCTGAATGGAGACCAAACGGGATTAAAAAAGGGACCCTTCAATGAACCAGGAAGACTGTCTTCACCAGACACTGAGTATGCTAGAGCCTTGTCACAAGCTTCCTAGTTTCTAGAACTGTAAGAAATAAAATTAAAATTTTTATCAGCACTCAGTCTAAGTGATTCTGTTATATAGTTGTCTAAATGGACTAAGAAAATAGATAATGCCTCACACTATTTAACTGACATGGTGATAGTAATAAAGTAGTATTTGCTCATTTAAAAAGCTTGTTAAGGAGACCACGGGAATGTGGAGAAACCCTTCAGTAACATCCACTGAAGGAACAGAATGTAGAGGCTTCCCTGATGCCTGTGATGTCATTGCTGTATGAAAAGCTGTAGATGCCTGATGAGGCTTCCAGGGTAATTAAGATGCTGCCGCAGCCACCACCACCAGTTATGTGACTGCTGCTGTTGGAACCGTGTCCTGTTCATTTACTTGATGCCATCTTTTATTGACAACTGCTTTATTGCTAAACATATAAGTGGTCCCCAAAGCACACAACCATGACTGCTCAGCATCTCAGAAGTTTTTTTGGCTTTTTGTTTGCTTGTTTTTCATTAATGTTATTGTTGCCATTTTGGTAGATTTTAAAATTTAATTAGTATACTGTCTTTGGCTCTAGACCTCAGATATGGAGGCTGGGTGGGAAAACATTAAATACTAAAGAGGTTTGGTATTTATTTCTGTATTGTGCTGAAAACTATCTCTTCTCTTCAATACTGCTTGTTAAAAGCTTGGGCCTAACTCTAAATTATTCAAGATTAGACTTTTTAAGGAACCTTCTAAAGACATTTTCACATGCAAACCAATCTCCAGTGGGCCTGACCCGTGAGCTTCTACACATGTCCAGTCATGCTCAGACACGTCTGATTCTTTTGGTAACAAACTCTGTTCAAATGCAAATTGGGAACTCTGAAATGCTATAATTATTCTTCTTTGGCAGTATGACTTGCTATGGCCTTTTACTTTTACAGTGTTTCTATATTTTATACTTACATAGAAAAATCAAAGATCAACTTACATTGATATATACTGATTTCTTGTGTTATATAGTTTTTAATTTAACTTCAAAAAGTTTCTGATTCAAAACTTGTTTAAAATATCCAGAATTTATAAAGAAAACATGGATAATTTTTACTTTTCTGAAAAACAAATGTTAATGATATGTTGCCCTTCTAAGCTTCTATCCTGTGTGTTTATACAAATAGACATAAATGTGTGCTCCATCTATAGAAAGGTATTGTGAACATATGATGTCCATAGCATGGTACATGTTTATCTTTTCACAATGTCAGAAATAATGAGAAACAAACAATGTACAGTGGTTTTGTTGTCAGTAATTTGCTAAATAGCCATACTTTCTTTGAGAGCTGGCTAAGGCAAACACAGGTTATTTTATTCTAATCTTAATTGTGTGTGTGTGTGCACATGTGTGCATATGTGTATGTGTGTGTATGCATTTTGTGTGCATGGGCGCATGTAGGTATGTGTGTGTATGTATTTGTGTATGTGTGCGTGTGTGGGCTATAGAATATCTAGTTAAAGAGGGGTTAAAGAGGCTGCAGCAAAGTTAAGAGTTCCAGACAGGCAGAAGCTGTGAAGCTCACAGGAATGCAAGAGACAACCTAGAATCATCTGGATATAGTCTTAAAGGAGGAGATATCTACACTGTCACTATTTGACCTACCATTGGGGACTCTCTTACTGGGCTGGTCATTGTGGCTTACAGGCTTACAGCTGGGTAAGACTATTGATTAGGTTTTTCTCTTGGCATCTTCATAGCACCTTCTGATACCTTGAGAGCTAGACCTCAGGGAGGAGGCTTCTGGGTCAGTACCAGGACGAGTCTTCTAAGTTCATGTCTCTGAAGTTTGTGTTGTCTTCAGTAACAAAGCTTACCATCAAGCTTTTGGAGGTAACTGAGGGCAATAACTAGATCTCAAATTATCTTGGGAGTCTCTTGGATCCACCTGACCCACAACTTAAAGGAATGTTTCTCCTGCCTGGAGTATTGGTTATATAGTCCATAGTCCTGGGGAAGTACTATCATTCTGTGTGACTTAATTTTACACACACACACACACACACACACACCACATTTCAGTGTATAAGGTATTTCCCCATGGCTTTTTCAGACATATGTAGTGTTACTTATCTCTCCTTCCTTGTTTTGCCTCCCTCTGTATCATCTTCCTCTTCCCTAGTTAAGCCCCTGCCCCCAGTTCTCCATTGATGGCATTTGTGTGCCATTCACTCTACTGAACTCCTTCTCTCTGCCTGGCCCCCAATGTCGTAGTCCCTGTCTACTTTCCTGGTTTCTATGGTCACTCCAGATTAATTTTAATAGTTAGTTTGACACAACTTAGAATCACTTGGAAAGAGAAGCTTAATGAAGAATTATGCAGATCAGGTTTGCCTGTACGCGTGTTTTGGCAAGATTGTCGACTGTTAATTGATGTAGGGGTCACCCAGCTCACTGTGAGAGGCACCATATCATGAACAGGGCCCTTAACAATATGAGTTAAGAAAGCTAGCTAGAAGCAGAAGCAGCCAACATGGATATTTTTATGTTTCTCCGCCCTTATCTGTGGCTATGTCATGATTAGTTGCTGTCTTGAGGTCCCTACAGTGATGGATTATAACTTGGAATCATAAGACAAATAAACCCTTTCCTTCCCTATGTTGTTTTTGGTCAAGGAATTTTATCACAACAGAAACAAAACTAGAATAGTAATGGAAAGAACTTTCCATAAAAACAATAGTGGAAATACCTGCCAATACATGTGATTGCACAGAAAGTTAGAAACATTAGTCAACAGCAAAGAAATGAAATCAAATACAAAAGAACCCTTGAAATAAATTAAATTAATACTTTTATAATGAAAGAACATTATGATTTTTTAAAAGAAAGTAAATTCAAGTCATAAAGGAGGAAATTATAATTTGTAAAAAAGCATGCAAGAAGATATTTTAATA
The DNA here is from genome assembly GCF_008632895.1 of Mastomys coucha. NCBI lineage: Eukaryota > Metazoa > Chordata > Mammalia > Rodentia > Muridae > Mastomys > Mastomys coucha. Next base: position 23,931,117 of record NW_022196910.1, read on the forward strand.
TAATATTTCATTAATTCTTTGAGCATTAAATACAATGCATTTTGATCACATTTGTTTCCATTCTTCCCTTTAACTCCTCTAAGATCCAACCCCCAAATTAATGTTCACCATTTTTATTTAATAACACACTGAATTCTATTTGTGCTGTCCATGTCTTTGAGTGTTGGGGTACCCACAGAAGCAGAGTCAACATAACAAAGGTCAGATCATCAAACAAAACTGATTTTCTGTCCCCCAGAAGCCATCAACTTTCAGTAGTTCTTTAGCTAGGGAGAGGGCATTCATTCATGAGCCCCTTTTCGCCTGCATGTAAGAATGTTGACTGACTTGATCTTGCATAGGTCTTAGGTAGATAATCATAGTTGCTGAAAGTTCATCATGAGTGTAGCAATCTTGTCATGTTTCTGCGTTAACCAACACACTGCACAAAAACTTCATGGTGAGTTTTAGAAACTGTAGTAATCTATGGGTAGAGATATAGATGTTTAAGGGGTAATTTTATACTATATCTGTTTAGCAGAGCAATAATAGAAGTTTTCCCTTTTGCATCCTGTGATCTCTCAATCATATGTTCTAGGCTAGATTTACAGTGCCAGGCATATGTTTCCTCCTGTTGAGAAGGCCTTAAATTCAAACAGAAAGTAGTTGGTTACACCTACAACGTTCATACCACTATTGTGGCACTAGGCATATCTTGCCACACAAGTCATTACTGTAGTTCTCAGCTGGGTAAGAATGTTGATGACTCCCTATACAATAGCCTACATAGTACCTTCTGGTACTGTGCAAGCTAGACAGCCTGGAGAAAGCTTCCTGATTAGTACCAAGTTGATTTCTCCATGCCTTGTGACCAATGTATGCAATACCTTAGACAATAGCTTCTTACTATCAAGTTCTGGTGGACAAACAAGAACAATGGCAATAGATTGTATTGTTTGGGGGTCTTAGGGATACCCCTAACCAACAATATTAGAGGCAGTATCCCATACTTGGCACTGAGCCTTTTATTTGGCAACCTATGTTTTCTGAGAACATTATCCATAGTTAAAATCTCTATTTTGGAAAATCTATCTATCTATCTATCTATCTATCTATCTATCTATCTATCTATCTATCTGTAACCTGTCTGTTCTTTATCTGTGAGGCTCATAAAGTAGCATGTTTCCATATATCTGTGTCACATGTCCTTAGTATTAACTATCCTTTCCCATCCCTTTCTGTCTCTTACCCTCCCAGTCTTTCCCCCACTTAACATTCCCTCCCCATTATTACCCTTTTTCCCAGCATATGAAGTGATAATCTAAAGGAAAGTATCTAGCATATTGGGTTAATTGACTCATGTGGATTTGAATCACTTCACTTCTTCTGAAAGAAACACACCAGGCAAAGAGCCTCAGATACTTGGCACTGGCCCTGCCCTTGTTAGGATAATGTGATTTTTATTCAGCCCTACCCTTCATAGCTTGTGTAGAGAAACTAGAGTGGGTCACCCAGGAAGCACCACACCAATGATCACAGAGAAAGCCAATCGAATGGGACAAGATTAGGGGAATCATATTAACTTAGTCTAGAGAGAAAAGAGTGAAATGGTAAAGAGTTATCTAGAAGAATAATGAGTATTTGATAAAATGATTATTCCATCTCTATTATGGACAATAAATTAAAAGGGATTTGGTTAAATTATTCCAAAAATTTTCTAGTTAATATTCTCAAAACTCCAGGGTAGATTAACCAAGGACTTCCGTCTTAATATATTTCTAAGCAATTTAAGTGATACCTATTGTGTAGCTTAGTTATAGAATAGTAGATGGCTGGACCTTGATGAGAATTACAGGCTATCTGTGTATTACACATGGAGCTGAAAATACCCATAGTAGATTAAAGCATCCAATTTATATGGTTTTTAAATTTTCCTTACCAGGCACCTACCAATAACATATATAAAAGGACATATAGAATATAAAATCTTGAAGGTTAGGGTTCTCATGAGGTTAAGTGAATGGAGTTTTTCAAAATATTTGCTTGGGTTATTTGAACAGATCTTAGTTATATTGTATGAATAAACAAACTTGGACATAAAGTTATGGCAGGATGGTGCAGCTCTATGATGCTTTAGTGTATTTCAGATTACAGATGAAAACTGGCTATTGATTGTGAGAAAATGCATACTGGCTCACAAATTCTGGCTCCAAGCATGCCTAGTGACCAAAGTGGAGGTGCTTTGGCTTGTAATTATCAGATCAGATGGGCCTCTTATATTCTTATCTGCATGAAAATCTTCCCTCTCAACTTCTAGCCTTACCACGTTGAGGATTTCATATAGTCATTTACTTGTTTAGACAGGCTATCACACTAGAGCCTAGGTTGTCCAAAGTTCACTATATATCCCAGCTAACACTGAACTCATACTATTCCTTCTGCCTCAGCCTTCTAAGTGCTAGGATTAAAGCCATGAACCACAACACATGACAACTTCAAGTAATTTTTCCAAATCCATTTCCTCATCTCTAAGTGAGGGGCTGATAGAGCACTTTGCTGAAAACCAATTAATCATAAGGTGAGTGTAGAAAAGGAAATGGCCAGATCCATAGTAAATGCTATCAAAAGGTGGATAGATAGCTCCCATCCACTGTGAGAGTTTGGTAGTAAACTATGGGTCACAGATGATGACAAGAATAATGGAGAATTTTTGTTGTGCTTCCGTGTGTAGAAGTCATATGGTAAGCAGGCATACAGGATACCAATACAAAATATTTCCTATTGTGGATCATGATCAATAAAGTTAGTCAGCATTATGGTCTATTTCTTTTGCTGAATACAGTTATCCTTTTGTTTGATTTTTCTCATGGCTCAGAGTGTATCTTGTTCTCTCACTGCTATTTTGGAAGTAACATGTCCACCACTTCACATAAGAATAAAACTATATCTTCATTCATCCTTCCAGCCTTGGTGGCCATGATACACATGCATTTGACTTTTGTGCATCTTGTAAGTCACTAAGCAAGTTGCTATCAACTATTATAAATACAGTTTAAGATTAAAGAGCACAGTGTAATACAACATGAAGAGAAAAGTTATGGAAGTGGCACGGCTGAAATATAATAGCTAATTCAAAACGATTAAGTGGACTTAGTGGCAGTTGGTAAGTCATAAATATGCATTGTTCTGGTGTCCTGCAGCGAGGAGCAGAAGTAACTGAAGGCCCAGTTATTCTTTCTCCAGATTAATCACAACATTCACAGCAAGAGCAAGCTTCTATAGGCTGCTGCCGGATAATGGTGAATGTGGCAGGATAGTAATGTAAACACGTTTGGATGAGATGTTTGATTTCTTCAGTATGTGGCTTTAGATTAAGAAGTTCCAGTAAATCTGTCAAAAACACTTGCAGACCCGGGTTTTCTTCATGGATATAAAGCTTTAATCGTGGTTTAAGAGTTCTGTATATTTTATTCAGCTTTCTCATCTTTACTTTTTGCAGATATTGCCTCTAATTTATATGTTGGATGTCTAATTCCATCTTTGTCTTCTCCCCTCTCTTCTTTCTCCTCCTCCTTCTCCTCCTCCTGTTCCTCCTGTTCCTCCTCCTCCTTTTCCATTTCTTCCTTCTCCTTTTTGAGGCAGGGTGTCATGTAGCCCAGACTGTACTCAAACTCCTGATCCTCCTTCTGACTCCTCTCAAGAGTTGGAATTACAGGCATTTTATGCCTAGCTCTTTATGTGTTTCTTGAAGGATTCAAATTATCCCTGAAATACTGTACACTCAGGGGCAAGCATGAATGGACTTGAGATCAAATCAGTAGATTTTCTTCTAGCCTATTTTGGAGAGGAAACTGATTGGAAGGAAAGAAGTACAGCAGGTACCTCAGTAGCAGCAGAGGTCAAAGCAAATGTTTTAATGTGACTAAATCTCAGTGGACAGGGACAAGAGAAGATGCTCAAAGAACTAATGTCAAGACACTTCTATATTTGATTAAAAATGCACTGCAAGACTCAAGAAACTCAGTAGATATGTAGCAGAAGAAACATAAACCAAGCAATAGTGAGGAACAGGTTGGATAAATTGCTAAAACTCCAGGATAATGAGAAGCTCTTATTCATGCTGAGGAGAAAGTGTTATTTGCAAAAGGTGAATCATTACATAGAAGTGAGCGGCATAAAAGTATTTCTTGGTCTAGTTCTTTAGACACTACTTCCTCTTAAATAAGGTCACAGTTGGACATTCCTTTCATGTCTTGTATTTTTTATTGTATGGTGAACAGCATGTCCAAAAAGAACAAAGAATGAAGTACACACATTTTGGTTTTATTTATTATGCTGTCTTTGATTAGGGTGAAAGATTAATCATTAGCTCTCTCCTTGGAGACGTTGAGAACCTGCTGGATCATAGATAATTAGACCCCTTATACTGGTGGTTCACCATGTTCCTGCTGGTTTAATCACATCAATAATATTTGACCTGAGAAGATTCCTTACTGTATTTTTATCACACAATCCAAATCTGGCCTGCCCTTGGAATTCAAGCATGCCTAGACTGCAAGAGATCATGTGATGATATTGCCTTCTTCACTTCTTCTTAGTTATGATTTCCATTGCTGTGAACAGACACCATGACAAGGCACCTCTTATAAAGGACAACATTTAATTGGTGCTAGCTTATAGGTTCAGAGGTTCAGTCTATTATCTTCATCACAGTGGCAGGAAGCATGGCAGGAAGCATGTCCAGGCAGACATGGCACTGGAGGAGCTAAGAGTTCTACATCTTGTTTTAAAGGCAAACAGGAGAAGACTAGCTTCCAGGCAGCTAGAAGGGTTTCAAAGCCCACCCCCACAGTGACACACTTCCTCCAACAAGGCCACACCCACTCCAACAAGGACACACCTCCTAATTGCCACTCCCAGGGTCAAGCATACTCAAACCACCACAGCCTCCACTCTGCTATCTCCTTTCTATGACCATGAGAAGGATGGGATATGTTGGAAGGGGATTCTGGCTGAGCAATCTGTTTTCCATCTGGAGCTTCACTGGACTCTAGTCTTCCCTGTGAGCCTTCATCGTTAATAAGGGCTAGCTTTTCCTTCATGCAAGCCTATTTATAACACCCCACAGTGGGACCTGTATACTTCAGGGTCCATACAAGGGGTACCCCTTTCAGGTGTGGGAACATCTACTCTATGCTCATCTTAGAAAGGATAAAGTTATTTTTCCCTCTGGAATTCCAACCCATCAAGGCATATGACTTTTTATTTGCCTATTTTTTTTTTGTTTTTGTTTGTTTTATTTTTTGTTACTGTTACTGCGGGCATAAAGACCCTCTGTGTTTGAATACTTACAAGTAGGATGCTGCTCTTGGGGGTTATTGTTACCTCATCAAATCTCAGTTTGACAGCATTTGTTTTGTGGTTGTCCTTGTCCTCTTTGTGTTATAAGGTATAACAGGGTAACTTATGAACACCAGGTATTTATTTCTACACAGTCCTGGAGGCTTAGCTATTTAAGATTGGCAGAAACCAGCCAGACTCCATGTTTTGTAAAGGTTCATTTCTTGTCCATGGATGGCTACCTTCTTTTTGTGTCCGTTCAAAGTGGGAGTGACTTTTTCTATTCTACATCTAATTCCTGAAATCCCTTCTCTTGTGACATAATCACACTGGTTGTATAATTTTAATATATGAATTTTGAGGTGACCACCAAATTCTTCCTATAGAAGTATTAGATCTTTAACTTTTATATATTTTGTTAGTCCATTTGGGAACTATTTTTCCCATGTTGCAAGGCTTCAAAGGGTTGCATCTTCTCTTTTGAAGCTGATTTTTTACTTAAAAATTGTCACAAAATCTATAATAGATAACCTTGTAAAGAACAGTTGGTGAAAAGAGTTACTTATTATTTCATTAGAATAGTTTCTTAGAACAGGATTGCTGGGTGGAGGTCGTACACACTTTGAAGTCATTATAAATCTACCCAACACACACTACCAACAAATACCTTAATCAGTATTGAAGGTGTACTTTTCCTTAAGCCATACTCATGTCAAAAGCTTTGTGTTGGGGCTAGAGGGATGGCTCAGCAGTTAAGAGCATTGACTGCTCTTCCAAAGGTACTAAGTTCAATTCCCAGCAACAACATGGTGGCTCACAATCATACGTAATGGGATCTGATGTCCTCTTTTGGTGTGCATGAAGACAGCTACAGTATACTCATAAAATAAATAAGCCAATCTTTAAAAAGAAAAAAGCTTTGTGTTGTGGGTACATAAGCCTGGGCATGGGCATACATGTGTATGATACAGCACTCATGTCATAGTCAGATGACAACCTTGGGTGTTGGTCCTCATCTTCTACCTTGTTTAAGAGAATGCCTTTTATTGTTCTTTGTTATATACAGCTGGCTGGTTAGCCCAAGGTGCTTCTGAGGATCGTCTGGTCTCCACCTCTCATCTTTCTACAGAGCACTTGGGTTATAGGCGTGTCCACTACTATGTCTGGTTCCATACAGGTTCTGGGGACTCAAACACAAGTGACTGACATTGTCTCCCCAGTCTTGAAAATCATTTTAAGATAAGTTTGATATTGCAGAAGGATAATTTGTTGTTTTTACCATTTCCTTTTGTGATTAGAAAGGCTAAACATCAAATTAATCTCCTTAGCCCCTTTTCATAATTCGGTCCCATTGTCTCTAGTTTTCTTACCCCCACACTGACCACTGAATGCTACAAACACTCAAACAGTATTTTTCAGGCATGTGAAATTCTCTCTTGCTTTGGAATGTCTACTTCTGTTGCTTTCATAGCCTAAGGTCTATGTCCAGTCCTCACTGGGATTCCAGGGTGACTTCATATGCTACCTTGTTGTAAGGTCTCCCCTCAGTTTTTATACCCAGGAAAACTGGGCTGTTTCCTTATACCTCTTACAATTTACAGGGATGCAAAGCTATCTTCCCGGTTAGTACTTGTCAGTTAGTTGTCTGTCTCTGAGACTTACACAAAACGTACATAGACGCTTCCCTCATCCTAGCCATTGGCAGATCCATCCGGAGCTTCAGAGAATACCTTTTACATGGTGGGTATCAGAAGCATACATTGAATGAGTAAATATTTTATGTTGGCTGAAATGCTGTGTTTATTATTTGAGTTAATGCATCAGACTGCATTCTTTGCCCTCAGCATTCACACATGTTCCAGCCTTAGTTCCCACTGTGAAGGTCTTTCTTGGTAGGGCGCTGGACAGGCAAGTAAGTTTAAATGAGCTTGTAAGGGTAGTGCCTGGTGGTGTGATTAGCGCTCTCTACGATGTTGATGAAGAGCAGACGGAGGTCGTTCTGCATCATGGGAACACAAGCTGAGAAACTGACTAACTACAATCCACAAAACTGACCCTGTTCAAACTCAAATTGCAGCCTTAAGTCTCTATATCTGTAAGAAAAACAAATGTCTGGATTTAAGCTATCCAGCATATTTTTGTTTAATGGAGACCCAAATATACTCAAGCAAGGGACATGTAAGTATATATACTTCCCTTTTTCATATTTTTTTGCTATGGGGATCATCCTATATATTTTTTCTTCTTTTGGATAGGGATTCCAGTTAAAACCATCAGAGGGACAGTCCCAGAACTACAATTATCTTCTTAGTGTAGTTGTGGAACAATGGAGAAAATACAATTTATTTACCTCTCTTAGAAGCCAATGTTTTTGGTGCTATTTAGTGCTGATGTAACACTGTTTGTTAACATTTGACATTGAGGCCAAGTGTTAAGGATCTCCAGTTCCCAGGTTTGCAGATTTCAAAACGCCTCCATCTGATGTGGTTCTTCCAGTTGCTCATTCCCACTAAAGCTTGGAGAGCTGAGAAGCAGGATCCCAATCTCTGTGTTTTCTTAGTGCTGTTGGAGGAATCTTTAAAACCACATACATCCTGCTTCGCTGTTGTTCCCTCTCCTCACTACGTCTTCTTTCTCTGTTTCTATGACAGTGAGCTCCACGGAGCCCACTTCTTGGGTTATCTCCTTTGAACAATCCTTTCCAAAATCTTCTAGAGATCTCAGTAAAATGAATATCTCTGGGCTACTGCTGTGTGAGGACTTCTGTGAATAAGATCTAAGTGGGTTTGCATGACTTGGCTCCCAGAACACTTAATTTATCCAATAGACAAGATTGTAGCTTGATGCTCCTCCACCGAATCTATAGATCTAAATTACTGTACTTTTCCTGTTGTAACTTGGTTGCTTACTCATGTGGGATGCTCTGAATGTAGTTAATGTGCATCATGTGTGCTCTTAAAAAAAAGAAGAAGAAAAGAAAACGTGGAATGATCAAAAAAACAAAAACAAAAACAAAAACAAAAGAAAAAACAAAACCCGGAGAGGCCCCTACACGATACATTCTTATTTCCCTGCTCATATCACAGTTCAAGGCAGAATGCAATGTTGGTTCCTTATAGACTTTCAGGGCCTTAGTTTCTTCCATCTATTATGTCTACCACCTAATATATGTCCTGAGGGTCCTCTCCTGTCATCTAGGGAAAAAATAAGGATCTCAGGGAGAAGGTTTTATTGTCCAGGCCTGGGGGTGGTGCCCATTACTTTTACCCATGTTCTGCGGATAATATCTTAGTTGCAGATACAGCCTAGCTGTAAGGGAGACTGAGAAATCCATTCAAGTTCTATGCCTGGGGAGAAGAAGGCAATGGGCTGTTGATGAACGAAAGGATGTGGCTCTGGTTGAATTAGAGGACAGCAGGAATGGACTAAGCAGTTTAAATGAGGAGGATGTCAGGAGGACTTTTCCAGTATGAGAAGACAGGATTTTTTACAATGGCACATAGGTTTTTGTGGCATGTAGTTTTTCAGTAGAACTCTTTGGTCGTGGGAAAACATATAACCTGTCATAGGTAAATATAATTGTGTGTGGATGTAAAAAAAAAAAAAACAACTTATTAGACACCATCCAAGATACACTAGAACACAGTGACACATGGGGGAATGTACTTGCCTTGGGTCTGGGTGAGGCCACTTGGCATATGTTCGGTTATCTTAAGGCCTAAGGTACAATTACCAATCTCCTGAAAACAATTTGATCATCATTTAGTTCTAATTATGCTGACTCTCCCCCTCAGTCCCTGCAATTATGTCCTTCAGAGAAATGGCACTGGACAGTTCTCAGGGTTACAGAGCGTGATTTCTTATCAGAGTGGGTGGAGAATAGGAACAGGGGTGGGCAGGTAGACATTTTGTGCATCAGATGCCACTGTCAAAGCACACTGAATGAGAGGCACCCAGAGCGCAATGACACACAGCTACGATTACGCCATTATCACCACCATTATTTGGGTTTATTTGTTGAACTTGAATTGCTTATCACGTTGAAATACTAGAAATAGCCTTTGCCAAAACGTGCTTCTTCTGGGAGATCTTTTCTTTCTTAAAGGATGGCAGACATGCTGTTTTCCCGGTGACTCATGAAAAAGGACCACTAGTGGGTCCCTTTCAGCAATCTTCTTCCCTTACAAGTGGGTTTCTTAGTGGAGTGGCTGCTGTTATATATCAGACCCAGCACTAGTTTGGGTCTGAGTTATTGTTGTCTTGTGCTGTACATATTAAGAAATATCTGAAGTCAGAGTTAGGCCCTAGACCTGAGACAGCTTGAAGAAAACAACCAAAGGAGTTGGGGAGTAGAGGAAGCCACCCTCTTATTCACTGATAACATGATGAGCTATCGAAACCCAAATTGCATCTTCTATGTGTCTAAATTTTCTTAAGGGTGACTACAAGGTCAGTTTGTATTTTATTGATCCACACCGTATACACTTAAGTGATTGTTAAATATTTTAAAAGAAGCTTTATTATTATTTTTACTTATGTGTGCATGTGCGTGTGTGTGTGTTGGCCAGAGGTTTCAGGTCTTCTGGAACTAGTGTTAAAGGCGATTGTGAGTCACCTGGTGTAGGTGCTGGGAACTGAACATGGGGTCCTCTGCAAGAGAGACATGTGGTTTTAACCACTGATCCATCTGTCTAGCCAGGGATTTAAGAAAAGTGAATCTTTTAAATTTAATTCAAAAGAAAAAAAGTCAAATGAGGTTAGGATTTTTGAGTCAGAGATAATTTTACTATAATGTCGAACCTTTTTCCTTTGTGCCTTTTATGTAGCCATCTGCCTTTAAAGAGTATTTGGAATGGGTAGAAGTAACGCAAAGGTGCTTAGAATGGGAAATACTGTCTGGGGCTCTCTGCTTGCTTGCTACATAAATAACAACTCATGTTCCCCACAATGTAAGGGATAGGGTGAGACATACCCTTAGCTTGTGGCATTCAACTTCGCTTTTATTTTTATGACCACATATAAAACCTCCGTGGGATACTCTATAGCTATGAGTGGCAACGGAGGCGTCACACTTCATGCTGGGGTTTTTGTTAGAAAGTGAGATTTTTATTTCCCTTGCAGATTTTGGAAATTCTGGCCTCGGGTTGATGAATTAGGGCCAATCCTTTCAGTATATTTATTTAAAAAACAACTGGTTTTTGAAAATGTACTGAGAATAATTCAATGTAACGCCTTAGATTTCCAGAAAACCTTGCCAGTCTCAGACACCATGCATAACTCTTAACTGCTCTGACTTCTGGTTTGGATGTGTTTCAGGACAGGACCCTTAGGTGACTAATTTTGTATCAATGCTCAGCTATCTAAAACTGGTGTAGTGATGAGCTGTCAAGACCACTTTTGTACATACATTGTATTGAATATTGCAAACACCTGACACATTCAGGGGAAGGGAAATGTTGCTTGAAAACAGAGAATAAAAATTGATAACCGCACACCATGATTCAAATACCAAAGCTATGGAGGAGGATGGAGCATTTAACTGGGATCGACCTTGGAACAGAGAGTCTATGACAAAAAAACCTCTTCGGTATAGCAATATAGACTTTTAAGTGGCAAGTTGCACACAAGGGTAGAATTTATGGTGCCAACAGGCATAAAGAAAAGCTTATGAAGTTGAACTGAGTTTGTTGATGTCCAGCCAGCCTGGGGGACAAGGGAATAGACTTTAGAATGCTTAAAAGAAACTGTCAAATCTCCTGCAAATTCCAAGTCATTTTTAGAGGATATTTTTCAAGATTTAAAGATTTGGATTTGGCAAGTCCTCTTGATATTTTAGAGGTATGGACTGAACTCCTAAGAAAACAACTGCATTTAATTTTTATTTAGCTTTCACAATATAAAATATTTTTATAAATGTGTTATATACATTATATATAAATTATATATTATATACATTATATATAAACATAATATAATGTACACATGTTATACATGTATATATATACACAGTAAATATTGTGTTTATACTTGTATCAATCATGTCTGAATCTTCTAAGGAATGTCGTGAGTAGATTTGTGGTAAGGAAGAAAGAAAAGAGAAGAGGGAGAGAAGGTAAATGAGGGAGAGGGGGAGTGTGAAGTAAGAGTTTAGCTTATGTGGCTGGAGAGGTAGATCAGCAGTTAAGAACATTTGATGCTCTCACAGAGGACACGAGTTCTGTTCCCAGCACCCACAAGGCAGCTCCTATTTATAACTCCAGTTTTAGAGGAGCCAAAGACCTCTTCTGGCCTTTAAGTGCACCCCCTGTACAGATACACTGGGCTCAAAATGCTCTTTTTTGTTTATTTTGTTTAATAAATAGACACAAAGTAACCACATCTGTAAACAATGAATTTAGGTTATGCATGCACCATCCTGGGCTCAGCAGATAGTTCATGTAAACTTTTCTTGTCTTTGGTGAGTTTCTTCTGCACTTTCTCTCTGTGGTGGTGCTATCAAGAGGATATGGCAGTGAGCTCTAACTAGTCTTACTTCAATGTAAATCAGGAGATAAAGCTCTCTTTAAAAATTTCCTTCCCAGAAAAGGAAATCCCTTCTAGATAACAGGGAAATTTTTTTTTATCGGTTTTCTCTGTAATACAGTTCTCTTGGCAGATTCAATAGAAAACAAAGAAAACACCCAGGCAGGTGGTTCCTGCCTCTTTCCAGCCAAGATATGCAGAGTTGGCTCTGTCTTCAGTGCTTGGCTCTTTCCCTTTCTCTCTTATTCCTGAAGACGTGCTTTTCTGACTGTCAGCTGCTGGGGTTCTCAACCTGTGGGTCGTAACCTCTTTAGGGGTCAAACTACTCTTTTACAGGGGTCGCACACCAGATATCCTGCATATCAGATACTTACATTACGATTCATAACAGTAGCAAAATTACAGTTATGAAGTGGCAGTGAAATAAGTTTACAGTTGTGGGGGGGCGGTGTCACCACAACATGAGGAACTGGATTAAAGGGTCACAGCCTTAGGAAGGTTGAGGATAAAAATGAGGGATGACATGCTCAAGTGGACTTGGACTATTCTGTCACTCAGGCTCTGAATCAGAATGTGAGTTCAACTAGAAGTATTTATTGTCCATTGAGTAGAGTGTATCAGGCAGGTTATGCTACAGTAACAAATGATCCTCCATCTTCATCACCTTATCAGAGTAGCACTGATGTGTTGATCAGCTTACACGGTGACTCTAGGTCAGGTGTGGCTCTGTCTCTTGTCTACTTTCCATGTTCCTTTTTAGATCTGGTTGACAGAGGAATTCTGTATAGGGATAAAATGAACCTACAACAGAGGGAAGATATGCTTCTACTAGGCATTCTGCTCCAGTCCCAAGTCATTTGCCAAAGGAAATCACAAGTCCCAGACTGATAAGACTATAAACTCCTACCTCATGGAGAGAATCTAGATGTTTTGGAAAGTCATAGAATTTGCTAACTTATGAGGCACACTGTCTGATGTCTCCTTCTCCCCTGGACTAACATCCTGGGCCAACTTGAGCCCTTCCAGACTAACTCATAATTTATTAGCTTTATCTTTTTTAAAAATGCAAAACCTGAGGAGCAAGGTTTGTAATCACAGAATTTCGTAAGCAGTAAGACTGAGATAATTCAAATGAGTGTTGTGAAGAAACCTTTAAATTCTGTCTGGATATCGACCTCCTCAGCTTTGGAGCTTACCGAACGTGCGTTCAGTATGCATTCTTCCCTTCAGTGAGCCACACTCCACGCATGAGCACCTCTGCTTGTAATAATAGAAAAGAATGGCAAAATACTTCACTGCTTCATCCTTCCAATGGATTGGAAATGAACTGAGGGGCAAGGTGACTCCACGACAGGAACTCACTGCCTGTAACCAATCCCTGGCCCATTCATTCTACCCACATTCATTCTCCAGAATGAGAAAGTGATTTGGCTGGTGGTTTTCTCTCCATCAGCACCGCAAGAGAGTGTGAAGCATCAGCGTTCGATCATTCATGTCTTACATAAATACAAGTGCCCCTTCTTATCAGCCAAACTAAGCCAGGCGCTTAGCAGTGGCTCAGGGAGCCTAAGTTTTTACCCAGAAGAACCTTCTATTTGGAATGACTGCGGCACATCTTATCATCACACAGACAGCTGATGACAACCCTTAGCAAGTGTTGAGAAAGATGCTTATAAGAGGACTTTGTGAAAAATATGAGAAATATGATTTACTTTGTTTTCTGGTAAAGGCTTTTTATAAGACAGCTAACAACTGAGCTGAGATCCAAAAGCGGGTTAGAAAGAATGAAGAGGAATCAGTTGGGGGTGTATACAAAGGCCAGGTGAGGAGCCAAGGAGAGGCCAGTTAAGAGGGAACACAAAAAGCAAAGCAGTCACAAAATGACAGGTGGGTAGAGCCAGTCCACTCATGGACTCGTCTGCCTTTGGAAGGTGTGGGGTGGTATCCACCGACAACTCTTTAGGAAGAAGCGAGACAACAGAGCAGAATCTTCAGACATCGCTCAGGTTATCATGTGAAATAGATGTGATGATATCAAAGCAGGATACCAATAAAATGTCTTTCGTAATAGTGGAGATAAGAATTTCCCACATTTTATCAGATTCACGATCCCCAGTAGATTAAGATCCACTGATTTACATGATCACATGACCAGCCCAAAGTCACTTCATCCCTAAACTGTAAGCCTGGATACAGCTTGGTCTGTTTGGAAAGCTTGGGTGACTGCTAGAGCTTTTTTTTCCCTGAGAAGAATTTATGGGACATGTCAGCCTGTCAGAGACCTCATTTCTCTCTCTCTCTCTCTCTCTCTCTCTCTCTGTGTGTGTGTGTGTGTGTGTGTATGTATGTGTTGGGAGTGTGTATCAATTGATTGTATGTGATCTTCGGAGCATACATAGAATACCCAGTTGACACTTGAGTCTATGTCTTAATGTTTCCACAGTTTCCTGGTCTTCTAGCAACCTTGGGAAACATGTTTTCAAAATGGCAGCGCCACAAGAGAAGGATCTGTTTTCTGAGTCACAGCGGCAGCCAGGACAGCTGTCCAACTGTGAACACCTGCACTGTGTTTTTAGTGACTGAGGAATATGTTTTTATTATCTTTCATAATTGAAATTTACAGTTCTTTATTGGAACAGTTAATCCACCCTGGCAAACAAAAGTAGCATTTAACCCAGAGAGATACAGTAAAATAGGTGCATTGGCTGGGCAAGAGCCCTAGCCTCATTTCTTCTGGAATCAAGAAACAGCACTGTCTGACAGGCTGTAATTTCTGGGTGATGTTTTGCAATGTGCGAGTTACACTGAGCCCCAGTTTCTCACAAATGCTACCCGGAGACTGTGATGGTCTTGAACCACAGGAGGAATGGTTTTTTAATAAAGGTAAAGGAGACATACTTTGAGTAGAGATATTTCCTTACTCATTTACCCCAATAAAGATTTTGTTTATTGAGTTTCGTCAGAGTGTTTTCAAATTTGCCTGGGAAGGTCTGGGGGTAGACTCCCTACCTAGCATGCTCATGATCCTGAGTGCAGTCCCTGGCCTACGTAACAAAATAAAATATATGTGAGATTTAATTGTTATTGGTTCTGGTAAGGTGGCAGAGACGAGTGCCTTTGTGGGACGAGTTTATTGCTTACATTTCTCATGACCAGGCATGCTCCGCTTGGGGCCTCATGGGGAAGTCCCGGGGTTTTTCGAGAGACATGGAAAGCTGGGGCACAGCTTTATTCCCCTTTTCATGGGAAGTGGTATGCAAGACAGGTAGTCAGACTGGATTCTTCTGGAAGGATCTAGGTTGCAGGAAGAGGGCAGTATTTGGGACCCATGATGCCAGGAGGCATAAGGGTCATGGAGTCTCCATTAGCTGGTTTGTACATTAAAATTTTTGCTAAAAACCAGACTGTTTGGTATCAACAAAAAAAAATCAACAAATTCATTTTTTCTGGTCTGCAAAGCTCTAAGATGTCAAAGCATAGTAAAATATAGAATATAAATACACAGCTACTATGATGTATCTAATTCAGGCAAAACTAAGAATGCAAAGCCAATTGGCTAAATCATTACAAAGATTTCAGAGACTTACAGACTTGCTTGACATTTAGTAAACACAGTTTCTTGCCATATTACTGTGCACCTCAAAAGTCATTTAGACTCCTGGATATTTCTACCAAACTTTGCCTAAATTACTTTATTCATTAAGTGCCACCAGAGTAACGTGAAAACTCACAAGTTTTTCAAATGACTTTAAGGGGAGTCTGCATACTTTGGCATTTATACTTTGAATTTACATGGAAACAGGAACTTGAAAACTCTCAAAATTCTACTGTGTTTCTAGAGGTTAAATGTAATCTCTTTAGCAGGTATCTTTCTGCCAACGTCCTCAAATAGAATTTAACACTGAAAATGCCTGAGGATCCCCCTTCCCTACTTTTGACACTTCTCAAAGGTCATTCATTTAAAGAGTACCACAGACCTTTGTCATCCTTGTCCATCTGTGCACCATCCATCTCTTTTACTATGTTCTTAATTGTTTTTCTACAGATCAGCTCGCTGTTGTCTGTGTTAGCTTCAGCTAAGCAATTTTTGCATCTGGCGAGTAGTAAATTCAGTGTTAACTGCATGCTTTTTCTTTTTTCTCTTTCTTTCTCCTAGGTTACGTAAAGATCAGTAGGTAACTATGAAGTCTTTGTGTATCCTGGACCGAAACAGTACCACCAGGGAAATCCCAGCTAGATAGTAGACCAGGAGGAATACTGCCAAAGCTGATCACAGTGACCACATCAACTGCACGGCCCTATTCCACGATATGCTTGTGTTCCTTGTAAGCCTGCAGGAAGAGGTTCCTTCTGCCTCTTCCACACTGTGGTCTCCCTCCACAAGGCCCCCGCAGCTCTTGAAGCTCTCCTTCCTCACAGCCCTAAGTCAGTGCTGCCTGAAATGGCTGCTGCTCCAGGGCTGGTTTTTTATGTTAATAGTCAATGGCTATAGAACATTTTCAACCTGTGGGTTGAGACCCCTGCCCTCATATCAGATATTTGCATGAAGATTCATGACAGCAGCAAAATTATAGTTATGAAGCATTGACAAAAAAATAATAATTATGGTTGGGGATCACCACAACATGAGGAACTATACTAAAGGGTCCCAGCATTAGAGAGGTTGAAGACCACTGACTTAGAATGATGTACAAGTATCATTTTCCAATAGGAGCAAAATATTCTGTCCTTCATGGTTTCTTCCAGGGCTCAAACTCTGAACCTCCTTCACCTGTCTGATCACTTCACGCTTGGTTTCCCCTAGGGGTTCCTGGAGTCTTAGTCACAGCAGAACATTGAAGCCAGTCCTTTCTGCTCAAGGGAAACTGTGCCCTTAAAGCCCTTCTTTCTGGCCTCTCGTGTGTTCCATCCCTGCTCACACAACTCAGTTTCATTACCACCACCTCCAGGAAGCCCTTCTTGCCCTCTCACTCTTAGGCAGCATGAGGTTTTTCCAGTTCCCTTGATTCATCACGCTTAGCATAAGTGCCCTAATTATTTGTCTAGATATCTGCCCTTGTGTTTGGGAATTAATTTTAGGCATCTTGTTTCCCACGCACTTAAGACAATGCCTAGTGTTGTCGACAGTACCTAAAGAGTACTTATTAAATTCGTGCATCACTTAAGAAACTAGAAATGTGGCTGGGCAGTGGTGGCACATGCCTTTAATCCCAGCACTTGGGAGGCAGAGACAGGCAGAGACAGGTGGATTTCTGAGTTTGAGGCCAGCCTGGTCTACAGAGTGAGTTTCAGGACAGCCAGGGCTACACAGAGAAACCCTATGTTGAAACAAACAAGCAAGCAAACAAACAACAACAACAATGAACAACAACAAAAAAAAGAAACTAGAAATGTATTATTGTGTGGAAGAGAGCTTTAGAGTTTTGTTTTCTGGGTATGTTAAAAGAATAGAATTAGAAATATTCTTATAAAACTGACAGGGAAAATAAATAGATATTGACCTTCCCCTCACCTCTGCCCTGTACTCTGATTCCAGACTCCTACCCATACAGGAGAGATGGAACCTTGCCTAACAAGCTGGAGCAGCTGGTGACCTGTGACCCAGGGGTGAAATGTCGCTTTCACACCCAATCCCAGGAGAAGTGGTAAACTGAGTCCTGTGAAGAATTCTGTTCGGGCTAAACACTAGGAAAAACACTGGGTCTTTACGCAGAATGTTTTTCCTGTTTTAAGCAGGGAGGGGGGCGGGGTGTAGGGAAGGGGGCAAGCCAAATTAAAGGCGCCAGCTGGTTTGACTTCTCTTTTTACATTTTTTCCATTGCAGCCCTTCTTAGTCATAAAGGCTTTCTCAGCCATTTGGTTGCTTTTCATTTGGCTGAAATTTTAAACTTTTTCCGCGTTGAAAGAGAACGCAGATTTAAAGGTTAAGTGGATTGTGCCTCTACATTCTTTTCCTCAACCCACCTCCCCCACCTCCACACACACACACCACACCACACGATCCAGTTCTGTTTGAAACCAGTTTCTGATAACAGTACCCAGAAATAGGATCACTATCTCTCTCTCTTCTCTCTCTGTATGTGTATCTATGTCTATCTTTCTGTCTATCTTTCTCTTTCTCTCTGTCTGTGTGTGTCTATTTATCTCTGAGTCTCTGTCTGTCTCTTTCTCTGTCTCTTGGTATCTGTGTATGTGTGTCCCTGACTCACACACTCTCTCTCTCTGTATCTTTGTATCTGTCTGTCTGTCTATCTGTCTCTCTCTCTAGCTCTCTGTGTTTCTGTGTGTATTTATCTGAGTCTCTCTCTCTCTCTCTCTCTCTCTCTCTCTCTCTCTCTCTCTCTCTCTCTCTCTCTCTCTCTCTCTCTCTAACAAAAAGAATCTTAGCTATCAGTCCCCACCACCTGCCTGCCGCTGTGCCCCACCCACTCCCACGCCTGACCTCCTTGCATCAAGACTTTCTAAGCAGCCGGAACAGCTGCTGAGAACCAGGATTTTCGTGCAGAGCCAGGAAACAGACAAGGCATAATTTTCTTGAGCCTTCCACCTCTGTATGGTCCTTAGAATGAATGTTTTGATTCTGTGATGGAGGAAGAAGGGAGGGAGGAGAAGGGTGGCTTCCTTTCCACTTTGTCTTTCTCTGTCCTTAAAAAATGAAAGGGAGTGTTCACTGGGGCATTGTAACTGCTTGTTTTGCCCTAATCTTAATTATCAACAATGACAACAACAATATAAACAAACAAACCTGCCCCCTACATTATTTTGTGTGCTCACAAGATACATATTTGTGTGTGTGTGTGTGTGTGTGTGTGTGTGTGCTGTGCGGTTCCTTCCTAAGTGGGGTTGCTCAATTGAAGAGGGCAGGCTTTCTGGGGGAGGCTGTTTGGCCCGCTCAGCAGAGGACAATCTGGCTGGTCCTGTTCCAGCTGTGTACTGGGTGAACCAGCCAGTGAAGGGGACACTTGTGGCAGTTTGGAATTTTCAAGTGGGTAAAAATAATGTTAAATCCTTCAAAGAATCAAGGAGGAGCCCCGAAACTCATTTAGCCCTCAGACAGAAACCCTAGATAATGGCCCCAGCCACGACCTGACAGAGGTGCCTGGAAAACTCCAGAGGCCTGTTGCCAGCAGGGGATTGTCTGATCTGCCTTGAAGGTGATCCTAGCTGGGTGCTTTCCAGTCTGCATCCTGGAGGCGTCAGTCCTGTGGCCCTGAGTTCATTGCTTTGCAGGTTCCCAACAGAGACCTTCTTTTGGAAGACCTTTTCTTTTGCATGGGAGTGACCGATGAGGCCAGCATTGAGCCTGGCCTTCCAGGCTGCCCATGTGCATGGGGCCCATGGAGACTGCTGCTGCCATCTCTCCATCCTCTGTCACTTACAAGGACCCCTCTAATCCCAGCCTCACACAAAACTAAAGTGGAAAAACAGTCTATGGACTGGAAATAAAAAAGGAACGCCTGAGGAGCAGCTGGCACCTTAACACCCCCTACAAGACACTCGCTGGCACATCACCATGAAAGCCAGTCACCCTGTCTCCAGTTAGGATGGGGTTGGATTTAGTTCTGCAACAACATAATAAAGTATATTTTTAACAAAAAACATAATTTTGGCAGAAGTGTCAGCATCATTAGCCAGGAAATACTTTATATACTTATCTCCATTCGACATACCCTCGAGTCCCCCAGCCACAGCTGCCAGTGAGGGACACAAATGGTAAGAAAGGGAGCAAATGTTTATAAATGTATTAGCCCCCCATACACACGCATGTGCACGAAATGTATTGAGCCCCCTATACAGATACACACACACACACACACACACACACACACACACACACACACACACGTGCTCCCGTGCTCGTGAGCGCATGCACTCACACACACACACACACACACACACACACACACACACACAAATACTTGTGCTTCCATATTATAACCAAATACTACTTCTCCTTCTGATCAGCATTTTTGTATTTGTTTACTTTTTTTTTTTTGAAGTGTTGAACAGTACCTACTTGCTAGCCATGCTGAATTTAATCGTCTTTTTCTGAACTCTCGTCTTTTGGGTACCTCGCCTTTTCTTAGAGTGTATCCAGCCCAAAACTCCTCGGAAATCAAAGGCAGGTTAAGCAAAGAGCTGCGCTTAGAAGAGAACAGCTCTTCTTGCACAGTCCTGGTGTCCTATTGGTGGGTTCTTTATGACTCAGGATGAGCAAGGAACAGAGCCAGTCTTTCTTAGTACCTTGGCCAGGCCATTGCTGGGGATTCGCAGCTGTTATGCTGCGTCAAGGCGGCGGAGGGCGGCGGGGGCGAGGAGTATTGGGTGGGATTTATTGGAAAAGAATAGATTTTAGTTAATTCTGCCAGCTCACGGAGTCACGAGGGAAGAGATAGCTGTGAGAGAAGTGAGAAGAGGATGCTGAAGGTTGGGGAAAGAATCGCAGAAGTGAAAGGAAGGTCCTGGAGAGCAGGGCTGAGGGAGAATCGCTCTGTGAAGAGGGAAAATCCCAGAGAAAGAGCCCCCTTCTCTTTTGCAAAGCTGCTCGCCCTCCCTTACCTCCCCCTGGCTCACAGCCTCTCATAATCGAAGTGCTTCCCTGGGCTGCTGAGTGTGATCACACTTAATTTCAAGTAGCAAAGTCCATTTCGAGCCAAATTTTCACACTGACAGGATGAATGTGAATAATAGCCACATTGAGGCTGGTTCTGAAACGGCTCGCCCAGCTGACACGAATGTTAAGTTTTCCAGTAGAGAATGTGTTTAATGGCCCAGAAACTACTTTTTGCTGACCCTCAAGTCACCTCCTGAGTTTTGTTAAGAGCTTTTTTTTGAAAAAGGATTATTATCTTCAGTTGTTGTCTTCTGAGCTCAAGTCTTTCTGTCTCTGCTTGGGTATTGCACTCCAGCCTGCGGTAAGCCTGGCCCAAGCAAGTCTCCGGCTTCCTTTGTTTGGCCAACACCTTGATTAAGGGCCTAACTTGATTTCCTTCATCTTCATGGTTTCTGACCAAGCCCTCTCTAGATTTCTTAGGGTTTGCTTCAGATTTCTAAAGTCTGAGTAATTTCTAAGTTTTTGGCCCCTGTTTTCATTCCAGGGTACTGTAGCCTGAAGAAAGCCAACTCCAGAGCCCAGTGGTGGCAAGGAAGTTACAGGATTCATGTTAAGTCAAGAGAAGGAGTAACTTTCTGGAGAAAATGGCCCCCTACCTCCTATTCTGTCTCTTGAAGAGCATCTCAGCTGACTCCCCAAATCTTGTTGTCTAGACTTATGTCCCGTGCATGTCCCTGTAGTAGATGGGAATGATCCTTGTCAGGATCCACCCTCTGGCTTTGCAAAGTGTATGAGACAGCTGTACCAAATTAGTATTTAGATAGGGAGGTGAAGGCAGTGGATAGATGTCGGATGTCTGCAATGTCTCCCTTCCTGTCTGCCTCTTAATCTCCTCGATTCATTTGAATCCCAGATCACTATTTTTGGCCAAGACCCGCCCCATCTTCAGTCCCGCTCACTTTCAACAGCACTATCCTTGTCTTACGTATGCAGCTGATTCTCATCTTGGTCTTACGTACATGGCTGATACTCATCTTTCCACTGTTGTCATCATGTCCCTCTGACCTTTTCCGGGTTTTCCTATCTCTCTTCATGATAGGATTCATCTCTTTACTTACGGTCTTCCTTACATGAAACTGTCCTGCAGTCTCATGAACCGGGTTCTGCCTCCACGGAAGGGAGAAAGGAGACCTGAAACACAGAGTTCGAGAACAAAAGGACGCAGGAGCCAAGTTGAGGGTTTCCAATCAAGGCTCGTCTTTACTTTGGGGGTTCAGCATTTATATACAAGAGAGCAAACTGAATCTCTAGGTTACAACAACATTTGAATAACATAAGGGATTCGGGAGGAGTCAGGAAGAGTCTAAACAAAGTCAAGGGGGAAGTCCAAGGGAAGCTGGCTGCTGGGCTGAAGGTGGAGACTCAGGGCATCCTGCAGGTCTCAGCTCAGGGGAGTGGCTGGAGGCACAGTCCACAGTGGGGGAGGAGGTCAACTACAGATGTCCTCAGGCTGTATACATGCCAGCCTGTAGGTGTAGCTTCCTCTGGAATCCTCAAAGGCGGAACTCATAGTAGTGAGTCTTTGGTTCAGGCACAGCACGCGTGAGTTGAGTCTCCCGTGGCAGGCTCCGATATTTTGCAGCTGAGGGACCCCAACACTTACAGTCTCTGTTTCCTCAGTTTGTACTGAATTAGTCGCTAAGTCCTTTTGGTTCCTCTGGCAGGAATTTCTTTCAACTCTCTTTTTTCCTTCCCCTTTCCTGCCTTCATTCAGTTAAGAGTCTGTCCTTATGTGTGTGTCTCTTCCTCCATCCTCTCCCCTTTAATCCACATGATACCAAATTGGTCTCCCATAACCCTCTCTGTTACTGTTTTCCTCAGTGTCTTCATTTTTACTATCTCGGGATTTAGTACAAACCACCATCTCCTCCATCAGATTCAACCTCCCTTCAGCTTTCCTCCACTCCCATTACATAGTATAGCAGTGCTCTTGCCAGTCATGATGTTCCATTTGTAACCTCTTAAAACCAATTGCAAAGATGATTATTGGTTTGATTCTGGTTTGCCACTTGCTACCTGGGTCACATATTATCTTGCTCATTGGAGCCTCGTATTATTTTAGTGTATAAAATGTTACTTTGCTGAGCACTGTAAGGCACACCTTTAATCCCAGCGCTCAGGAGGCAGAGGCAGGTGGATCTCTATAAGTTCAAACCCAGCCTGGTCTATCTAGTGATTTCCAGGACTGCCGAGGTTACATAGAAAGACCTTGTCTCAAATAACAACAAAATGTGACTTATATTTATCACAAATTTCATCATATGCAGAACACAGAAGGTTCTCAGTAAAGGTTCATAATTGGAAAATGAGAGACAGCTGCACACATTTTATAGGGCCCTTTCAGTGCTACACGTTTGAAATTCTTAACCTGTCTCTGGAGCTTTGTCTTTCGTTTCTTACCCAGCTCCCCATGGACACCATTGTGCAGACAGAAGAGTCCCACTTCCTGATCATTGCCAGCCCTACCAAATATCCATGTTTTCATATCCACTTTTGCTTGCAATATGGGTCTTCTTTTGCTCCTGCCTTTTGCTCCTTGCGTCCGTCCTTTGGTATGCAGATTAAAGTCTTTTCTTCTCAAGTCTTCTAGGACTCCTGGCTCCCATAAAGGAGGAGTTTTGTGCCTGTTTACTTTTCTTCTTGGCTTATGTTTTCATTCAGTACCAGAGATCTTTTCCCTATTATTCTCCCTATATATAGCTTAGGAGATGGTTAATGCATCACGTTCCATTTGATGTTATTCTGTAGATTTTAGTCCTGAGAGAACTAAGATCT
Organism: Mastomys coucha; assembly: GCF_008632895.1. Classification (NCBI taxonomy): domain Eukaryota; kingdom Metazoa; phylum Chordata; class Mammalia; order Rodentia; family Muridae; genus Mastomys; species Mastomys coucha. The sequence continues at coordinate 23,954,347 of NW_022196910.1, forward strand.
CTGACCTAATCCTTCAATCATCCCAGATACTCTTCAAATAAAATCGAAGCTTCTAAATGTGGTCTGTAGAGATCTTTCAGCTTCACCTCTGTCTTGTTCACTATGCTGTGCACATACCTCTGCCCTTCAATCTCCCAAAATATCTAAACTCACATATGCCTCTGGGCCTTTTTATGGATCCCCCCCACCAAAATAACTCTCTCCTTAGCTCTTCATATTTCTGGGTTTTAGTTGATCGAGGAGAGTTTCTTTTCTAGATCACTCCTGGCCAATCTATCCAGAAAGACATCCCAGCATCCCAGCTACTCTCTCAGATGTACCTGATTGCTCTCGGAAAACCCATCTGTACCCCACATTTTTCTATGTTAACGGTCACCACTTGAATGTTAGTTGTCTTAGAAGGAGAATAGAAGTGTCTTGCCTTGCTTTAACAAGCTCTACCATCACTGAGTGTTTCTACAGTCATGCCTCCTTTTGATCCCTACATGGCAGAGACATTTTGTCCCAGTTTTTCAAACATGGTAGTTTATTTTCCAACTTGTACTATGTCCTTTTCTTGAGACCTCTGTCCTCAGATATTTTCACAGGTTCCCCTTCCTCATTCCCTTCTCACCCTTCTTTCAGTGACCACCCAAAAGATGAGCCCAATTTTCTGCCACACAATTGTCTTTATTTTCCCTATAGGATATATCCTTATTTAAAATTCTTTTTTTACTCACAACTAATTTGTATCATTTTCCTTGGTATTTCCAATGTCTAGAACAATACAGATTAAAATAAATGTTTAAAAATATTGGTCGAATGGCTAGAACAAACAAGTGAGCATTACCATGGTATTTATTTCTCAGGTATAGTCAATAGAAATGTTTATCTCTGCCCATGTAAAGCATATTGGAAAATGCATTACTTACCTACTCTTGAATAACAAATTACCTACTAAATTTGAGGCTAAAAACTAAAATTGTATCACTCTTTCTACATATGAAGAAATTGCCTATAACATACTCATTTTAGTTTAAAGTCTTTTATCAAGTTGTGGGTTGAGGATGAGGTCTCTTCCAAAGGACCAACTTGGGTGATGATAGGTCCATTTTAAGATTACTTATATATTCTTGACAAATCTAGGTCCAGTATCACATTAGCCTCTACACAAAGCTCGCTTGTATCATAGCCATGACTTACTCCAGAATGAATGACCCAATAGAGAATGTGAAAGTTGTACTCATAGTGGGAGCTGAGATACTTTCATAATCCAGCTTCAGAGATATTGCATCACTTCTGTTACAGTGTATTAGAAATATGCCAGTAATTTCAGCACACCCAAGGGGAAGGGGGAAGATTATCAAGGACATGCAGGCTAATGGGCAGGAGTCACTGGAGACCATTTGAGAGGAATTCTACCCCAATCAAGGGCTCTTGGTCCACATTAACCAACTAACTTACATAATTTTAAGAGAACAGGATACTTGTAGGTAGAACACAGAAGCATCTCAGAATTGAAAACTGCAACATAGAACAAAAGGACCTGCAGCACTCTATAGAACACACTAGATATCTAGGACTTCTATTTTTGTTGTTTCAACATCGAAGGTCCCTTCATTTCTCCTTTACACACATAGATGTTTCTTCTTGGACTCCTTTGCTAGTTTCTCTTCTTGTTCCTCGATTTTAAATATCATAGTGCTGCAGGGATCAGTCTTCAAGCCACTTCTGCTTTCCTCTGACTCCAGCTCTTAAAGGGTAGCTTAGAGCACCATGCTTTCAGTGGCATTTGCATGCTAAATAATTTCTTTATTAGTTAGGACAATTCTGACTGGTGTAACAAATAGAATTTAAAATACTTAATGACTGCACATGTTAGACGTTTGTTTTTAGCTGATAGGAAGTGCAAGATGAGTATTCTGGATCAATTAACAGGTTCCCTTGAAATGGAAGTGTAGGTTTCTTCCATTGGGGTGGGAGGAATCTGTGGTCTTCAATTAAAAGCTTTAAAGACTCTCATATGTGTGGACAGCAAGTCCAGAAAGCACTAAAAAAAAAAAAAAAAAAAAAAAAAAAAAAAAAAAACTATGGAAGCTCAAGTACAAAGGGTTTCTAGTGGGTGAGACCTAACACGGTACTCAGTTTTGTCCATATGATTCAGACCGTGATTCTCTTATACGCTCAGATTAAATGACGAGGGTGTCTGGAAGCTTCAGTCTAGATTCAGGAAATAGACAGAGGGGTTTGTCTCTAATCTCACTTAGCATTTTTCGCCATCTTCACTCATTTCCTCAACTCTTCTCTTTCATATCAATATATAAGTTACTGAATTGCTACCTGTTTGGTACCCGACTGTGTTAACACTCAGAGCATAAAGTAAGGACAAGGGAAGGAAAATGGTATCTCCTGCAATCACTGGTTTAAATATCACAGAGGAGACTTATTGGCTCTGTCTAAGTCACTTGACCACCTCTCGCCCCCATCACTGTCTCAGGCAAACACTTTGTTCTGATTGGTCTTGTCTACTCTGTTACCAAGAGGACTGAACCTTGCTATGTGCATTCGATGCAGCCACTGGAAATGTTTCTGTGGCCTGAGCAGTTGCCACAACTGGTGCTTCCCTCACAAAGTGTTGACAGCTGTGCAAAACACAGAAGTTGAGGTTTGGCTGGCTCTGGTATAAACCTTACCTCAGCAAGTTTATTTGGCTCATGTGACAAACCATACCAGACGCTGACACGCATATATTTTTTATCCATTTATTCATTACTTCTATATTAAAGAACGGACCTATGCAGGACCCTGTGTGAGATGCATCCTTCTTTTATGATATGCTTGAGACAATAGGCATTCAGGAAGTATAGCTCATCTTCTTGTGATGCACAAATCATCCAGTTTAGCTTCACCTCAGCTTTGTGACTCAACCTAATTAGCAACACTACCTGAATCTGTGCAGAGTTTGTGGGGTTGCTTCTTAGATACCACCACTGGACTAAAAGAAAAGCTAAGGTTTCTGTCAGTACACCAGCTAGGAAAAAAAATCACATAAAAGTTCTCTGTTCTCTTTAATGAAGTTGGCCAGGGAGAGTCTGATTTCAAGGCCATTTCCTCTAAGACAGTCATGAATACATTGTATTTACTTATAACTGATTGAAACAGTATCTCTCAGAGCAGCTTCCCTAGAGCAGGCAAGCCAGGAGATAGACAGGTAGGTCAGGGGTCTGATCCAGACTTTGATTGCAAATTGGACATTTCTCCCCTAAAAGTGTTTTGGCTGCAGACATTGAACTGATCAAGGAAAGCTGTCATGGTCTTTCTCCGGTGATATCCAAAGGGTGAAGCGCTCAAAGTGAGGTTTCTCAAACCCATAGTATCCGTGTCACCTGTACATTTATTAGAGATGTGAATTCTTGAGCCCTACTGCAGTCTTGCTGAATCAGAGACCCTGAGGTTAAGGCCCAGGCCACCGTGTAACATACTCTGGAGGAGATGTGGTGTCAGCTAAAATTTTAGAACAACTCACTGTGTCTTTTGACCACTAATAGTGATTTTTTTTTTTCTCTAGACAATGACTAAAATGAAACGACCTTTCCTTAGCTCTACATTTCTGTTGGTACTTTATCTAGAAGTGAAGGTGGTTTTAGTACAGTTAACATCCCACTTTTAATGACTTTGGCTGTAAGGAACAAGAAAAATCTGAACATTGCATGCAGCCAGTATTTCATCTTAAGCCTGGTAAAAAATATCCTTGATGTTTAAGCAAACCTGTTCTTACCAGCAGTCTGAGTAGAAGGAAATAATTTTTGGTTTACTCTTTATTCTTCCAGCTGCTCACTAAAACACAACTATGACTCCAGCAACCAGAAACCCAAAATGACTTGGCAACTTTTCAAGACCAAAGATTCAATAAGGTTAAGATGTAGAACTGGACTGCATCTAATGTTATAGCTGCCATTTCTTGATATTCACTCAACAGCAACAACCACCTACCTCTGTCCTTTTGAATAAAGAATATGAAACCATTCTAATCCCAGGCCCTCCCCTCAGGAGATGTTTTAAAATTTCAAAATTACATTTGCGTATTCTTAGATGATTGAGTAGGGAGAAAACAAAGAAAGAGAGCAAAGGGTATTATCACACACAATGGAAGCCACTGAAACTGTAGAGGGCATGGATGAACCCTCCTTATCTCAGGAGGGTTCTCTACAGCTAATCCCAAATCTGAATGAAGAATTCTCTTTTATCATTTTAGCAGCTTCTGTGTCCAGAAAGCCAAACACCCAAGCGATTCCACCCTGGCTCTTGAGCTATGTTCGGATATCTGATAACCACGAATGAGAAACTGACATGATCTAGTGAATCAAAGATGGGAACCAAGTGTGAGCAGTGTCTGGAGACTTCATTTCCAGGTAGGAGATTTGCAATGTGAACTCTTTAGTTTTACTATCATAATTCAGATGGCTGAAGGCAACATTGTTGATTGCCTAGCTTTACAACAACTAAGCTAAGTGCTAGGACCACATATATGCACTTGGTCAACACGTCCCAAAATCCTAAAGAATTACACATCTCAGACTGAATGGCAGGATCTTGGAACTTTTCATCTAAAAATAAACATTTCCCATTTACTTCTTCTTCTTTTTTTTTTTTTTTGCTTTTTCGAGACAGGGTTTCTCTGTGTAGCCCTGGCTGTCCTGGAACTCACTCTGTAGACCAGGCTGGCCTCGAACTCAGAAATCCGCCTGCCTCTGCCTCCCAGGTGCTGGGATTAAAGGTGTGCGCCACCACCGCCCAGCCATTTACTTCTTTTTAAGCCTCATTTCTTTCTGATATGGTATTGGTGTCCCTTTACAAAACATTTATTCTCTACCAAGACATTCACTGAAGGGTGTTTCTGCCAAGCAAAGGAGTTTAGAAGCATAGCACTTGCTCCTTAAAGTCTCTGCTTAGGTGGAGTGATGGTTGTAAGACAGTTAAGAAAAGCATAATGGGGGCTGGAGAGATGGCTCAGTGGGTAAGAGTACTGACTGCTCTTCCAGAGGTCCTGAGTTCAATTCCCAGAAACTACTTAATAGCTCACAACCATCTGTAATGGGATCTAATGCCCTCTACTGGTGTGTCTGAAGACAGCAACAGTGTATTCATGTGCATAAAATAAATCTTTTAAAAAAGCATAATGTTGGAATAATCCCTTGGCAGTAAGAAAAATGTTGGTTATTTAAATTTAATAAAAAATGTCTTAAAAGCCAGGTATAAAGCTTTTTCTTGTATTTCTATATCGTGAATAATAAACCATCGTGTTTCATTGAGCATTCTCAAAAACCCTAAAAGGCAAAATGTAAATCATAAAGTCTGATCTTATATATTTGTGAGTTATAGTGTGAGTCAAATAGTCATTTTGCATTTTTTGTAAATCTTTAAGGTGTGATGTACATGTCACCCCTCTCTCACATTTCAATTCAGACAAGTCAGGTTCAAGTGCTCAATAGACACATGCGGTACTGGGCAAATACATAGGAGAGCAGGGATTTGGGCCACCGAGGCAGACAGGCCAATTGACACCTAATCATTGAATAAGCAGAATGAGCTTGCTGAGATCTGGGGTGGGCATGGCCTCCTTCTACTCATGAGAAAGTGGGCGCCTCACTCTCAGGGTACTAAGACTCCATTTTCAGTCTCCACAATACAAATTCATTGAGCACTCTGTGACAATCTAAATGGTAAAGGAGAAAAATTCTGCATGCTCTTTTTGGATGACTGAATACACTAAGGGTTGGTGGCAGTTGTAAAAATCAATGAAGCCATAGGTGGGGTGTACACCTTCAGGGGAAAATAAAGCTCACTGGACAGAATTGCAAACAGAGCTTCTTAATTCCCACTTTTCTTTTTTCTCTTTCTTTCTTTCTTTTTTCTTTTTTCTTTTTTTGGTTTTTCGAGACAGGGTTTCTCTGTGTAGCCCTGGCTGTCCTGGAACTCACTCTGTAGACCAGGCTGGCCTCGAACTCAGAAATCCGCCTGCCTCTGTCTCCCAAGTGCTGGGATTAGAGTCGTGCGCCACCACCACCCGGCTGAGATCCCACTTTTATTGAAAGTAGACATCTTGTTATAGGATTGATAACTGACAAAATTCCAGCTGCTAGAGTGTGCTGCCTTGCCTTATAAGCAAAAGATGGCTTCAGATCAGAACTACCCAATCCGTCAGAGACAAAAATAATGGTTCTGCTTATTTGGCTGCGTTGTTCCCAGAGTATGCAATGTATATTAGGAGTCATGTTTCTGCCTTCTAGTTTGAGACCCAAATTGGTCTTAGGGTAAGTACCCTTCCCACCCCCACCCCCCACCAGGACTTAGGAACAGATGGTAGACAGAGGTTGAAGAGTGGGACAAAGCCTTTGGACTCAAAGGTACTTGATGGTGAAGACCTCTCAGAATCTTGCCAATGGCACATTTCATTAGTTTCAGAAAGAACTATGCAGCCAAAGAAACCCCGAATCTGTCCTAATTTAGCTAGCTAGCAACAATAACGATGCTGAAGGTAGCTTCCAGACCCTTAAGCCCAAAGCATACCCAAGTGGGTTGCTAAAGCTGGACAACTCCTAGAAAAGAAACACTGGTTCCTAAGAGGTAGTTGTGTAAGATGCAGCAACAGTGGCCTCCTGCAGAGTCAGTGTCAGGGGCCACTGGACAAGATGATGAACAAGTACATCTATTCTGACAGCTGGAGCCTTGGGTTGCCAAATGCATCATCCATAAACCTCCCCTTGTCATAACCCTGACGTGGATGTGCCGTTTCCACCTTGCAGAATTTGATCGTGGTTGGGGAATTCTGACAGCTGATTTTCTCTCCTTTCACCCACGCACTACCCAAGCAGAAAGTTCCTTTTTTCAGTTTCCTTACCCTTACTATCACCACTTATCTGGTATGACGGAACTAATAACCAATCTTTTGGTTCCACATATTCTGGGCTTTGAGTTATACAAATTCAGCGCATGGATTCTGCATCATGTACATATAGGTCTATGTGCATAGCTGAAAAAAAAAGCATACTAGTTTTGTTGTTTTGTCTCTGTGTTGTTGTTGTTGTTGTTACTGTGATAGAATACCTGAGAGAAACAAGTTAAAAAGAAGAAAGGTTTACTTCCATTCACAGGTTCAGAGGTTTTTAGACTAGTTAGTAGGCTCCTTTGTTTCTGGGGTATCATGAGGCCCAGATGAGAATATCACCACAAAAGGGTATGGAAGAGCAAAGTTGTCAACCTTGTGGTACCCAGGAACAGAGGGAAAGGAGACAGAGAGGGTTCCTAGAACAGGAACACGCTCCAAATCTTTTGGACATTTTCACCCACCTTCAGTTAGCTGCCTCTGCAAATGTCTTCAGCATCATGGTTAGAAACATCCTTTATTAAGATACACACAGTCTCAGTTCAGCCCATTTTGAAATCAAGACTAGCACATACAGAGTCTGCTACATTGTGGTGACCATTCTTTCTATTCTCCTCAGACACAGACCATTGAACATGGCAGGGCTGGAAGATTGCATGGCCATGACTCCTTTGCAGGTTGGTAGAGCCATGTGCATGCCCAGCTACCCAGAGAGGTAGGCAGAAGTAATAGAAGTAGAAAACAAGAGGGAGGGAGCTTCTGGTTTCTCTTTCCCCTGATGCTTGATGTACTTGTGTGTAAGGAGTCTCCTTGACAGTTGAAATGGCTTTGCTGACAGAGATCACATACGATCTAAGCAAAAGTCATCCTGGGTGGCTCTGAATGAGTGACTCTTACTCTCCTAACCACTCTGTTGGACCATGAAAAGCAGTCTGTGTTTTTGGTTGAGTGAGGCTTACTTCCAGAGACCCAGTAGAGAATTTTACAAGGGACAGAACAGTAAATCCATGCTCCCCAGACATAGATGGCTGACCCCAGACATAGATGGCTGATCCCACTAGCCCTCACTCCATTATCCTGTGCTATCATGTAGATAATGCTCCAAGCTCCAAGTTCCCAGTATTCTAGATAGACTCCACCCCCAGTGAATTGACCACAGCTAGGTATGCCTGCTCCACAGTTACCTGAGAACAGACAGGTAGTCCAGCCCACCATATTTGCCCCCTCCCCACTTTCTCTCTCCTCTCTCTCTTCTCTTTCAGCCTCTTACTCTTGTCTTTATTCTCCCTTCCCCCACCTCCATGTGGCCATCCATGGTCAGCCTCTACTTCTCTACCCTTTTCTCTCTCTCTTTTCTACAATAAAACACCTTAAGACCATGGACCCTTTATCTAGACTTCTGTTGGCACAGCATTTTCAGCTGGGAGACTGGACCGGCAACTCTCTCTCCATGCTCAAGCAGGAACAACTGTCCCCTCTCTGCCCCCTTTCTCCCTTCCTCCCAGGGCTGACTGAGCTTCCCAGCCCCACCGCAACCCCCCTGCCTCGTTCTCAGCTCTTCCTCGATGTCCAGCAGCGCCTGTGATGCCCAGGAGCTAGATAGAACATGTCGTCGTCGTCGTTGGCATCTGTGAGGCCCAGGGATCCCTCCGGCTGTCCCCTTCCACTCCTGCGGACTAGGATAGTGGCTCACCACAGCCAGATGCCCACCTGGCAGAGTGGAGTGCGCAGGCAGCCCCCTGCATCCACCTGGCGCCAGTGCTCCCAAACTTCGGCTCTCCCACGGTACCCAGCAGTCTTTGATATTTGAGGGCTGGAGCAGAGACAGCCAGTTCCCTACACCCCAGAGCAGAGTCCCCTGATACCCGTCCATCCCTGGAGATTCTGTAGGGTTCTGCATTGATCTCCAAAGCTCCTGGCAGGACACAGGTTTCCCACCCTCTTTATTCCTCCACCGCAGGGTGCACAGCCCAACACCACTCCCTCTGAAACTCTTTAATTCAAGAGAATAAAATCTTATATATTTCAACCTCCGAGTCTAATCTGTTTCCAACTTAGCTCAGTTATTCGCAGTATACATTGACAGAAGTGAAGTGCGATTGTGATGAAATCCATCTAACGCAACAGGACCAGCCAGAAGAAGGAACTGGAAGCTACCAGAGCTGCTTAGTCAAATTATGTCTGCTCTGATTTCTGATTGCCTCCTTGTTTGTATTGCTGTGTTTATGTCATCATCTTCCTTCTCCTCTTTCTGCACAGCCCCCCCACCCCCGTCATCATCTTCCTTCTCCTCTTCCTGCACCCCCCACCCCCGCCACTTTCCTTTCAACATCCCTATTCCCCTATTCCCCTATTCCTGTGGATCAGTCCCAGTCTCTGCTGAGCATTTGGAATGTTGCAGCCAGAGCCCTCGCTTGGGTGACTATTCCAAAGGAATTAAGAAGGAGCCAGCTGTCTCCTCCTGATTCAGTCAGGTCAGGAGAGAAGATGAGACTTGAGCTAAAATGCAAGTAATTGAGATTTAGATGTAACTCTACTTCCGGAAATAATTCTTCTGGCAGAGTTAAGAAAGAAAATGCATTTTCTTCAAGGAAATTGTCCTGCATTCTTTCTTATGGTTTCCAACATGGGTCTTGATTTCATAAAGCTTGTTTCTATATCTCCAATTAGAATGCACATGGGTGTAGTGTATCTGCTGGAACATGGGGAATCTACCAGCAGCCCTACCCCTATAACAATGACTCTCTTCTCCCAAACAACTACCAGTTGTCAATAGCTCCTCAGCTAGGGTAATAGTCTCATGACCCCCTCTCCCATCCATACTAGAATGCTGACTGGCTTGAAATTGTACAGGTCTCGTGCAGATAATCATAGTGGCTTGAATTTGGGTGTGCAAAGGTCATGTCATATCCAGAATACTGAATTTCACACTTCTTCTCATTCCCTCAGCCTGTATGTTCTTCCCATTCCCAACTCTTTCTCAGTGTTCCCTGAGAGGGAGGTGTCTCAGACAATGGTCCCATTAAGGCTGAGAATCTAACAGTTAGTTAGTCTCAGCATTTTGAACAGTTATGAATCTGCATTGATGGCCATCCATTGCTGAAAGAAGTTTCTCTGACCAAGGCTGAAAGAAGCACACAAATTTGTGGCTACAAACATAAATATTTGGAAAGTAGTTTGACAGGTCTATTTAGAAACAGTACTAGATTTCTCTAAGGTTTATGAGCTTTCTTAGCTATGGGGTTTGGCCAGGTTTACAATACTAGACACGTGTTCCTTCCTGTGGAGCAAATCCAACCAGAAAGGGACTGGTTATCCCCATAATAATCAATCCACTTTTGCACCAATAGACATTTTGCCTTGGCAGTTTGGTATTGAGCATGCAGGGTCCGCTACTAAAGTCCATTGGTGACTTTTCTCAACCAGGAGCCTACACTAACTTGTTTTATTGCTCCCAACTATTGTAAAATCTAGACCTTAAATGATATAGGATGATATTAAACCCTGTGGAAAGTAATATATTTATAAAGTAGGTATATACTTTTAAGATGACAGCTAGTCACTCATCTTTTTCAGGGGAGCTATACATAAGGAATTCTTCCAATGGTAAGTTGGTGGTAGAGAAAATGGATATTAATTTTCAGTTTCAGATTTGGGACTTCAACCCATAATAATAGAAAAACTGTATGCATATTTGTATTCTCACCATGTTTACAGAATACTGGAATAAATTAGTAGAAATATATCTCTTTGTCATCATCCTTTAATCTAAAAAAGCAGGGGACTGGAAAGATGGCTCAGCAGTTAAGAGCACTGACTGTTCTTCCAGAGGTCTGAGCTCAATTCCCAGCAACCACATGGTGGCTCACAACCATCTGTAATGGGATCTGATGCCCTCTTCTGGTGTGTCTGAGGACTGCAACAGTGTACTCACATAGATAAATCTTAAAATAAAATAAAATAAAAAAGCAATGAGATTTTTGAGATTTGTTGTTTTAAAGATTATCCTTTCCTTCTCATAAAATTTTATTTTATTTTATTTTTGTTGTTATTACTATTATTTTTTTTAACTTATTCACATTACATTCCACTCACTGCCAGTCATCCTCTCTCACAATACTTCCCCCCTGTCCCTCCCCTTCTTCTCTGACTGGGGGAGGAGGGTGGCTGAGTATCCTCCCATCCTTGGGACTTGGCACATCAAGTCTCTATGAGGCCAGATGAGTAAGCCCAGATAGAAGAACATATCCCTTGTACCAGCAACAGCTTTTGGGATAGCCTCCACTCCATTTGTTCAGGACTGACATGAGGACCATGCTGCACATCAGCTACATAAGTGTGGGGCAGTCTAGGTCCAGCCTGTGTATGTTTTTTGGTTGGTGATGCAGACTCTGAGAGTCCCAAGGTCTCTCAGACTCTGTTGGTCTTCCTGTGGTGTTACTATCCCCTTAGGGGCCTCAATCCTTCCTCCTCTTCTTCCATGAGTCCCCAAGCTCCATCCATTGTTTGACTGTGGGTGTATGTATCTGTCTGAGTCAGCTGCTGGGTGGAGCCTCTCAGAGGACAGCCATGCTAGACTCCTGTCTGCCATCATAAGAGAGTATCATTACTAGTGTCAGGGATTGGTGCTTGCCCATGGGATGGGTCTCAAGGTGGGCTGGTACTGATTGGCCTTTCCCTCAATCTCTGCTCCATGCCCTCCCTATCTCTGCATTTCTCGTAGACAGGATAAAATTTGGGTCATGAGTTTTGTGGGATAAAATTTTATTAACATTCTCAGCTAAGCCAGTTTATTGTTACAGGAATGGAGTATGAGGAATCTACAAAGATGCTCTGATTTGAAATTCTTAATTTTGAAACACATTGATAAAAAAGCCTCATCCTCACTGAATAATGGATTTGCCCGTTTGTTTTCTAGGTTTAAGTAAGATGAATATTTTTTCCAAGTCATTGTTGTATTGAGTATAAGGTTCAAACACACACACACACAGAGAGAGAGAAACACACTCGTGTATATGCACACAGAGGGACACACAGAGAAGACATACACACATATACAGACATACACACATACAAACTCATACTGACACACACATACCCACACACACACATACTTACATATTCACACACATCCTCACAGTCACACACAAATACATACACACACAGACATGCACAATACTCATGCACACAGATGCACACAGACACATATAGACAGACACACAAACACATACAGAGACACATACATACATGCTCACATATATACGCAGATACACACACATACTCACACACCCAGAGACACACAGAGACATACACACATACTCATACACTCAGATACAAACAGAGAGACACACAGAAGCACACACTCAGAGACACAAATTCAGACACACACAGACACACACACACTTTCGTCCATATAATCCTAGTAGAATGGTAAGGTGATAGATAAGATGGCCAGAGCAACAGCAGCAAGTTACTTTTCTTTCTCTTTTAAAGAACAGTGGGTTGATTGTACAGCCCTTCAAGTACAAAATTGCTTTTTGAGGATATAAGTTTAAAGTTAGTTGATATTTCAGTGTATTTTAAAAGCCCCCTTTCAAGCTTAGATTAATGTGTTGATAATTGAAAATTACCTGGACACGTTATATGTTCTAGATATTAATCTGAGACTTTCATGAGTACCTACAGCTTTAGACCTTCAAGATAGCTAAATTCTTAAATTCTTTGTGAAAGAGATCAGGGTATAAATAGCACCATTGGTTAAATTAAATTAAATGAATACAGTTGTGCTACATTTGTGGAGATACCTTTTGAGGTAGAAGATATCTAGTCTTCCTCTCTAATCAACCTCATTAAAGACGCAGCTGCCTCAAGCGGCTTTATAGGAGATGCAGCATTACCTCATTCCAATACATTGCTTAGGCCAAAATTAAGGAGCTTCTAGAAAATTCCACAACATAAAGAGCTGGAGTCATCAATATCCTTTTACTTCAGCTGTTTTCTATTTAAATAATGGACTTTGCTGATTTGGGGGTGAAAGGTTTCCCATAAGGTGGCTTGTTTACGCCTTCTCATCTGATTGTAATCACCTCCCAAGAATCATCCGAAACACAAAATGGTGCATGGGTTTCAAACAAAAAGAAGGCTCTTCTGTAAAATCTAACTTTCATTATCCCCTAAACTACCCAGAGCCATTGGCCAGCTTCAATGTCAATGGACTCTACGACTTAGAGCATTCACTAACCACTGAAGGTTATGGGGCTTTGCACATCTCCAGTGCATGGTAACCCAGAGCAGTGAATCTGTCTGCTCACTTAGCAGAGTGTGATCTTTCCCCTGTAGTTTGTTTACAGTCACTCTCCATGTTCCAGGAATCACTGGGTCCAGAGCATATATGCTTCCAAGACCTGGCAGATTTTTGAGAATATACAATCAAACTCTGGTTTGCCTGTTCTCCACCTGTCAAGCTAAATACCAAGCAGACAGACTTAAAAAAAAAATCATGATCTCCATTTGGGAATAAGCATCGATCATTACAATGAGTCCTGTGCAGGTCATGAAAGCCATAGTCATGGGCAAAGAGGCTGAGGCAGGCAGGAGTTTTTAAAAGGCAAAAATGAAGACTTTCCATAAGCGACTTGGTAACAGTAACTCAGACCGCACACATTAATCACACGGACGGCATAGGTCCAAGGACAGACAGTCAGTGGTACCACAGGAGTCCTTGAGGTATTTCCTGTTTAGGTTTGTAATGGTCTTTATACAAGACTGTATTTCTGGCAGAAACATTTATGACAACTTTGGTTTTTGAACATATATCTTGAGAATCTCTCCTTCAAAATCTCAGTATTATTTGTTGGTGTTGTCAGTGCACTAATACAAGCAGCATAGGGAATAGTTTAGTAACTTGGGACTCTACTTGGCTTGCACCATAGACAATGTATGACCCCCACCTGTGTGGAACTGCATACACACTCCTCTGTAAATGATTAAATAGATTTCTTCTCTCCTTAGCAATCACCAAACGTAGACAATTTCTTTTCAAAGGCATTTGTAAAATATATACATGTATGAGGGTAAGAGGGCTGGTCTGGCCTAGTTGGGTTTCAGATACATGTGCATTAAGATAAACTGTCCTCTGAACAAACTTTTAAGGATAATCCCCTATTTTACCATCTCAACCCCATGAATAATTAGGCATGCATATGATTAAAATCAGATGCATCTCAATAAGGGGCATATACAGTGAGCAAAGGCTTGTATAGCCCAAGCCTGTCAACCAACCTGATGCCCCTTAGTGTTTAAACGCCTCCCTTTCTTGAACTCTATAAAAGCAAGCTCCAAACAATAGCCGAGGCCCTTGAGTACCCTGACTCACACACTCACTGTTGCTTTTGACCGAGTATTTCTTTCTGATCCGTCCTATGCTTTGCTTTGAGTAAACTATTCTTGCTTTGTTGCAATTCGTGTACACTTCATTTTGTTCTTGAATAAGACACCAAGAAACTGAAAACATCCAGCCCTGACCTTGAACGGCCTGACAAAAGTGACTCCATTTTGATTCTGATGATTTTCAGACCACCCTTCGCCTTCTTTTCAAATTTCCTCATGTTCTGCTTTTAGCTTGTTCCTTTACTTTAAGATTTATACAAACGCTCACCAGAGCATATAATTTTGCACTTTAAAGAAAGGCTTAGATTTGGAAGCAGTGTTGTGATTTCCCTGTGCACTTTGGTCTGGGTGGAGACTGCCTTCAGTCCGGCTTTTATGGCAACACTGTCATTAAAATCCTCGCAGGCTGTGGGGACAGGACTTGGAAACAAACGTAGCATGGGTCTTTTTGATTATGGTATGAGAACTCCCACTCCTTAGCAGTGTTTTTTTGTTTTTATTTTATAATAACTTCCAGTTAATGATCTTGTCTTGGAGCTATTTAAAGACATTCTAAATTAAAATTGTAAATGAGCTCTTGAAGGAGTTTCAGAAAACATCACACAGCAAATAGAGTTGTGTGCCCACCCCTTGGCAACGCACAACCCTCAGACCTTTCTGCACAGTTTCCCATCAGTTTCTCTGTCTCCCTCCTTGTGGGGTTCACATTTAGCTGGGTTCTGGAAGCTTGTATCTCTACCCTTTAATTCTTCCATGATCCTGTAGGCCCTGATTCTATTATCCTGCCTTATAAATAATTTCTCTGGCTCTTCTGTTCCCTGACCTTCTCTGGATTGGTCTTCAAGTCTTCATTTCATTTAAGTAGAATCTCTGGTGCCTGCATCTCAATTCTCTTTGCCAAACAGAGTCACATTTTCACATTTTTGCCTTTATTTTTTTATATTTTATTTTTTATTTTTGGTGTTAACCCTGAGTTGTTACTGTTTGTTTCCCTAAAAATCAGGACAAATATTTATCTGGAACTCTTAAAGCAAGAATGTTCTGGCCTAGTAGCACACATCCAAGCCCAGAATCTTATTTTTTCAAGAACAAGCCATTTGGTTTAAGGGTGCTGAGTAAATATGTCCTTCCTTCGAAGCTGTGAAAAGCAGCAGATGGGAGATCCAAATATTAGCTGCTGACAAATATTGATATTATAGATACAAATAGACTAAAAGCCATGGTGTGTCCTGGGGTCAGAGTCAAGCTATCCTAGTCTTTGACAGAGAAGCTGGAAAAACAAATGGGGAGGCTCTTTCCTGAGTCTTATAGCACGGTATCATGAACGGCTGGGAATTCATCTTTACCTTGGAGTGTGCTGCTCAAATCTTCTTCCCTCTGGGAAACACTACTGAAAATAGAAGGGCACAGGCAGTGATAATGCCGAGCTCCTTGTTTTATCCTCTAGATTCAGTCATGTGTGGGGATTAAATTAGTCATCCACGTAGGGAACTCGTCGATATACTCTTTATGAAATTCGGACTGAACACCTGGCACCACTCAGACACCAAAGTGGGTTAGACGTGAATCTTGGCTCTGATCAATTTGATACAGGTGCAAAAAAGTAATTATATAGAATTAAGTTTTTTTTTTAAAAAAAATCTCCATCCCCAGGGACTGGTATGAAAATTCCTCACAAATTGTGCTGTATTTGTTTGGAAAGTGCTTGATGAACCCAGTTGGGCAGAATAGATGCATGCTGTAAAGCCTGCAAAACCTGGAGAATACCTTTTGAGTAAAAATTTACAAATTCAAAACTTAATTCAAATGCAATCTATTGAATGGCATTAGTCACTGTAAGAAATCAGCTTGCACCTCTGTTAGCTCAGAGATCCTCCTTGTCTTCTCATCAGTACCTTGTATCTACCATTTTGTTTCTTACCTTACCTAGCGAACTCTATAGCTCCCAGTGCAATGCAGAACTCACAGGGAGAGCATGCATTGCACTGCAGCACCTCCAGAGGAAGCCTGCTGGATGGAGAATCCGCAGGGCTTTCTGGTCACCTTGATTATAACTTCAAATAGTAGACGTGGCTTTGCAAGGAGGGGCTGGGCTACAAAAAAGCTGTATCTAGTATTCTGTGAATGCTTCTTCCACAAACCTTCAGGAAAAGCTGCACATCACACAAAGCCTATTGAGATTACATTTCTCATGGAAATGAGTGCGGGG
>NW_022196910.1:23970819-23995291 GCF_008632895.1 Mastomys coucha
GGGGGGGGGAAACCAACCCTGAACTTAATTATTTTTCTATTGCTCTGAAGAGACACCACCTTCCAGGCAATGTATAGAAGAAAGAGTTTATTTGGAGGTCACAGTTTCAGATGGTTAGAGTCCATGACCATCATGGCAAATAGCACAGAAGCAGGCAGGCAGGTGTGATGCTGGAGCAGTAGTTGAGAGCTTACATCTCAGTCTATAAGCATGAAGTAGAGAGGGATTACTGGGAGTGGTGTGGCCTTTTGAAACTCCAGTGACACACCTTCACACCTCCTAATCCTTCCCAAATATTCCCACCAACTGGGAGTAAAGTATGCAGATATATAAGCCTTTCTCATTCAAACCACTACCGTGGGGTGGGTATTTGATGAAAAAAAGAGATGTTATATTAATATAAAAGTTTATTTATACAGCCCTTTGCTTTCAGTTATGTATTTCTCTCTCCCTCTCTCTCTGTCTCTCTGTCTCTGTTTCTCTGTCTCTCTCTCTCTGTGTCTGTGTGTCTGTGTGTGTGTGTGTGTGTGTGTGTGTGTGTGTGTGTTTATGCACGCTCATGGTGGCCAGAAGAGAGCATCACATCCTTTGGAGATGGAATTACAGGTAGCTGTGAGCTATCGGATGTGGGTACTGAGAACTAAAATCAGATCATCTGAAAGAGCAGAGTTCTTAACTTGCCAAGCCATTTATCCAGAACCCCACAGTAGTATCTTAAATAAGACAGACAGATGCATTAGTTAGCTTTTGTTGTATACTGTATTATCCCAATTTTCAGCAATCTGTAGACTTCTTATCTTCCAGTTTCCATGGGTCAGGAATCTGAGCATAGCTTACTGGGGTCTTCTAGCTCAGTGCTAAAGTTGAAATCAAGATGTCAGCTGATATTCTAGTTTGCCATAAGAACCAAAACAAAGTTCTATAGACTGGTAACTCAGACAACAGAAATTGTTCGGTTCTTTTCACTCTGTCTCACCACACAATCTTCTCTGGACACACTTCTACATTTCCTTTTTATGTAAGGATACCAGACTTACTGAAATGAAATAGTAAACATTTGAATCATTTCAGTTAAACTTAGTTGCCACTCTAATAACCCGTCTCCAAATGCAGTCACATTCTGAGGCATTGAGAACCTATAAATCTGGGGCAGTGGGGGACATGATTTAGCTCATGCAGCCACAGCTGCAGACATCTGAGGTTCCAAGCAGACCAGGGAAACATTACCTCCCATGTTCACTCATAGCGTTGTTGACCTGGATTATAACTGAAATAAATAAATAAAAAACAGTTGATGTGACTTAGCAAGAAGTGGCAGGGCTACAGGGCAGCTTTATCTAGTGTTCTATGACTTTTGTTGTTGTTGTTGTTGTTTGTTTGTTTGTTTGTCTTTCAAGATATGGTTTACTCTGTATAGCCTTGGCTGTCCTGGAACTCCCTCTATTGAGCAGTCTGGCCTCAAATGTAGAGATCTACCTGTCTCTGCCTCTCTCATTCTGGGATTAAAGGCGAGCATCATGACTGCCTGGCGGGATTTGGCTCTTGAGGAGCTTTGGGGCGTGAGAGCTGGGCTTCCTCACTACTTGTTGCTTGATGCTCCTTGAAAATCTTTGTCACATGAACCTCTTTGCTAGGCAGCTCAAAACAAGGCAGCCATCTTCCCTCAGGCAGAGCAGCAGAGAAAGAAGAATGGGGGAAAAAAAAGATAGACTTCATAGGCATAATAGACTTTTATGGATGTGATATATTTTATTCTTAGAAATTAATTTCTATTCCTGAGGAGGTAGTTTAGCCCTTAAAAGCACATGCTGCTCTTCAGAGGACCTACACAACTATTTGTAGCTCCAACTTCAGGGGATCAGGCATCCTCCCACCCCAACACACACACACACACACACACACACACACTGCATGCACATATAAAACACATGACGTAAAATAAGTTGATAGATGTCCACGAGGTTGGTCAAAGGTTTGCACAACATCCTGAGTGAAAGAGAAACTGTAGAATTTCTGTGCCAGGTACCCACAATGAATTCAGGAGCACAATGGCCACGTTCTATTAAGAAGACAACATTCACAGCACCCCTCCATTCAAGATCAAAGAACCAATCAGATCCGATTTCTGGTTTGAGCCTTTCTTCCTGACTTGGAGAAAGTCGCCTCCTGGTTGTTCCTTTATAACCTGAACTACATTTGCTTCCAATGACCTTTCCTCTTCATGTGCATATTCACAAGGTCACTCTCCTTCCATAGTCGCTATGTCTGCATGAGTCACATTTGCATGATGGTCTCACCATCATAGTTAGCTTTAACCATCATACATTTTACCTCAGCTATCATCTGTCTATTGGGGGACATGACTTCCACATACAAACTAAGGAGGAACAAAGTTCAGCCCATAGCAAAAAACATGATGGGAGATCTGTAGGACTAAGATAGGCTATTGGAACAGTTAAAGGCAGACCCTAAGACATAGTAGGCTGTAATCTGTCCTATTTTTGTGTAGGCATGTGTGACACCTACCTGACCTGGTTTGGTCTACCCTTGAACAAAAACTGAAGTGCCATCAAAGACACTGAACTGGATCCCTAAGTGAGGCTATCAGTGTGTCAAGGCCATAGATGATAAAGACCTAGACATTATAGATTTGAGGGGAAAAAAAGTGAAAAATCATGTTACTTTAATTTTGTATGTGCTCCAAACACAGGTTTTGTTTATATTTTCTTCATATAATGTATAGATTAATATATTACACTTATATTAATTTATATAGGAATTTATTAATTCATCATATCTATATGAATTCATTAATGCATCAAAACATAGATGACTTCCAGAAGATGGCTAAACAAAAGCCCCCACCAGAAAACTAGCTGCAGCCACGCCTTAATTTAAGTCCAGAAAGACCCATTCAGCTTTGGGTCTGACCTTCAGCATTGTAGGATACTGAATTTGTGTTGTTTTCAGCCCTATGTTTCTGGTGATAATTTGTTACACCATTACTAACTGTGTAGATAATTCATGATATTATTAATTCATGATAATATTAATTCAACATATATCATATCACTTTATCACAAAACACTTTTATCACCAATTTTGAAATATTTATGCCTGTTTGGATTAATAGATACAAGACATCATGAGTAATAAAGGAAAGGAAAGTACAAGCAATTTATTCATCGTATGTTATTTTCAATTAATCTATTTTAGAATAGGAAATCTATTGCAAGCTAAACAGCACATGACTGTTTTTCACGTGTACTAATTTGTGTGATAGAGTACCTAATAACACAATTAAGTACGGGATACTTCTCTTCAAGCTTAAAGATTATTATCTGAATTATATTTGCACATATTATACAAAAGCAAATATGTCAAACCCTTAGAACATATGTCACAACTCATGATCTTATATATAAAGATGATTGCATTTGTTTCTGGTACTGGATACATTGATATGATACCTTAAGCTGAAAATGTCTCAAGTCACGTTTATTTTTATCTTGATGGCTCCTTATGTATCCTGGTCTCTGTTAATATCACTTCTACCCAGAATCCAGATTCAGCATGACCAATGCTTTGCACCCATGATGTATCGTGTTTCAGGGATCTCTCCCTTGACCTATTCTGACCTACACCCTTAGGGATGATGAACACCGATAATTTGTTCATTGTTAAGACATTGGCACATGCCTCTGGCATGACAGAATAATGACTGCCTCCCCTAATGACCACATTTTAATCCCTAGATATTGTGAGCTTGCTACTTACATGGCAAAAATTGACCTTGTAGATGAAATTAAGGGCAGAAGGCTTGAAATGGGATTCAATATAATAACAGAGGTCCATTTAAGGAGGAGACAAGAGCATTATATTTGAGAAAGAAGCTAGTATGTCTCTATCAGAGGGAGAGGGATAGAGAGAGCAGAGGGGAGACAGAAAGAGGAAAACTTTGCAGATTTAAAGTGGGCTTTGAAGATGAAGGGAAGACAAGAACCACAGATAACTTCCAGAAGATGGCTAGACAGAAGCACCCATAAGGAAACTAGCTGCAACCACGCCTTAATTTCAGTCCTGTAAGACCCATTAAGAACTTTTGACCTTCAACATTATAGAATACTGAATTTGTGTTGTTTTCAGCCCTATGTTTGTGGTGGTAATTTGTTATGCAATTGATAACTGTGCGGATAATTCATGATTCATCCATTAATTGGCAGCATTAAAAAAAACCTGAGATTTAATAGATCCAGCAAGATAGCTTAGCAGGAAAGTTGTTTGCCACTCAACCTGATGACTTGAGTTTGATGCCCAAGACACATTTGAGGAGAGAGAGTACCCTTTCCTACAACTTATCCTAAGACTTCCACAAATGAAATATGGAATGAAAACATGAGAATGATGGTCTCTCTCTCTCTCTCTCTCTCTCTCTCTCTCTCTCTCTCTCTCTCTCTCTCATACACATGGACATGCAGGCACACACAAACACACACACACAAATAAATGTAAACCAAATGATGTATAAATAATTGAAGGAATTAAGAAAACATATTTTCTTCACTTTAGATTTTCCTCCTTGTGTTGGCTGAAGATCCTAGGAACCCTGCTCAACAAAGCAGTGGAAAATGTTGCTTAGGAATTCCAGATGCCAAAAGAGTGGGTAACTCTCCCATCGGAGATGGATTGGGAACCTGGTACAACTAAGTTCACTACTATGACAGTGACCTCATCAAGCAGAGCTTTGGTGGTCATGCAGGTAAAGAAATTCTTTTTTTTTTCTTTCAAAATACTAGGCAGATTTTCCTAATGCTGTCATGTTTATGTCATGTTTATGTCATAACACATGCAGCTTTGGCTGCTTAGCAACAACTCTGATGGCCAGTTCTCATCACTGGTCCAGGCTTTTGCCCTAAGAGGGATTCTTGCTTTCAGCTTCTTTTACTGTCAGGATACTTTGGTTGGGGCCATTTCCACCCACTAAAGATGTTACCAGTTTCTTTCCTGCTAAGGAAGCCATTTAGGCCACCCTGATATTTCTCTTATGATCATCCTTTCCTTATGATTAGCTTTGTAGGATGGGAAGATCAAGAAGTTACAGGAGACATTTTTCTACCTGGCCCAGAGAAGCAGGTGCCTTTCCTTCTATACTGGACATGTTATCTACAAAAACAACTTATCACATATTTGACAACATGTGGTTTGTCAGTTTGTCAGTTGTCAATATGAGGAAGATGCACTTGGCTGCTGCAGACCATCAATGACAGCATGAAATGTTGATCAACTGGAGAGCAGAATGCTGGCCTCAGGGGAAAGAGAGGCTTGGCCCAGTAAGATTTGGATCTCTTGTGTGTCCATAGGAAGTCAGGTCAGTGAGGTAAGTCTGAGCTGGGCTGCTGTGGGGTCATCTCTGTCTTTAGAAATGGTGACTCACTAGATCTTCTGCTCAGGGACTGCTCAGGTTCATTGTTAAAAATCTATGCTGGAACCAGCATTTGGAAGAAACTCTTATCTACTTGAAAACTGGCTTTTAAAGCTATTATCTCATTTATTATCATTTTCTGTTTTTTTTTTTCAATATTTCAGCCATCTGAAATGCTTCAGTTCTATTAAATGTCCCATCTTATTCTGGCTTACTTGTATTTTTGGGTTACTTAATGTCTGAGTTCTAATGACAAGAAAGAACAAATCTATTTTCATACTATTTCTAACATCTGCCCTTCTTGTAAATTTTCATGCTGTGCTTTCTTTTTCCCTGACAAGACTAAACAAACACACAGATAAACACAGGCCTTAGTACGTTTAAGGAAGATTATTAAATACATTCTGTCTTCTTGGCACTATGTCAGGTTGCAAACTAGAGAACTGAGTTTGGCTGATTCTCAATCAGGAGAACTTCTCAGTGTAATGTTGGAGAACCACACACTACCATTCAACCACCGCCCTAGATGCCCCTCTGTGTGGAAACCTCTTCAGTTTCAAAGCTGAGCATCGTAGACATGAAGCCTGCCCACTTGTAGCTTAGAACTAATTATAAATATGATCAATGTCTCATGGGTGGGCATATAGGGATGCTTAACGTGAGCTCTTCTTCAAATATGAAGGGAGGGGTGATTTATGCATTTGGTAATACTAGTGACAGCTAAAAGCAGGATTAAGGAAATGCAGAGAGAAAAATTCTATCATAGCATATGAGAAAGAGAAAAACATCCTTCTAGTCTGGAATAAGTATGATGTATTCTGAAATCAAAACAAGCCAACAGGGTTGGAGTAGAGAAGAGAGTGCTGTTTTTCCTTTTCTTTTTAAAATGCATTTCAGTCAAATCCATTACATTTCCCAGAATGTAAACAGCTCCAAAAAAACAAAAACAAAAACAAAAGCAACAACAACAACAACAAAATTATGAGAGGCTCCTTTGATACATACTATTTTATATATGTGACACAGAGGCAGGTATTAGGAAGGGGGGGAAATCCAAGAAGTCATGCTCCATTTCCTTTCCTCTGTTCCTTAATGTTCAACATTCTGCTACACATTTTGTCTTCAAAGATATCCCTATATCCCCACAGTTCTTCCCTCTTGTCCTGCCACTACAGATCTGTCTTTCCAGAACACTGGGAGAGAAGTGAAGCATAGATGTTGTCAGCTGCTAGAAAATAAGACTGAAACTCCTACCCATCATCACAAGAGCAAAAGTATTCTACAGAGAGAGTGTCACTCTGGGTTCCCTCTTTGGCTATCAGACTATTCCAACAATAGTCCCCAAGTCTGAAAAGCCCCTGGGACCCTCATGCTGGCCCAAATTGAAAGTAAATCCTGGTTTCAACCAGAAGAGGAACTTGATTTCCAGGAAGAGATTTCACACTGTTCTGGCAACTGGTCAGACCACATTGCAAGAGAGACTAGAGCTGAGACAGTGAGCAATCAAGGGTGGATGGACCACACCCTGGCTAGCACTGCTTGGTTAAGCATGCCTCTTGCCTTTTCTTTAAAACTAAAACAGACTTAAGGGGATGGTCACTACATCTCTTTATGTCGTTTTCTTAATGTGGCCATATTAAATAAATCTTTCTATACCTTTCAGTTTTGCCTTTTTAATTGGCCTAATGAAGAGGGGGGCTGAGCTGTCCTTGGTGGGTTGCCAGGACTCGGGCTTTGACCCTGACACTCTAGTAGCATGAGTTCCGTTATCAAGTACATAGACTTGAGTTGTGGTTCTCTTGGCCCTACAGTTTTCCAGCTTTGTGGAAAAGTTCTTCTGCTTTGTAACTTAGCTGTGTACAATTTGCCAGCAGGGACTGTGATTGCTGAGTCTCCCTCCATTTCTGTGGCCCACGGGTCCCCAGAGATGTCTCCAGCACCCAGAACAGAGTAAAAAGTGAATATGGGGGTTAGAGAATATAGGAATGTTAATCAATCATGTTGTTCTATCTGAACTCAGAGTTTTAATGTCTACCTAGTTACAATACTTTGACTTTTTAACTTTTTAAAAAAAGCTTTAGGTATATATGTGTTCGTGATTTTATGTGTATATGTACTACATGTATGTAAGTACCTGAAAGGCCAAAAGAGGGTGTCAGATCTCTAGGAACTGGAGCTGCACATGGTTGTTAGCTGCCTGATGTGGGGACTGGGAGATCTTCTGCAAGAGTAGCAAGGGCTCTTAACCACTGAGCCATCCATCCCTCCAGTGCTTCGCTTTGGCTAATTATTATCCTTTGGATCTTAGTTTAAGTTGGACTTGTGCACATCTAAATTGATATTTAACAAGTGTCTGTGTCTAACCAAGTAAAGAATTGTTCTCAGGACACCAAATCATTAGACAATTGTGTGTGTGTGTGTGTGTGTGTGTGTGTGTGTGTGTGTGTGTGTGTGTGTAAGGTAATTTTC
The DNA here is from genome assembly GCF_008632895.1 of Mastomys coucha. NCBI lineage: Eukaryota > Metazoa > Chordata > Mammalia > Rodentia > Muridae > Mastomys > Mastomys coucha. Next base: position 23,978,711 of record NW_022196910.1, read on the forward strand.
TAGAAGCTCCATTTACTCATTGGACCATTTCAGCCTTTTTCAAGCCTTCTAACCATCACAGTAGATCTTAGGCTCTGCCCATCCAGTAATCATTCAGTGTCTGTAGTCAGCTGTAACAGTTCCCTGAAGTCAGTTTGATCAAACAGTTTGCAAACAAATATTTGGTGTTGTAGGTTCTGTTCAGAACATCTGGTTTGCTAGAGGTAGGTAAGATACAGAGGCTGTGTTTTAGGCATGTATCCCTGGCGAATCTGTTAACCAGCTCACTCTGAGAATCAATTCTATTCATTTGCTATTGGTTTTCCAATGCCTCATACTGGAAGAAAGCCCTTTTCATCTGGGACTGCCTTTTCCTGAACTCGATTGAATTTTTTAAATTGAAAAACGTATAATTTTGAGCTCTAGAAACTAAATACTACTTTTCAGTCCCTAAAGTGCATGTTTTATTCTTTGTTAAAGTTGTTATCTTTCTCCTCTGACAGTTCTTATTTTTACAAGAAGAGCATTTATCTTAGTGTATGGACACATCTGGCTGCCGGGTCCCATTGGGTTATTTGCGATATTTTTTCCTGTTCTGGGATATTTTCACTCTGTTCTGGGTGCTAGGGACCTCTCTGGGAACCCTTGGGCCACAGAAATGGAGAGAGATTCAACAATCCCAGTTCCCACTGGCAAACTGTACCAATGTACAAAGCAGAAGAACTTTCCCACAAAGATGGAACACTGCGGGGGAGAGAGGACCTGAGCCTTTATGTCCTAGTGTGCCTAATCCTCTCCGAACTCTTGGAAACCATCAGGCACATCAAAGATGATTCCTTCAAGCTGATTGAATATTTAGGGATATTTGGGTCTATCTCCCACAGCTGTAGTCTCTCCTGGAAGGGGGTTGCTCCAGCATCTGCCATTGGTTCATTACAATTGGTCTGTGGGAATCAGACCTATTTATCTATCTATCTATCTATCTATCTATCTATCTATCTATCTATCTATCTATCTATTTTCTACACATGCTTGTCTGATTTTTCCAGCTAAAGGGTTTTGGATATATATTCTGGCCACTACATCATTTGGAGTATTAAGACATAGTGCCTCAGACTGAGTAATTGATTAATATCAGAACGTTACTGCTCAAGTTTGTGAAGGCCGAGAAGTCTAAACATCCAAGTACCAGAAGATTCAATGACTGGGGAGGCTTACAAACCTTTTTAAAAATATTTAAGTGTGTTCTGTGTCTGTCTGAATGTATATCCACAAAACAGCAAGTGCCCTCACAGGCCAGAAGGATGTTGGGTCCCCTGGAGCTAGAGTTGCAGGTGGTTGTGAGCCACCAGACATGGATTCTGGGAACATAACCTGGGTCCTCTGCGAGCAGTGTGTGCTCTCAATTGCTGACCCATTGCTCTAACCTGCAGGGCTTACATCATTAAACATAGTATTCTTACAGGGATAAAGAGGGAAATAATGCCCTTTCAGGCCTCTTTTATAAGGGCATTAGTCCTACTTGGGAGGGCAGAGCCCTTGGGTACTTACTATCTCCCAAAGGCTCTAACTTTCCCAAATAGCCTCTTGATGACTAGGCTTCAACATGTGCTTTGGGGAAGAGGCACAAAGACTCAGTCCCTAGCACCCCCTATACCTTCCCTTACTTTCATGATTTGAAAGCAGGGATAATAACAACCGCCACATAAAGCTGGCATTAGGTTGTATTTTCCACTGCTTACACATAGTTTCTGTGCCAGGCACATGGCTAAGCATTCTACTCATGCACCAATGCCCAGGATGAGAATCCAAAAAAACTCAGCGTTGTGCTTGCCCAGGTGGGTGCTGTATCTGTGCCAGGCCTCTTCTGTTGTTATTCTTAGTTGCTGATTTCTGTGGAATAGATACCATGTAGAATTCTTATTTTGCATCTTCTCTTTATTCCCTCAGCAGGTTATAATTTATAGGGATCCTTGGATCTTGATTTGAAATCTTGGTGTATTTGTTGGTTGACTAGCTGGCCAGATCACAGGCTTCTAATGGGTGTTATTATTTTCTCCACTTGGTAACCATACTTAGTTACCTAGCAAAAAGGTCACTTCTGCAGAGCTGCATATAATCTCTGTGCTATGATAGAATTTTATTGCTGTGCCTTATGCTAACCTCTGTTATATTTTGGATTCAAATTACTCATGGCACTGACCAGTTTCCACCATGGGGAACTACCTTTTTTTCTGTTCCATAATCAAGTTTGCCTAGAATTCTTACTTTAAAATCTGCTCTATTAACATAGGAGAATATCCAAAGAAAACAAAATTTAGAGAAACCATTCTCCTATTTCTTTAAAAGGAAAGCTTAAGTTAATCCAAGCTGGGAATGGAGATAAGAAATAAGACAACTTAGGTCACTGTGTATATCAGAGAAACTTTGACAGATCATTCTGGTTAAAGTGTGACATGACCTACCTTGGGCATCTTGGTAACTCCCACCCCTCAACCCCCATCCCACCACATGTGTATATGTTTATTTCTGTGTCAGTGCACACATGCTTAGATGCACATGTGCCCACTCATGTGGATGCCTCACATCAATCCTGGCTACTGTTGTTCAGAAATTACCCACCTTAGTTTTTGTTTTGTTTTGTTTTTTGAGATAGGGTTACCCATGGGCCTAGGGTTTGCTGATTCAGTAAATCTGGCTTGCCAATGAGTTCCAAAGCCCATTTCCCCTCCCCAACTCTGCTAGTATTACAAACATGTGATAATACACGTGGCTTTTTAATAAACCTGGGTTCTTATGAGTCATCTCAGGGCCTCATGCTTGTTGGAAAAAGCTTTACCAGCTGAGCCATCTCTCTGGCCCAAGTAACATGTTCCTCAACCATCTTACATCAGGGTAGGGTTGCATGCTTGGGTAACTGTGAGAACAAGGGAACAGAAGGCAGTTAAAATAGCTGTACCTCTTTGTGTTTACTGAAGCACTACTTGTCATAGCTGCCTTAGGTAGATTTCTATTGCAGCAAAATACCATGACCAAAAAGAAAGTTGAAGAGGAAAGGCTTTATTCTGCTTATACTTCCATACCACTGTCCATCATTGAAGCAAGTCAAGATAGGAACTCAAATAGGGTAGGAACCTGGAGGCAGGAGCTGATGCAGAGGCCATAGAGGGGTGCTGCTTACTGGCTTGCTCCTCCTAGCTCACTCAGCCTGCATTTTTACAAAACTCAGGACCAGCAGCTCAGGGCCAACACCACCCAAAATGGGCTGGGCCCTCCCAATCAATCACTAATTAAGAAAATGCTCTACAGGCTGGGCCAGTCTGACCTTATGGAAGCATTTTCTCAATTCAGGTTCCCTCCTCTCTCATGATTACAGTTTGTGTCAAGTTGACATAAATCTAGCCGGCACAATGGCCATGTCATAGAACCAGCCTAGGTGTCCATCAACAGACAAAGGAATACAAAAATGTGGAGTGTATACACAATAAAGTTTTATTCAGACATAAATAGAATAAAACTATATCATTTGTAGGAAAAGATAGTGGAAGTAGAAATCATCACATTGTTAAGCTAAATAAGTCACACTCAAAAGAACACTGATGACATGTGTTCTCTCATATGTGGACTCTAGCTTACAAGAAAGAGAGAGATTGAGAGTGTGAGGGAGCCATACTGGAACTATATTGTATGGAACTGAAAAGGATTGGGGTGGAAAATAAGAGGGTGCAGGGTGAATATAAGCAGAATATAGACAATATGTAAGTAAGGAATGGTCATAATGAAGCATGTGTTATTTAACAATGGATAAAAAAAGACCAACCAACAAACAAAACCCAGGAACATTTCAAATCATCTGGGACAACACTGAAGACTCCAAGACTCTCGAAGATGGTGAAGGGATCCCAGTTCCCTAAATCTGGAGGGTCACTTGTGCTGTGAAGGTCAGGCTATTGAACCATGGGCTTTATTTATTACACCATCTCAAGTTGCCTTAACTAGTCCTGCTGTTGAAGGAGTAAATGTGCTATAGCCCTAAATCACCCCAAGTACAATCCCATTTAGTACTTCAATATGGATGTATAATAAACTTGAAGCTTGTGCTTCACCCATCCATCTGTGGTCTGCATCCAAACAAGTACTGTCAATTAGAATTTCATGTGGGACAGGGGGACAGAGTAGTGGCTCTGAGGCAATACGATGGGCTTTTAAAACCATTTGGAAAAATACATTGAAGGCTTTGTTGTGGAAAAGAAGCAAACAGAGACACAGCCAGGCCGGGTGGGGAGGCTTTTGTGTGCTCTGAGTGTTTCATCTTAGCAGTCAACTAATGAATCTAATAGAAAGCATTTGTCAGTGTTTTCTGTTCAATCTACTGTGTATTTTTGTCTTTTTTAAAGCAGTATGTGGGATTGCAAAATATAGACAGTCATTCCCTTGCCGAACCAAAAGAGAATTAGAAAAGGCTGCTAATGGCTTCTGTGCTTAGAAGTCTAATGTCTTCCAGTGAGTTATGGATGGAGTGTCTGGAATTGCTTATGAATACTGGATTATAGATCTCCCTCCCATTTTCCGCTGCTTTTTTTTTCTTTTTCTAAAAAAAAAAAACCTTCAACATGATACTTAAAAAAAAACAAAACAAAACCATTTTATCCTGTGGTAGAAATGTCATCCACATTTCAATTCACTCTTCTACTCTCCCTAAAAGGAATGCATCTTGCACATAACAATAGTCTTGTTTTGCTAAGTGGTTGGTAATACCTGCAAGTGTGTAAGGCATTCATTATCCAGGGCTCTTTCCTCCCTGGTAACACACCAGGAAATACCAGAGTGATGTTATTTGAATTCTTCCTTGTGCTCTGATTCCCATTAGAATTGCAATCCAACTTCGAAGTCAAATGAGTAGCCATCTAAAGCTCAGGTGTGTGGTTTCATAAGATCCTCTCAAAGGATATATAACTACCTATGTCTTTCCTAAAGACAGAAAACCGAATTTTAATTGGATCTTGCTATCCCAAGAGATTACTCTGCATCAACTCCAAGGCCGTTTGTTATAAAGCTTCAGTGTGAACTGGAACAGGAAGCCTGTGTTTCAATTTAGTATTTGAAGGTCTAGCAGTTGACACCCAACTCATTTTGGCAACTCCCCAGTCTAAACGCATTTAGCTTGTGTCTCTGGGGAAAAAAAAGGTACATACATTCACATGTGTAAATAACTCACATGCTAAAATTACATAAACTTGCAGATTATTCAAAATAGTTTATTTTTTTGGGAAATAAATATCAAATTGGACTACTTCCAATTTTTTTTTTGTCTCAACTCTACCCTCACCCTGTCAGATATAAAAAAATGAAGCACTGGAAAGTGTAAGTGTATGTGTGTGTGCATGTTGGTGTATCTGTACATATATGTGCTTATATATGTGTGAGGCATCTATTTGTGTGGGGTGTCTGTATATAAGTGTGAGGATATGAATGTATGTGCATGTATGTATGTATATGGGATATGTATTAGTGTATATATATGTGTGTGTGTACATGTATGTATGTAGAAGAGCAAGTGTGTGTATGTATAAGAGTATATGTGAGAGAATGCATGTTCATATGCATGTATATCATGTATGTGCATATTAAAGACTTGCTGACTAAAAGTGAACTCTAGTGATCATTTTAATAAATAATGAAGTTTTAATTAAAAGGGTGGAGGGAATACTGGGGGGGCATCCTTAAGAGCACCCCTGGTCTCTAGTTGACTTCAGAAACTGGCAAGACAATCTTCATAGAAAACTCATAAGGCTTACACGATCTAATTCACCAACCCAAATAAGGTAGCCATGTGTGTTTTATTCTTCATACACCAAGCATCTGCACACATTTCCTAAGACAAATTGAGACTGTACAGAACAGTGTTAAAAATACTGTAAAAACATCTCAGAGCCAAAAGAGTGAAATTCATCCTTTAGAACTGTAGAGGAACCAAGTTATTGGTTTGCTGTATCCCCCAAAATGGATCTTTATACATTTTATACAGTTCAAATTAGTTTTGTTATCACTTTCTCTTTCTCTCTCTTCCTCTCTCTCTTTTCTTTCTTTCTTTTGAAAGAAAATTTGGCAGCTATCTTTAGCCATGTTTGAATATCTTAGAAATCAATTTTACTCTTTGAGTTTATAGACAGAGACCTGAGTTTGCAACTAGGTAGTGCATAGTCTATGTCCCTTGCTTTTTCCAAGGCAGGGTTTCCTAAACTATATTACAACAGGGAGTTGAAGCCAAGACTCTCTAGAGTAGTTGGGATGATAACATCTAATGGTTCTAATTTTCAAGCGTTTTTTTCTCCTCTATTGACATAAAACTCAAAGTCACTGGTCAGTATACATCCCCAAAGTCAAGTTTTTCTACCATAACCGAAGGGTCTACTCAGATCACATGATGAGGTACAAACTCCCGCAATCTTAGATAAGCTTCACCTTCCCCTTGATATTATTTAACAATCCTTCAATGAATTTGCTCACCTTCTTTCTTTTTCTTTCTACACCAGCTTCTAAGTTACTATCCTCAAAACCTTGACGCTGCCTTCCATTGTCTCCCATCCCTAACATTAAGCCCATCACTTGGCTCTGCTGTGCTCCTCTGTGAAGATGAGAGCCAATTTTACAAAGCTGCATTGAGGATTGGTAAGAAATTCATTTACCGGCTCACAGATTTCAAAGAATTGCTCTGAGAATCCGAAGGAAGATGTTTGCCATTCTCTCAGACAAAAAATGCATTTAAAACTTTCTGTGTGATCTCCAGAGTTACAGCCAAGCATCTCAAATGAAGACTATCCCAGCTAAGCCAAGCATCTCTAAAGGCAGATTTTCACCAAGTGTCAATCAAATCAGATAATGCTCAGTAACTGCTCAGATGCTTCTAGTGCCTAAGAGGCCTACTGTCAGCCCTTTTTCTTCCTCTCCTGTTGTAAAGAAATTTTTATTCTCAGCAAGTTTACCTGGGATTACCATCTTTGCCTGCTACTCAGAGTTGACCCTACATCTTCAGAGCCCAAATTATCGCCCACATCCCCACACTGCTTCTATCATGTGAAATATTTACCATCTCCTCAGTTGAACTTTTGATACATAGCTTCCAGAATTTTCTAATTCTCATCAACTTTGTCCAGATGCTGTCTCTAAACATTCTCAGTGTCTTGATTTAATGTTTGATTCTTGAGATGAGTAACACTTTTTGAGTAGCATAAAGAGTGGAAAGTTCTTGAGAAACTGCTTTCATTAATGATAAAAAAGGACTTTTGTGTCACCTAACCTTGGCTGATAGCTTATCTTTAGTTATTATCATTTTGACCTAAGGTGGTGATGTAACTTCTTCAGTGTTTTAGTCTGTAAAATAATAGTTCTTTCTTCATGGTAAGTTATCTTAGCATTTGCTACATATTAAAAAATTATATATATATATATGTATACATATATATATCTTTTATTAATTCTGATTATTTGGGAAGGTTATGAAAGTAGCATCCTATGAAGAGCAGACCAATCAGGTCTCCAAGCAATTTTTAACTAATATTAAACCTTACTCCTCCTCCTTTAAAGTTATGAGATTACATTTTTGTACTTAAATTACCTAATATCGAGAGGCTTCTAAGATCTCACCAAATCCTGGTTGTGTCAGAACTGAGGATGTATAGTCAAGTGAAAAGGAACTGAAAGATGTACATTCACCATTTCTCTCCTCTCCTCAGACTGACTTTTATTTTACTACACAGCTCTGCAATGATCATAGTTGGTCATTTCCCTGATCCAACAGGAGAGAGACAGAGAGACAGAGAGAGAGACAGAGACAGAGAGACACAGGCAGAGAGACAGACACAAACACAGAGACACATAGACACAGAGAGTGATGTCAACATGAACTGAGTCCTCCTGGGTCAACATCCCAGGTGCTCAACTGCTCCTTTCAGAGTCCCTTCATTGTGACAAGAAATATGAAGAAATTAGAGGATGTACATTCCTTCTGGAGCCAAACATGTTGAAGTCTCTAGTTGTATAATATATCACGTCTTAAACTCAGACAGCACATCCAAGACAAGAGCAAAGCAGATAAGGGGGAGGAGCATGGTTCTTCATCGAATTTCCTTCCAAAGAGGACATCTGTAAACTCTTTATAGAGCATAGCAGTGGGGCCTGCAGAGGACTCCCCGAAGAAGTGGGGATGGCCAGAGATAAGACTGCTATCTTTCCCGAGGCCCCCCAATCCTTCACAAACTCTGGAGGAAAGAAAAATAACAAGCAGGATATTCACTTCTCTATGACCTTCCTTTAAAAAGAGACTCTAAAAAGGTCTTTTATGATATTATAAGTAATTTTTTGTTGTTGTTGCTATTTCTTTGTTTTTTTGAGACAGGGTTTCTCTGTGTGACTCTGGCTGTTCTGGAACTCGCTCTGCAGACTAGGCTGGCCTCAAACTCACAGAGATCTGCCTGCCTTTGCCTCTCTAGTGAGCACTGGGATTGAAGGAGGGTGCCAGCACTGCCCCAGTGAATAATTTTTTTTTTTTTACTCAGATGAAATTTTCAAAGGGAGGAAGTAGGAAGAAGGGAGTGAGGGAAGAAAAGAGAAAGAGAGAGAATGAGAAAGAGAAAGCTCAGTGCTAAAATTCTTCACATAGCTCAGTCTGTTTAGCTTTCACTTCCAGTTGTGGAAAGGCAGTCAACATTTTGGAGGACAGATCATTCTCCTTGAAGGCTGAGCACAGAAGAGATGGGCTGTGGAGATGCCAGACAGGAACAGGAGGTGGCAGATTCATGTGGACAGGGCTGTAATCTTCTCTGCTCACACTCTAAGTGTCTACTTGCAACAGAATCCAGGGAATAGGGAACACAGGAGGTCTGTGAAGACACTCAGACTCTCTTTGGGAACTCCCTGGAGAGAATTCTGTTATTCTCAGAGTCTCTGTCTTTCTGGGATCTCTTAGTTGAATTGAGATTAAGAACCCTGTTAAGATAAATTCCTATCCTTTTCATCCACAATCAAGGGAACATTTGGGAAGTTTTCTTTTTCTTAGGTTTTATTCGAATCTGTCCTAAATTGCGGGTGAGAAGTGGAGGGGCAGGCACCCAGAAACCGTGTTTGCTAAGAAGCATTGACTCTTGACTTGGGCCTGTAAGTCCTTAAAAAGCCAGATGAAAGTCTGGCATCTCTGCCCTCATTTGGAGTGTGGCTCCTTTACTTGGCGGAAGGCACTGTGGTAAGTTACTGACCAACTTGTGTCACCTTGAATTCCAGGAAGCACAGTGCTTGTTCTCAGATGAAGAAAGCTCACCGCTCAGATGAAGGATGCTATTCCTGAGGATAAGATAAACAGATTAGCAAACTAACATAGGGCACAAGATGTATTATGTACTCCATGGGAAGACATAGTAACCAATCACTACAAATAGCACACATGCTGAGACATCTGGCTCTTATTTCCTGGCTAAGATGCAGGAGTAAGTTAAATATAAACTTATATATCCTCCAAACATAGAAACTTTTCTTATCAGTTAGCACATGAAATAAGGCAATGACCATCCCAAATATTTAATACATAAAGTGAAGCTAGTTCTCACAAAACAGCTCTAAATATTAATCTAGGGAACAAGCAGTTCATTTAACTCTTGAATATATTAAAATACAGAAATATTTGGCACATGGCGTCAATATCACTGCACTAGGAAGATAGTTATTTCATGACATTTATACATATGTGTATATATATATACACACACACATACACTCACACTAATTTTTTTTTCTTTGAGACAAGATCATACTATGTAGCCCAGACTAGACTTCAACTTATGGTCCTACTAACTCAAATCTCCCCCCAGTGCTGAAATTCTAAGCGTGTGCCTCTATGCCTGTCTGGGGGGTGAGGTGGAGAATAAATCTTATTAAATTGTGTAGAGTATGGCAAATTATCTTCTCTATGTCTCCAATTCCTTATCTGAGAAAAATATACTTGACTCCTACCTTGGTGTTCTTTACTGCCTTTAAAGACAACACCTGCAAGGACATCTTGTCAGAGGTGGTGTGCCTCAGCAAGTGTCTACTTGCCATCACGCTAACAGACACAGCAATGACTGGGGGCATTGGCTTTGTAGATGCCCTTGGCCTCAGAATAATGAAGCTGTAGAAGCCTCCCGTAGAACCCTCTTCCCTCAGGTGAAACTGTTCTGTGATGAACAGCTTTTGATGGAATGGCTGTGAACTACTCCTGAGATGATCTAGCGCTGAGGCAGCTGCTGCTGACTTTCTTCCGTTCCTCCAGTCCCCTGAAGGAATGTTGCTGACTGAGTTTCAGAGATTGCAGACATTCAGACATCAGCAAAATACCTTTTCTTCTCATCGTATTGAAGGATTTCAACCATTCTTATGTGTCTTAAGATGGTCTGTCAGAGAGAAATGTTCCTGGAGCCTGGCCACTCAGCTTTGAAGATAGTTAGAGATGAGCTCCTGGGAGATTGTCTCTGTTTATTTTCTCCTGGGGCAAGGCCTTCCCTGGCAGCATTTCCGAGTATCAGATAGCCAGTCATCATACGCTGTCTTGCTTTGCTGTGATAAAACATCATGGCCAGAAACAATTTGGAAAGGAAAGATTATCGTCCATTATTGAGGGAAGCCAAGGCAAGGTAGGACCCAAGCAGGGCAGGAATCTGGAGGCAGAAGCTGAAGAGGAGACCATAAAGGAGTGCTGCTTACTGACTTGCTTCCTGTGGCTTGCTCAGCCTGCTTTCATATACAACCCAAGACCACCTGCCCAGGGATGATGCCACCCAGAGTGGGTAGGCCATATCAATCACTAATCCAGAAAATGTCCCCCACAGACTGTCTACAGACTAATCTGATGAAGGGACTTCCGCAGTTGAACTTTCCTCATCACGGATTAATTTGTGTCATAGTGACAAAAGAATTTACCACCATATGGGCCATGCCCAATTCTCTTAAGCCATATGAGCTGAATTTAAAGGCAGAAGAATTTATTTATGTATTTATTTATGTCCCAAATGCTTCTCCCTCCTAATCCCTCCTCAAAGAGTTCTTCCACCCCTTTCCCTCCCCTTTCCCTCCCCTTTGACTCTGAGAGGACACCCCTTTCCCACACCCCTTCCCTGGGGCATCAAGTCTCTACAGGATTAAGTACATCCTCTTCCACTGAGGTCAGACAAAACAGCTTCTGGGGACCTTCCGACCAGCCTTTGTATGCTCTGTGGTTGGTGGCTTAGTCTCTAAGAGTTCCCAGGGGTCCAGGTTAGTTGGCACTGTTGGTCTTCCTATGGGGTTCCCATCCCCTTCAGAACCTTCAATCCTTCTCCTAACTCTTCCATAGGGGTCCTCGACCTCTATCTAATGTTTGGGTGTGGGTATCAGAAGAATTCTTTTAAAAAAAAATTGCAAGTACTTGTCAGCTAAATTCCCCTAAAGGACAGGCAGGAAAACATAGCATTTGAATTTTAAAGTCAGCCCAAAAGATTGGAAATACATGAAATACCAAGAGTTTTGGTTACTTTAAAAACTGTATTATTTTTAAATTATGTGTATACATGTGTGCCTATGTGGGGTATGTGTACATAATAAGGCCAGAAGAGAGCATGGGGTCCTCTGGAATTACAGGTAGTTGTGAGCTATCCGATGTGAGTACTAGGAGTCAAACTCAGCTCCTCTGGTGGAAGCACTCTTAACCACTGGGTTCTCTCTCTAACCCTGTATTTGCTTTAAAAACAAAACAAAACAAAACAAAAACTTATTTGGTACTGGAAAGATGGCTCAGTGGTTAAGAGAATTTGTTATTCTCCCAGAGGACTTGGGTTCTATCCCTACCATCCACATGGTGGCTCATAAAAGGACTCCAACCCTGTCTTTTGACCCCTGCACCCCCTCCAACCCCTGCTATAAACAGGCGCACTAAAAAAGCGCATGAACCCATGCAAGCAAAACACCCACACACATCAAGTAAAATAAATAAATCTAAAAAAGTAAAAAAACAATAATCTCTCTTAATCAAAGCCCATTTAGGAAATAGCCCCTGCCTAACAGGTTTTAGTATAGCAGTAAACAGCTAGCCACCCGGGCTTGTTCCATTGCTCGCAGAACTAGTATTTCAAATAGAGACCTCAAAACAAACACAAAGCTGTTTGTGTCTCCTCCCATCCCCTGGTCTTTAAACTCTTCAAAGAAAACATAAAGGGACAGTCGTTCATCCTGATTATCACCTAGATTCACAACTGAGCAACCAAAGATAATATTTCTAATGGACAGATGGCCCTGACAATGAAAGGGATAGGGGGATGGGAGGGAAAAATAACAAATAAACATTGTTTTCTGTATAGGCAAATAGACTGGCAGATGAAACAGAGGGGCAGCCTGGGAACAAGGCTGCCCCTTCCCATGTAGGGATCTGGTATCTGGGTCAACACAAGCGCTCCTGTGCATGAGCCCGGGCAGGCTAGCCTCTCAAATAGCAAAACAACATTTTTTTGCTGGTACACACAGGTTTCTGGAACTTGACAATACTCATGAATGACAACCAGAAATGGAAGGAGGAAAGGCTCCAGCGATGTTTGCTTTATTCTGACGTGCACATTCAGGGCAGCGCTTGGCCTCCCCTCTCCACTGTGAAGCAGTGAGACTTGACACTTGACTGTAGACCCCATGGGGAGCCGTCCTTTGAATGCTTGCTGCAGAACGGTGCCTGGCGCTGTCAGCTTTTGTTTACTTGCCTGAATTGTGAAGATTGCAGCTGTTTCTTTCAGTAAAAGACAGTAGGAGAGTGTGTACCAACCAGTCTCACATCGCCCCTCCCCCAAACGTTTGCAGAACCCAACAGCTGTCTTTGCAAATCCCATCATTCAGGAGCGGACTGGATCCCCATCAGCAGGAACTGGGGTGTGCTGGTGCCGTGATTGTTGCCTGGCTCACACTGGCAGGTGGGAAGGTACTTTGTGAAGGGCCTGCCTCACTTGGTCAGCTGGCCCAGGGCCTGGCTGGGGGGTTTGGGGGGAAGCAAAACCATGTACAGGACAAGGGGAATTTGAACACATTTGAACACACAGTGTCCCCTCTTTCTTACGTTATATAGGTCTGTGTGCTGATGAAGCCCAAATCCACCAGTTTTAAGAACTGAAGGAGATGAAAGGTCTTCCTAACTAGCAGTTTCAAATGATTTCTAGCAGCTGAAGGTTTTGTTTTGTTTGTTTCCCTCCATCTTAGACCAGGGGTATTGTGTGATAAATAAGAATACCTTCAGAGAGAGGCAGGAATAAAGATGAATAAGTGGGCTGGGTATAGGAAAACCAAGTCAGATAGCAAGTAAAATTAGTTCTGGATACAGTAGGGGAAATGGAGACTGGAAAAAACTAGATGTAGCAAGGGGATTTCCATAATTGCCGTCTAGTATACTGCTGCCTTTGTCAGGCACGGACTTGCTCACTCAATCAATATTTATTAAGTTCTTACTCAATCTTGGCTACTGTTTTAGCCATGCAGAGAACAGTCAAGACCTCTGTTCTCATCACATGTATAAAGACAGGGAAGCAGAAACATAACAGAATGTGTACACTGGTAAGTAGTGATATGCTCAAAGATGAGAAGGGAAACAGAGTAGGGTATAAGGTCAGTTGGGAAGGGAGACGTCTCAGATCCATCTTTAAAGGAGCTTGTTAAATCAGAGGGCTAAATGGTGGAGAAGGCATGTACCATGATCCACAGGTGAGCATGAAGTGGGGTGAGTGGATTATCCAGTTCTTCAGAAAAAGATGGGTGGCTCTATTTCCTAAAACCATCTTATTTTCAATAATCAGCAACTACTTCAATTATTTGGGGTTTTTTGTTGTTGTTGTTGTTGTTGTTGTTTATGTTTTGTTCTGAGCCAGGATTATTCTACATAATCCTGCTGTCCTAAAACTCACTCTGTAGAGCAGGCTGGCTTGGAGCTCAGAGATCCAACTGCCTCTGCCTCCTGAGTGCTGGGATTAAAGGTGTGCCTCACCAAATCCAGCTCAAACCTTTTAAAAACTCCAGCCCCTCCTCCTACTTGCCCAGGTATAAGCTACTGGTTTGTATAGTACTCTCCAAGCCTCCAGGAAAGGAACCAGAGTTTCCTCCTACTCCACCTGTATAAGCAAGCACACTGCACAGGTCTGTTTTAGTTCAGCCTCTCTGTCTATCTTGGATGAGAGCCAAGAACAGTGAAGACTATCATCCAAGTTCACACGGGGAAAAGCTAGAACACGAACCAAGGCTCTACTCTCACCCAGCTCTATTCCTTTTAATTCTTCCATAAAGCAAAGCAAAACCAAAACAAAGAAACCAGTAAGTGTTCCATATCTTCTTTCTCCATGCTTAAGAGTGGGGTATGCGATAGAATCTACAGGAGTGAGGCTAACATAAAGTCACATAAATAGAAGTTTTCAGTGAGTACCTTAGGAAAAACACCTTTAAATTTTCATAGACTTCTGTTCCAATTCACCTTGCCAGTTTCTACACTAGAGTGCAATTCTTTGTTGCTCACAGCATTCATGTCTTCTGCTGTTTGTAAATGACTACAGTTTAACTCATTTCTTCCCGGTAGATTAAATTCCACCACAGAGGGGGCTGGAACATAGAAAAAAAAAATCAAGTTACTAATAAGGAGAACAATGACAGCCCAAAGCAGTTGCATATGAATGGCTTAGATCTGGAAGCATCCTGTTGGTCTGTTTGTATATGCACAGACTAGATTGGCATTTCAGTTCATTTTCTACTCAAATGTTGAATCAGCCAGGATCTGAAATGAACGTCCTGGGTTATCTCTAGATGCAGAGGACAGAATGCAATGGATTGCTTTTGCTAGGTCAAACAAGTTCTTGCTTGTGAATCACCTTGACCTCAAGATCAGGTAGAGATGGAATGGTGGCATGGCAGAATGGCTACAGTTTTGTGCTAGTAGTAGGCCCTTCTTTGCCCTTTCTTTCAAACAAAACCAGCTGCAGCTAGCATTGGTTGGCCTCTGCCTGTTTGAAAGAGATTTGATTTATGGACTGACTCCAAGACTAAATGTGTATTTATCTTCCAGAGCAGGTGCAGAATAGCCCTCTGTTAATAACATGCTACATCTTCTCTCATTATTCCTCATGTACAAATAGAACGTATCCTTTACCCACACTTTACTTGTTGGTTCTTAAGCCAGTAAGGGTTGAAGAATGATTTACTAAAAAGGTCCTGCTTTATATTTAGCTTGTCTTTCTGCTTACTATTAATGGAAAACACAACATTGCCCCATTCATTAAAATCTTTGAAACACCATTAGACTGCTCCAAAACCTCCATGTAACAGTGAAGGAGATCGATGCGGCTCTTCCCAGGTGAGAAGGGTTTAATCAGCTGCAGGATCACCCATTTTGCTTAATCAATTAGTAGTAAGGTAATTGTTAGATATTTGCCATAATTCATTCCTGGGTGTTTATTCTTCGATGACAGATTCTTTTTAACGGATGTCCAAGAGGGGAAAAAGAAAACAAACTATGCTGTTATTATATGAGTCTTTTTTTTTTTTTATTTATTAAACTTAGAGTAGAAATAGCACTTGACCTAAGTATGAATCATGGATTGGAATCGTGGGTTAGAACTTATCAAGAAATGTCCTGGAACCTTATCTACTGAACTGCGTTTGATGCTAAGGCTTTCAGGAATCATAGAGATTGTGCTAAACATTTGTTGCTGTTGTTGTTGTTGTCTAATTTTTTTAAAAAAGTCTCTTGTGTATGTGTGAGGGATGTGTACACATGTGTGTGTATATGTGTGTTTTCATGTGGCTGTACATGTGTCACAGTATGCATGTGGAGGATAGAGGACAATCTTGGATATCATATCACTGTTTTTTCCCTGTCCAATTATATTAGTGCAGAGAAGGCCTGTGATTAGACAGGGAAAAGGGAGGCAGAGCTAAGAGGGACAGAGAGAGGGGGAGTGTCTGAGGAGAGAGAAAGAGAGGAAGGAGAATGGAGGCCAATGTGATGTTATCAAAAAGTTAGAATAATTGGGATAAAGCTATATCGTTATCAATTGGCTCAGAAATTGTTTTGGCTTTCTGTAAATTGTGATATTATTGATACATAAATCTGAATGGTTAATTAAGCTATAAGAGTCTTGATTCTACCCAGTAATTAGGTGTTGGGATGGCTGACTGTGTGGTGCGAGGTACATTGTGTGGTAGTGAGAAGAATTGGGCATCCCCTTCCCTGCCAGAGAGATGGCTGGGTGGGAACCCTGTTGTCTGGCATGGCGGGAGAGTTGGCAGGCCAGCAGGAGAGCTGGAGCCGTGGTCCAGCGCTGTGGAGAGTTGGCCGGTTCATTTTTTAATATTTCCCACATCAATCCTGTTTTTCTACCTTGTTGGAGGCAATTGGTTGTGCTGCTACATAAGCCAGGCTAGGGGGTCTGCCAAGCTTTAGGAATTCCTACCTCCATCTTCAATCTCTCCATGGGAAAACTGATGTTACTGGCTACCAGGTCTGACTTTTGGTGGGTTCTGGGTAACCAAACTCAGGCACTCACACTTCTGTGGTAACTGCTTTACCTTCTGAGTCCTCTC
>NW_022196910.1:23995301-24030301 GCF_008632895.1 Mastomys coucha
TCTCTCTCTCTCTCTCTCTCTCTCTCTCTCTCTCTCTCTCTCTCTCTCTCTCTCTCTTAACAGTTATGACCTCTCTGTGATGTAGATGGGGATCCTGAAGCATGGCAGAATGTTTACTCCTTTGTTTCTGTGATGAAACACTGACCAAAACCAACTTTGGAGCGGAAAGATATGGTGGTTTGAATGAAAGTGGATGGCCCCCAGAGGTTCATATGTTTGAATGTTGGTCCCTAGTTGGGAAGGACTGGTGTGGCCCTGTTGGAGGAGGTATGTCACTGGGAGTGGGCTTTCAGAAACCCATGCCAGGCCTAGTGTGTCTCTCTTTCTCTCTTTCTGCCTACTGCATGTGGATCAGAATCTAAAGCCCACAGCTACTGCTCCAATGCCCACCCTGTCTGCTTTCCACCATGATGATAATGTACTGATGGCCCTCTGAAACTGTAAGCAAGACTGCAGTTAAATGCTGTCTTTTACAAGAACTGCCTTGGTCATGTTATCTCTTCATAGCAAACAGAGACTAAGACAAAAGAATTTATTTGTCTTACAAGTCCATCACAGAAAGAAGGAAGAAAGAGACAGAGAGGGCAGGAACAGAAGCAGAAACCCATAGTCAGGAACCGAAGCAGAGGCTACGAAGGAATACTGTTAAATCACCTACTTGGCTTGCTTTTTTATATTGAATTTGTTTTGAGATTGTAATATAATTACAATATTTCTCCGTTGTGTTTCCTCTTTCCAAATCCTCCCATATACCTCTCTTTGCTCTCTTTCAAATTCACGGCCCCCCCTTTTTTTTTTAGGTGTTATTACATGTGTTCTTATACAACTGAGGACTACTCACCCAGGGGTAGTACCACCTACAGTGAGCTGGGTCCTCGCACATCAATTATTAATCAAGAAGGTGCCCAATAGACTTGCCTATAGGTCAGTCTGAAGAAGGGGACATCTTCTCAGTTGAGATTTCTTCTTCCAAGATCACTCTAGCTCTTGTCAGATTAACAGAAAATTAATCAGGACATAATGATCTCTCTATTTCCTGTGGCGTACAGTTGCAAAATAAACAAAGCAACAACAACAACGACACCTCCAGCATTCAAATGCAGCTATTTGTTTGTTTGTTTTTCTTTTGGACTCAGGCTTGTGTGAGTGAAGGCTGAACTCGAAAGAAGAGAATAAGTTCATGGTCTGGCTACACAAATTAATAGGCATCCAGTCTCAATTTTCATACCTGCCAAATACAGATGAGGTGTTAGGATTAGTTATGACACTGACTGGAAACCTTCACCTTTAGTAAGGGATTGACAGATATTGCTTAATTGAATCACCTGTGGCTAACTTTCCACTGTAAGTCTATCTATGGAGTGATCATTTAATAATGATAATGAAAGTCTTCAATCTGTAGATCACATCAAGTCTATGACCTCATTTATTGTAACACACTGCAATGGACTAAATGCTTATGTGTCTCTTAAACTTTATACGTTGAAGTATTAACTCTTTTGTGATGGTATTAGGAGCTGAAGAGTTGGGAAGTAATTGTGTGGTGAGGGTGAAGTCCTCATGAATAGGATTAGTGCCCTTATATATGGATCCCTGAGAGGTTTCTGATTTTCTTTCTTTGGCATGAGAATACAAGATAGAAGCCTGTAACCCAGAAGAGACCCTCACTAGACAACACATTTAGAGTCAGACGTAGGCCTTCTAGCTTTGAGAATCATGAGATATAAATTTTGTTGTTCATGAGTCATCCTGTCTTGACACTTTGCTACAGCTGCCTGAAGAAAGACATATACATATATATGTATATGTATATACATATATATATAGTATGTTCATCTACATGTTATATGCAGTTACATTTCATCTGAAATATCAGAATTGTGTAAGTCGTGGCAAAGAGTATATGATCTACGCTGTCTAAAGTATTCTCTAGCATATGTTCTAAAGTTTTCCCTTCTTTCACAGGCGGTTGACCGAGTCATTAGCATGTGAATCATTGGGAGATCCAAGCCATAACTGTGATCACTTAGGTATTTTTACCCTGAAGAAAAGGGTAAAAATGAATTAGTGCTGACAAGCTTGTAGGAAATCAGACCGACCATGTGGCTTTTGTCTCCTAGTTATCACACTGATTCTGCTCAAAGTCACTGCCAAAATTTTAGTACATCTTAAGCCAGGCATGGTAACGCACACGTTCCATCCCGCACCCTGGAAGCAGAGGCAGACAGATCTTTGCATGTTGGAGGCCAGCCTGGTTTATATAGTGAGATCCAAGACAGCCAATGCTACATAGTGAGACCTTGTTTTAAAAGGAAAAAAAAATTATTATTTCTTATCAGTTATAAAATATGCTCATTTTTATCAAGACATCTTTTTAAATGTTTAAGCAACTGAAGTCATGTCCGAGGGATTCTGTTTCATAGCAGACATCCTGGCATTTTGGCTTTCTATCCTAGAAATGGACACACATGAGTAAATATGCTAATATGGTAGGGAGGAAATTTTATGAGGTCCCACCCCTAGTCAAAGCTATAGGCAACTAATGGCTGCAGAGAGAGGGAGAATTAGCCTTCCCAGGAATGAGCAACCTAATTGGCTTTCCAATACAAAGTGGTCAGCCCTGAAACCATATACAAAAATGTACTCAGCAGATGCAGATTGTATCCCTATATATTCTGAACAAATATATACATATATTATTAAATAATAGTAATAGTATTAATAATAATATATAATTATTAGTAATAGTAATATATAATTAATAGTAATAGTAATAATAAGAGGAAGAAGAAGAAGGATGAGGAGAAGAAGAAGGAGAAGAAGAAGAAGAAGAAGAAGAAGAAGAAGAAGAAGAAGAAGAAAGAGGCTGTCAATTTGAGAGTCAGGAGCCATAGGAGAGTTTGGAGGGACAGTTTCTGAGAGGGGCTGGAGAGAGGAAATCAAAGGGGGAAATGGTATAATTCTATTTTAATTAGAAGTATATTAAGAAAAACTGAAGCTACTGATGGTTTGGAAATTAGTTAACAATTCAACAATTATTTGCAAAGTTCAAGAACTGAGTCTTTAGAAAAAAGAAAAAAATGTACACATCCTTTGTTATGAGAGAAAGCCAAGCTACAGAAACAGTATGAAACTGGATGTTCTTCGAGTTAATTACTTAGAATTTGCATTGTGGAACTTATTTGCTGTGACTCAGGGACATTGTCTAGGTATTATATTTCACTGTACCAAAAAAACTAGTGATTTCTGAGATGCAATAAATCTCATAATTATTATTTTAATTCACATTATACCAACCATTTCAGAGCTCATCTTTTTTTTTCATCCTGTGGAACCTGAGATCAAACTGAGCACTTGTGCATTTGTGCATAAGTTGAGCTTTATCTGCAACCCTCACGCTTCATTTCAATAGCATATTTGCCAAGTTATTAACAGGCAATAATTTGTTTCTCAATGATATGGTGTACACAATAGACTCAGGAGCTTGTTAGAATGTGAACATTAGAAGAATGGATTCTGAACTTTAAAATGTCCAGTTGTCATTTCCCTATCTATAATCACACTGTATGTTTATGTGGGGTAATTTATTACTTTTCTCTTTGCTGAGATCAAACTTGTGACAAAAAGCAATTGACAAAGGAAGGGCCTACTCTGACTTTGAGTTGGAAGGAGTACATTCCATCTTACTGGGGAAGGCACTGCAGCAGGGATAGGGAGGTCACATCACACCCACAGTCAGTCAGGACCCACAGAGTGAACAGAAAATGGAGCTGGGCTATAAATCCTCAAAGCCTGCCACCAGGGACCCCCTTCCTCTGGTATGGCTCTATTTCCTAAAGTGTTAAACCTTTTTAAACGTAGCTACCAGCTTGTGCCAAGTGATCAAACTCATGGGCCTATGAGAGACACTGGCCATTCAAACTACAGCAGTAAAAGTTTCTTTACTTATAGAAATGTTTCCACTTGGGTACATGAGAATAAAGATAGCACCTGAAAATCTGAATAGAAATTCCTGTCATTTGACAAGTATGTGCTGAGAACCTGTGATGCGTGAGTCCCACAGCATCCATTGCAGATATGGTAGTGGCATTGGTGGAGCTGGAGAAGAGAGATAGGAACAGATAGGTGAAATAATATAGAAGAAAGGAAGGAATCAATCAAGGGGACCACTGTGGTATTACAGATTGGGAGAGAGGAGATGTCTATAAAGGCCTTGAGGAATGAATAAAATTGGAGGTGTCCTGGGAAATGGAAAGAGCACAGAGTTACTGGGGAAAGTTGAAGGAGCTGAAGTTACAATGAACATAGAGTCTCCTAGGCTATGTCAAAAGAGAAGAAAAAGTTTAAGTTTTATATATTTATAGAATGAAGATATACGGATTTCAAACTCTAGCTTTCATATTTACACTCCCATGACTGAGTACACCTGTACACACACACACACACACACACACACACACACACACACACACACACACACAAACACAGGCACACACATAGAGGTAGGGGGAGAAACAGAGACAAACAGTGAGACAGAGATGGAGAGATGAGAGAAGGCAGGGAGGAAGGAAGGAAGGAAGGAAAGAAAGAAGGATGGAAGGAAGGAAGGACAGAAAGAAGAAAGGAAGGAAGGAAGGGAGGGAGGAAGGAAGGAAGGAAGCAAAGAAGGAAGGAAGGGGCATTTTCACTTTATCTTCCATCTTCCATCCATTTATCACATGTGTTTGTGATATGCTTGTATATGTATGGGCCCATGTTTGTGATTGTACGCATGTGGAGGCCTGAGGCCGATGTTAGAAATCATCCTTCCTTGCTCTTCTTCCTTATTTCATTGAGACAAGGTATCTCAATCAAAACTGGAGGTGGCTGGTATGACTAGTCATGTTAGCCTGTTTGCTGTGAGTACCTCCTTTCTCTACCTTCTGAGGTTGGAGTTACAGATGGGATGCCATGCCCACGCAGCTCTTATGTGGTTTCTGAGACTTCAAACCCTACCCCTTGTGCTTGTGTAACAAGTGGTATAAGCAGTAAACCATATCCCAAGACCCTAGTTTCTTTTATTAAAGTGGAGATTAATATAAGAAGATTTCAATGGATGATTTTTGATGTCATTTTTCTGGGTTATTGCTTCTCATCTATTCTTGATATATCTAAAGGAAAGACATGTATGGTGTGGCTTTTAATAATAATACATATACTGCATAATAATATAGCCATAATATTACCTAACATTGCTATCAAACCATAAAAAGAGAGGTTATTTTATTCTTTTTATCTAAGTATTCCATAGATATAGCTGAAACCATTTTAGCTTCTCTCTATTCACACTGCCCCTTCTGCAGAGATCCTGATGTTATTTCTCCCATTTACAAAAGATGCCTGTCCTGCAGATCATGTAAAAATCAAAAACCTGGTCTGTGAACCCTTTATACTGCATTCCTGAGGCACCACAAGAATAAAAGAAATGCAGAAACATGCACATAAAATAAAGACTTCTGAAGATCTATATGGGATGGTAATTTTTAATACTATAAACTGACTTGAATAATTTGACAGTTCCAGCTTCTAAACTGTAGTATTTTATAGATGGGCCCATGTAGCATATAGTTTTTGTTACCCTCTTTAAGCTCCAGGTGGCCCGCACTACCAGCCCCTACCCAGAAAATATTGGATCCCTGGATGAAAACTACAGACACACATGTAGCTCAATTTCAACCTGCCTTATTGGCTCAATTGCTGGGTGCTTCTAATCTCCTGAGGCTAGCATGCCCTTCCCAATACTCTTAGCTCAGCCCCTCTTAGTCTGCCCTTAGCTTAGTGTCCTGGTTTCCTTCTCCTTGTTCAACAACACAACAAAACTGGCCTCTGCTTGGTTGTGTTTCTAATTTCCTGCCTGGTGAAGAGGCCTATGGCTGCTCCACCCGAGATCTCACATGGCTGGTCACCTTTTCTCCTTCCAAAGCATGGTGAATTTTCCTTCCTCTTCTTGCATCTCTCAGCCTGCCTATGGGGACCGGAAAGTCCTGCCTCTTTCCTTCTGCCCAGGAATTGGCCCCTGGCATCTTTATTGATCAATCAAGAGCCAATTGGGGAACAGGACCTTAACACCAGAACCACTCCCTACAACCCCATGTGCACTAGTGCCTCTACTTCTTAATGACATGATCTGCATGTTATGTGAAAAGCTCTGCTCAGGAAACTGACATTTAGAGAATTTCCAACAGAATTGATGAAATATTAATGATCGTGATTCATATAAAATTCAGCTTTTCTTAATAAGTCAGGCAGAAAACAGAGGTCCAGGTTTAATAACCCTTTACAACCAAGGAGATAATTGGGGACCTTTTGTGAGTTACTCTACCTTAAAAGGCTACATTTTGAAGTACTGTATGATTGACACATATCTCTTTAATGTCAATAACTATTAAATAGTACCAATAGAGAAATGTGCAGGTGTCAAGTTCAATAGTTTCCACTTGCAGTTTCATTGGTAAGTAGAAAAGCCTGAATTGGTTAAATGATTAAATTGCTGTCACTGTTAAATCATTGTGGAGAACAGAGCACATACCCATTATTAGCATGGTTTTCTGGGATCACCTTTTTGATGTCTTAGAAAAACAGGATTACAAATTAGTAGACTTTGTCTTGAATACTAAAGGCCAAGTATGACCTTGTACATATCACTTAATCTCTTTGACAGTCAATGTCCTCATCTGTAAACAGAAAAAGGAAATGTATCCTTTGTCTGGTTTGTGTAGTTGGATGAATACACATGGGTATCTGGAAAGCATTTTACATTGGCCTTAAGCATGTATTTGCTTTTATAATATGGGATCATGAAATTTTTATGCTGTTAATAAAGCATGGTCAGTGTTTATCCTATGTCCCACTGAGTCATCCACCCACATTTGGAGAATCCAAAATATATCTCTTCTTTAGGAAATGTTGAAAAAGGGTTGTGAATCATTGATGTACTATCTCTATTAATACTTAATATCACATGAAAGCAATCCCGTATGAAAGTATCCTTTGCATTGATTGAGATTACAATGTGTGGCTTGAATTCTGTCATGGAGGAAAAGATGACTAGCAGGTGTCTACCACCTGAGACCTTTCTTGTCCTCAACTATGAATCCTCATTTGATGTTTACAGAGATAACACACTGTTTAGTAGATTTTTTTAAAAGAAAATATATCTTATGTGTGTCTATACTCAACATATCTTCAAACATTTTTTCTCCTCATAATTAATGACAATGTCATCTCTTTTGGTGACTGTTGCAGGAAATATTAATAATGGGGCACTCTAACTCTCCACGGGGTCAGATCATGCACCTGTGCTCCTGCCAACTCTCTGGAGTTAGCGCCCCTCCCCCCGCCACCCTCACCCCTCCAGCATCTGGCTTGCTTGTCCCACAAGCCACTAGTTCCCTCTCTACTATAATCCCCTGTAACTGGGCAGTTCTATACTCCTGTAAACAAATAGATCTACCATCCTCACAGTTTGATAACACAATACCCAGTAACCTGGTAAAATCAAGACTCTTAAGCTTATAGTTAATCAATTAGATTTATGTATCAATAAAATCACAACTTATGAGATACCAATAAATAATTTCAGAGCCAACTGATAATGATAAAGCTTTAACTCAATTATTCTAACCTTTTGATAACACCAGGTTGGCCTCCGTTCTCCTTCTCTCTCCTCCTGAGACCTCTCAGTCTCACTCCCTCTCTCTCTGCAACTCTTAGCTCTGCCTCCCTTTTCTATATCCAATCACAGACACCCTCTGAACTAATGTAATTGGACAGGGAAAATCCTATAGCAGGTGACAACCTCTGAAATTTGGGAGTTATTTTAGACTTTTCTTGTTCATCTCCCTGCTCTGAACCAGAATCCAACCCTGTAGATTTTCATTTGTATACCATCTAGCCATATATTGCATTCTCATTGTGTGTGTGGCCTGTGTCTTGATTCTGGGCTATCATGTTTCTTCTTAACAGAATTACTGTGATATACTAACTCATTTCCTCTGTCAAGAGCTGTCCTGTCAGTAAAGACAGGTTTAACTTTTTTTTTTTTTTTTGTTTGTTTGTTTGTTTGTTTTTCGAGACAGGGTTTCTCTGTGTAGCCCTGGCTGTCCTGGAACTCACTCTGTAGACCAGGCTGGCCTCAAACTCAGAAATCCGCCTGCCTCTGCCTCCCAAGTGCTGGGATTAAAGGCGTGCGCCACTACCGCCCAGCCAGGTTTAACTTCTTAAATTAGAGATGTCATTAATCTTTTCCTTTATTAAGAACTTTGCATTGCTTTCTAGATTCCAGATGGGCCCAATCTTTTGATACTGTGATATAATGTTGTCAACTAAAATGTTTATGTTTGAGAACAGCACAGATAGAGTTTTTTTAAAAAAATCCCATGTTTTAAGTAAATTTACAATTTTGTATGGGCTATCTTCCTCAATACCCTGGGATAGACATAACCTGGGTCTTTGGTTAGTCATACTTGCTAGGGTTTTCAAAATATGATATATTGACATACATTTTTAAGTGTCCTAGCCTTATATCCACTAAGCCCCTTTATTTCATATTGGTTGTCTATTTTCTGTCCATGTCATATTGCTTTGTGCTTTGACATTTTCACACATGATATTAACACAGTCTAGAAAAATTCATTTTCTTTTTCTTTTTCTTTTTCTTTTTTTTTCCGAGACATGGTTTCTCTGTGTAGTCGTGGCTGTTCTGGAACTCACTCTGTAGACCAGGCTGGCCTCGAACTCAGAAATCCGCTTGCCTCTGCCTCCCAAGTGCTGGGATTAAAGGCGTGCACCACCACCGCCCGGCAAAATTCATTTTCTTAACTATAAGTGTGTCCATTTTCACCCTCTAAACCTTTGCTCTCCTACCAACTCTTTCTAGATACCTTCCTGGTATATAGTCATTACACTGTCTTTCCTTGTAGGTAGTGGTGGTGCACACCTTTAATCCCAGCACTCAGGAGGCAGAGACAGACAGATCTCTGTGAGTTTGAGGCCAGTCTGGTCTACAGAGTGAGTTTCAGAACAGCTAGGGCTATACTAAAAATCCCGGTCTTGAACCCTGCCTCACAAACGTCCTTTCTATAGACTGATGTGTGCAGAATTGGTGTGCACCACAGTGATATTTCTTAAATCTGGAGGATCGTGATCCTGACATTTTCTTGTGCATTACTAGATTTGAACAGCGGTTGGTAGGTCACCTGGCATCCAGTACATTTTTCTGGAATGGATGAATCAGTGGGAGCTTCTTGAGAAGTAAAGACCAGTCAGGAACTAGGTTGGGAAAACAAGAGAAGCTGAACAGTAAATATGTTCTCTGTTTGATTAAAGACCTGGAGAACTAACGAAAACATGAGTTTACAAATGTGTTCTGGCCAAGAATTGGCATATGCATTATGTTATAGGAATGGCTTTAAAGTTACTAAAGTACAGTAGATGCTATTGTACTTTGCAGTGTTCCAAGAAAGAAGGATATCCAGGGCAAAGGCCATGAGGCAAGAGCTAGAATATACAGAAAGCTGGTTTGGCTGGAGCATTGTAGAGAAGGCATTGTACACTGAATTGTGACCCCAGGCTTGAAGCCATGAGATCTAGTGTGCTATAATGTATTTGGAGATGATATTTAGAGAGGGGATTTTAAAAAAATTATCATGTTGAATAGTAGGATGTTTATTCTTTTGAGTACTCATAATAATGACATTAATATGGCTTTAATCCAGTCTGAATGATGTTCTTATAATGTACAGGACAAAGAAAAATGAGGAGGAGAAGGAGGAAGAGGAGGAGGAAGAAGAGAAGAAAGAGGAGAAGGAGAAGGAGTAGTAGTAGTGGTTTTGGAGACAAAGGGAGTCACCTTGGGGGTACATGTACAGAAGACAGATCATGTGTCAGTAGGAAGGTGGCCACCTGGGAGCCATGGACAGAGGTCTCAGTAGAAACTGAGCCTGATCACATTGATCTTAGTCCTCCAGAACTGCAAGATTAGACAGTGGGGAAAAGAATTGATAGGCTCTGTGATTACTATGTGTGAAAATGTCAAGACACAAAAGTATGGCATGGACAGATAAAGGAATGCATATGCTTAAGTCACCAAGTCTATGGTACTTTGTGAGGCATCTTTGGCAAACTGACAGAGCCAAAGGAAAGAAGTTCAAGTTAGAGGAGTGCTAGGTGTTCGAGACAAAAGAACAGGAGGGATTAATTTTGCATGACTGCTAGAAGGAAAAAAGTTTTAATTTTGACAAATGGGAAGCCATTGAAATGTTTGGAGCAGGTCACTAATATGGTCTCACTTTGACCTTTATGCACCCTGGGACTTGAATATAGCAGGCTCTTCTTGTTAAGGCAGTCACAACTGTCAACAGTGTAGGGGAGAAAGGGCAGAGAAGACTGAAGAAGAGAACCCTGGGAGCTTTCCCACTTCTATTTGCAGCTGAGAGTTTGCAGACCTGGAAAGGTAACTTGCTTGATGTGACACAATAATTGTACAGCAGTCACAGACTCAGGATCTGTCTGACTTTGTGCTAGGAGAGAGGTGCTTTTGATTTCTTGTGTTAAAAATGCAGGTTTGATGTCCTGTAATTTTAGGAAAGCTCGATTTCTCCCTTTGACGAAATAGTAACATTAATGAGTTATAATGGCCATGGAATACATGGTGATACTCAGCTGCTCACCCATGATTCCATAACCCAAGGACATGTAGCTGGAAAGACTCTTAGGAACAAATGCAAATTTTTCATGGCTCTAGTCACATCTGCTTTCACGGGTGTCCTTCATGGCAGATCATTTCACTGGAAGGACAATTTTCAGAGATGATAATATGGAGAACTGACCTCCAAACCAGTGTCCAGAATATTAGCAGGATAACCTCCTGGTTAAAAAAGGAACTGGCAATGTATGTGAATTTGTGCATGTATATGCACATTGTAATATATTGTATATTATTTGTGTATAATATTGTATGTATAAAACATGCAGATAATAGAAATGTTTAATAATATAAATTTGCTGTATAAAAATCTACAGATCTATAGTCTACTGAGTATGAGTGTGTAGAGTTCTGAGTTCAAATCACAATTACAGCTCTTAGCTAAGTATGAAGTTGGAGGTATTGCTAAAATTCAGCAAGATAAAGTTTCTTATCTGAAATAAAGGATAGTAATCAGAATAATTGTGCCCATTAAAAAAGTGGACATAAAGTAGTTAAGACAATGCCCAGACCTCAATAAATGTTTAATAAAGGTAGCTTTTATTAATATAGATGTATTATTGTTTGTTCCTTCCATTTACTTTGGGCTTACTCTTTCTTCTTTTTCTGATTTCCTAGTGAAAGTAAGACAGTTGACTTGAGATTCTCTCCCTTTTGTAATGTAAACACTTGTTTAGAGTCACTAGCCTTCTGAGCCAGTGCTCCAGTGGCAATCTGTTACTTTTTATATGTTGTTTGCTTAATCCCATTAGACCCATACCTCTCACAGTCTTTGAGACTTCCTTCTTGCCTTACAGGTAATTTCCAGATATTTAGGGTATTTGAGTATTGCTGTTTTAAATATACATGTCTGCTGCTTAATTTGTTTACTTCTCTAATGTTTAGAGATCATAGTTGGTGTGTCAACTTACACAAAATATATCTGTCCTATTTAATTACTCTGTGCCCTTTCCAAGGATGAGCATGCCATTGTTGACTGGAGGTAAAAGTGGTTGATAGCAACATTCAAATCTTCTATGTCTTTGCTGATTCTCTCCTTTCATGATCAATTACAAAAAGGGGGTGCCTAACTTACCTACCATAAGTGGTAGAGTTCCCACCAACTATAAAATGCCATGTATTAAGGCAGTGGCCTCAGCTTAAAAAAAAAACTAACACATTTATTATTTAGCAATATTATACATGTATATAGTGAGTTTTAATCAATGCTTCTCTCCATTAACCTCTCTCATTCCCTCTCCTATCAGCTTTCCTCTGATCAGCGCTGATGTGGTATGACTATTGACATATTTTTGTTACTAGTTTTAGGAATCTATAAAGTGGTATGTTTCAGACAATAGATAGTTGACAACCTGTAACTAAATACATTAACATCTTTCCTATATACTCTAGTTGTTGGTTTGAACCTGAAATTCCACACAACCCTGCCATAAGTTTGTGTTTGAATAGCTGTAGTATATTTTGAAGGGTGTGGAGGACCTAGGAGATGAGGCCTGGCCTGGACCATAAGTCACAGAGGGCAGGCCTGGTTCCTGCCCACATCCACATTTTCATGCCGTTCTATGGCAAAGAAAGAACCTCTGCCCCATATTCATGTAGCCATAGATGGAGGCTTCCCACCACCGTGGCACTCCCACTACAATGAAAATACATATTCTGGACACAAATATTTTTTCAATTTTTGTCGACGTTCCCAGTTTTGAATAATGAGTCATTTCTCCTTTTGTCTGTACAAAATCTTCCTTTAACTTGTTTCTAAAAAGATACTTTCACCATATAAAAAAAATCCTTGTTTTTTCTTTTTTCTTTTCAGTAATTTAAACATATCTTTCTATTGTCATTTGGGTTGAATATTTTTTTAATAAGAAAGACAGGCATGTTATTTTTGTTTCTGTTTGTGATAGCTATACAACCCCTCCTGTTGTTTTTAAGGTTTTATCTCGATTGCTATCTTATCCCTGGCTTCATCATTTTTCTTGGCTTCTTTGCTGAGATTTACTATTCTTAGATTCTTTGAATTTCTTGGTTCTTCACTGTCTTAGGGTTTCTATTGCTGGGATGAAACACCATGACCAAGCCTTGCATGCCTCCCTATCAGCTTCCCTAAAGCAGCCCAACTGCCATAAGCACAAGGCTTTGAGGTAAAGAATGTATCCAGTACTTAGCACTGAAAGACGCATATTCTAGGACCCTTCTAAGTGACAGGCAAAATGGGATAGCTAGGATGGTCACCCCCTTTATATCACCTCATGATTTTCCTGTATTGTAGGGAATCACAGGACTATACTCTGGTTCAAAATGTGAAATTTATATGTGTGTGTGCAGGTGTACATGAATTTGTGTCCAAGTGTATATGTGTGTAATTTTCTTTCATTTTTCTAGTTATGACAATTATTAGAGTTGTAACTCCATTTTGACCAAAATATAAGTACCCTGGTTTGTTTTTAAAGTTATTTATTCTATGTGGAATATAAATTGTATAAGACAAGAGTAAAAGTGTAAGGATCAAACATTTAATGCTACTACTATTCTCTTAGATGATGGTGGCCCAAATATCATGTCTTATATGAAAACAAAAAATTGAAAAAAACATTGACCAAGTCAAGGCCCATAAGGCTACTTCCAATACATTGTACCATAAATGTTCCCAGAATCCAACAATTAAGTGGTTAATTAATTAACCACTCTCATGCTGCTGTTGGAAAGTGATGGAACATTTAAGAACTGGGTCCCACAGTCTGGTATGATGATACATGTCTAGAATCAAAGCCCTTGGGAGGCTGATGAAAGATGATTGTGAGGTTGAGGTCTCTGCCATAAGTTTTAAGCCTGCCTGGGATGAAGAACCAAAATTAGAGAAATAGCGATGAGATATGTTAGGCAGTGTGGAGGCGAGTGTGGATGTGACTGCAGAGAGGGAAAATCAGTCTTACTCTTTTTCTTCCTTTTGTTTTCAGGCACTGGGGTATGGGGTGGTTCTGATGCTGTCCTGTTCCCCAATTGGTTCTTGATCTGTCAGTAAAGAAGCCATAGGCCAATTGCTAGGCGGAAGGAATAGGTAGAACTTCCGGGTCACCAGAGGAAGAGAGATAGATTCAAGGGAGGAGAGGAGAGTTAGCCAGGCTTCTGATGGAGAAAAGTTGACCAGACTGTGAATTCTCAAAATGAAGAGACCACAGAGGCTGCTCCTACACGATATAACTAAGCAACTAAGGTTAGGGCAGGTAGGAGGTATGGAGATAAGAATATTGATAAAGGTATGCTTTTCCAGGCAGGAGATAGCACTCAACAATTGTGACCAAAGGCAAGTTGAAAATGAGCAAACTGTGTGTGTGTGGTTTTTATCTGTGGATTCAAGGGAAGCTGGATGTGGCCTGCACCCAGAGCATAGGCTGGGTAGCAAGAGCTACACACAACACTGGGGTTAGTGGTTTTCCTGTCTCATGTCTACTGTGATTGGCTGCCTCACCTTGGGCCCCAGAGCAACATAGACAATTGGTCATGAACTTGGATCTCCAAAACTGAATAAAGCTCCTCATTATTCTTCTTTCAGTAGCCGACTACCTAAGACATTGGTTAGAGTGAGGGAAGGCTCTCTAACATCTTATTCATGTGCTTTTTATAGATACTTTTTTTTGAGGATCTCACTACATATTCTGGCTAACCTGGCATTTGCAATGTAGCCCGGAATAGCCTTAAACTCACAGACATCCCTCTGCCTCTGCCTCCTAAGTGCTGGGACTGAAGACATGTGCCACCACTCTCTTAGATCAATTTTAATAATTCAAGAGTTATGAACTTAACTGCTCTGTCATAATCAAGCTTATATTTTCAGGCTTTGTACATGGGCACACCTAAGACCCATATCAATGGGATAGAAAAATCCAGTAACTGGGGAGAAACATGGAATAAGTCAACTGTTTACAGAGGGAGTGGAATAAAGGATTACATTTTGGGTCACAAAGGATGGACAACCATAGTTTCCCGATGAAATGGAAGTTCTTACTGACTCTATGGTAAGGAGTGCGGAAGAGGATAATATTCATCTATGCTCAGGCTTCTTTTCACATCTGATATTTTCCTAACTACTCAATCATGTTCAAAAATCTCTGCTAATCTTCATTATGTAGGAAGCTGGACATTATTACTGAACATCATTGTTTTAACCAGAGTTCTGTGGGTTAGGGCATGTTTTACTGCTTATCTCAGGATGACTGAATATGGACCTGCTTATTGGGTCTAGAGGAGAGTGATTACATACAGGACTCTTAGATGAGTATAGACTTGAAGTTAGATTCCTTGAGGTTGAGGAATTCAACCTCAAGTAACATGGGTCTCTTCCTTCACCCTCAAGAAAGAGACAAGATCTTGTCCTGTTTTGAAGAAGAGAGTGTGCACACATGTGTGTATGTTAGACTGCATGTATGTTAGACTAATGAGGAAGATAAATGTCTTAAAGCTTCTCATCATTAACAAACAACATAGAAAGATCTTTGTCAAAATATCTGCCAGGAAGTCTAAGCAAATCCACTCAAATGATAGCAGATCTTTTCTGAGAGGGAAGAGAGAGAAAAGTGTGGTGATTTGAGGTCTGATTTAGGGAGAGGTATCAGATCCAAGGGAAAAGGAGAACAGAGATGGGTAACTTTAGACCTTTATCAAGGGCTTCCATACTCATTTACAATTGATGAAGAATACAGAGAACAAGCAACAGAGGGTTTTGTTGTTGTTGTTTGGCTTTTTTAAATACTATATATGGGAATGCTAAAAAAACAAAAACAAAAGAAAACACAAAAGAAAACACAAAACAAACAAACATACATACAAACCCATATACGTCTAAAACACATCTCTATTAAAAGTCAACATCTTCCTCAGGTCATTTTTCTGTCTGTTTCTGAGATAAATGGTCTCACAGTGACCAAAATTTGGGAAATGTTATAGAATAAGTTTTTGTGAAGAAAATTTCCCACTAAGAATATAGGACTGCAATGAGCAACTCGTGAGTCTACAGATTCTTTCAGGAAAAGAGCTCATTTAATAGATGCAATCGATATCTAACATTTACCTTTCATGTCTATACACAGTAAATGTTAGCAGTTGTGAGTTCAGTGAAAACCTACAGTTTAGAGGGAAAATAATATTCTCTGGACAAATGAGTTTGAAAATATGCCAGATATCAGCTCTTATGGATTCACAATCTAGATTATCCTATTGAAGGCTTTGAGAAGATCTACAGAAAAAAATGTTTTTGATTAAATAAATTTCTTCCACACTATCTTTGCCCATGAAGCTGTTTTATGGGGAGTATTGGTGTCCTGCATTACACTGTAATAACCCAAAGTGTCTGTGAGGACCCAGAACCCATTCCAGTGACCAGGATTTTAAAAGATGACCATGATACCACAATGCACTCTTGTAAAATTGTACTTACACTACAGAATCATGTTATCTATCTTAGAGTTTCTAATGTGATGAAACACCATGACTGAAAAGCAAGTTGGGGAGGAAAGGGTTTACTCAGGTGACACTTTTATTCTTACTGTTTATCATCATGGAAGTCAGAACAGAAACTCAAACAGGACTGGAACCTCGAGGCAGGAGTTGATGCAGGGGCTATGGGTGGGTGCTGTTGTAGTGCCAGGGAAATGTTAGTGATTCCTCCCCCAAAACAGACAGGAGTCAATCTGATGCAACCCATAGCAGGGGCTTTATTCTATTTGAGCTAGCTCAGGTGTCCTCCAATGCACCACCATCACACAGGGCAGTTTTAGTGGTGGAGGAGACCCTAATATCTATTGGGGCAAGGCTTTATAGTAAGCAACAAGTGAGGAGTAAGTGTGCAAGCATCTAATTGGAAAACTACTGTGGCTTTTAACATAATTGAATAGTACTGGAAGTCATATCATAAGCTTAATTTTTGTTCCCCTCTGCATTGGTGGTTGTTAAGCAGAGGTGGACTTGTAACCTCGGGAGGGGGGTGCAGATCTGTTGGGGGAATAGCCTGGAGAAGATGGTCTTGTGGAGGGTGTAACCTGGAGATGCTGATCTTGTTGGGAATTAGTGTAGAAACTGGAGCTAGGCTTGAGTTTTGTTGGGGAGCAAACTTAGAAGCTAATGCTAGGTCATAAGCTTAGCCTGCTGGTTTATCTGAGTTTAAACTTAGCTCGGGTTCTCTAAAATGGAGTCTGAACTTTAAAATTTTGTCCTCTCACTGCTTATTGGCTTGCTCCCCATTGCTTGCTCAGCCTGCTTTCTTAGAGAACCCAGGACCACCAGCCCAGGGATGGCCTTACCTACCAGGGGCCCTTTCCCATGAATCACTAATTGAGAAAATGCCTTAGGTTTGGATCCTATGGGACCATTTTCTCAGTGAGGTTCACTCCTTTTGGATAACTTTAGCTGTGTCAAGTTGACAGAGTAGCCAGCACACTAGTCAAGATAAATTGGTTTGCTGTATGAGTTAGACTTTGTAGGCTACAACTAGAAAGCAGCTTTCTTTTGTTCCTACAGATTTGATATTTGAGTTTTTTACCATGTGTTAGTTTTCTTTTGCTGTGACAAAATATGACCCAAAGCAACTTACAAATGAAGAGTTTATTATGGCTTATGGTTGCATAGGGATAGACATGGTTGCTGGTGGCTAGAACAGGAAGCTTAGAGATCACAGCACAACTATTTACAGGAAAGAAAGAGTGTGAACTGTAAGTGAGGTAAGGCCATAAACTCTCAAAGCCCAACTCCAGTGATGGACTTCCTCTAATAGGGCTCCTGTCCTACAAGTTCCATAACCTCTTAAAATAGCAGTGCCAACTAGAGACCATATATTTAAACACATGAGCTCTTGGGTGACATTTTTCACCACCAAACTTAAACTGAGCTCCTAGGATTCACTAGTAAAATAAACAAATAAATCAAAACAGAACAACTCCAAATTTTTGGTCTCTAGTGCCATTTCTGAATACTAACAGGTAATAATAATAAAAACCAAACCAAAACACACCTTTTCCAAGGTTGAGAGTAGTCTCGTGTGAGGGCTGAGCCATGTGATCTTCAGCCATCTATTGTTAGACTTCTGTCACCACCCAGGGGTGAAAACCTTGAGGAGGACCCAAGCTGCCTCCTTACTTTCTCTTCCTCAGTTCTTCCTTTCCCAGCGGTGATTTCTGACCTCTTTGAAGCTCATGGCGGCACCAGAGGAAGGGAGGAAAGTACAATAAAATCTCCCAACCTGATTAGAGCATAACCCAGCAGCGACATCTCCTGAACCTCCCTCCCTCCCCTCCCCCCCCTCTCTCTCTCTCTCTCTCTCTCTCTCTCTCTCTCTCTCTCTCTCTCTTACACACACACACACACACACACACACACACACACACACACACGTTCTTCCTCTTATGGGTATTTTGATTTTTGCTGTTGTTTATTCTAAACAATTTCTCTTTCCCCACACCCCAAGTCATCTTTGGGTAACTTTTTCTTTTACTCCAGCCATGCCTTTTCAGGGTAGGTGCTTTGAGCTTTGTTATACTCTTGGCTTCTGGTGGTTTATCCCCTAAAGCAGTAGTTCTCAATCTTCCTAATGCTGTGACCCTTTAATACAGTTTCTTTTGTTGTGATGACCTCCAACCATAAATTATTTTTTGTTGCTACTTCATGACTGTAACCTTCTACTGGTATGAATTGTAATGTAAATATTTTTAGAGATAGAGGTTTGCCAAAGAGGTCTCAACTCACAGGTTGAAAACCACTGCTGTAAGGTATTATGGTACCCTTACACAAAATTTCTTCCAAAATGACCCACTCTCCTTTCCTGAGAAAAGTTCTCATTTTTCTCCACCAAATTTTTGAAGTACTGCTTACTGGCAGCATAGCCCTGTTCCTGACATGAGAAAGGGGTCTCTTTACTTATTGATTCTGTGTCTTTGAGAAGCCACAGCCCTTAAAGTACAAAAAACACATACAGAGCTCTCCAGGAGTTTCTGTTTTTCCTGCTGTGTTTTTCTATGGTTATGTTATAAGAAAGGTCCCTATTAGGGTGGGGCCTGAGGAGGAGGACACTCATTGAATTTATAATGTCTTCCAAAGAAAGGCTGGTTCCAGCTTCAAAGTCACTAATGCTAGGGTAGAAGTTGCCAATGTGATAACAATGGTTTACCCATTCTCATATCTTCCTAGCACAGTGGTTTTCAACCTTCCCAATGATGTGATCCTTTAATACAGTTCCTCTTGTTGTGGTGACCTCCAATCATAAAATTATTTTCATTGCTACTTCATAACTGTAATGCTGCTACTGTTATGAATAGTAATACAAATATATGATACGCAGGATATCTGATATGTGACCCCCAAAGGGTTTGGAACTCACAGCTTGAGAACCACCATCCTAGTAGGTCTATCTACCGGTGAGCTATCACTTTGTTTTAGAATGAGGGACTCAGGGATGGAGAGATGGTTTAGTGGTTAAGAGCACTGGCTACTCTTCCAGAGTACCCAGGTTCAATTCCGAACACCCACATGGCAGCTCGCACCTCTCTGTAACTTCAGTTCCAGGAGGTTCGACACAGACATATATGGAGGTCAAACATCAATGGACACGACATAAAAATAAACACTGAAGATACAAGGGAGTCCTTGACACCAACTTAGTCCTTGACACCATCTTCTAATGCATCTAGACCTAAGAAATGCCCTGTTGCAACATTCTTTTGTCCCTGATTTAATATTCTCACTTCATACTAGAATTTTATTATGAGAAATACAGCAGATGGCAAGAAGAACCAGTGATGAATAAGAACCAGAAAAGGACCTAACATTGATACTTACTCGGGTTACTTATAATGCACACAGCCTACAAAGTAAGGGAGAACAAAAGCTCTGCAAGTATATGACTTTTATGCTTCATTTATTAGTTTCATGTGGTGAGTTTTATGGCCTTTAGAATGTGGACAGAGATTGAGTTTCACTTTTAAAAGGAGTACTTTTCTCTGTGGTCCAGTGCATGACCATCAGACAACAAATTAATTCTCCCCATAAATACTTAAATGTGCTTAAGCTCGCACTTCTCCTTCGTCTTTTGTTGTGTTTGACTTTTGTAACAATACCCATTTTGCCCAGTGAGTGTCTGCTGTCAGCTGGCTCTTAATGAACCTGAAAGGCATTGAGGTCCTCAGCAAGCAAGATGCTGAACAATTGAGTCTCAGTTGAGAAAAAAGAAAACAGCCCATATCAAGTGTTTGTTCTCTGATGCATTGTCACAGATTGGCTGTTACATTTTATCAACTTAAAAATGGGAATGCCCAAAGTTCTTAAAACTTTCTAGAAATAGTTAATGTAGCATCTGTGGATCATGGTTGTATGTTAGAAGAACTCAGGAAGCATTTCAATTCCCCAGTGCTCTGGCTACAAGCTTCTCTAATTTAATCAGAATCTTTGTGTTTAGACCTATGTGTAAGTCTTGTGTGTGTATACTCATGTGTGTGTGTGCTCACGCACGTGCACATGTGTGTGTTTGTGAAGGTGTGCTTATATATATATACTGCCCATACATTTCAACATCTGGTAACCTAAATCATCACATTGACACACTGGCTTTGAAACGGGGTCTCTCAATGAACCTACAGCTTGAGGATTTAGCAAGAATGGCTGTCCAGCAAGCATCAAGTCATTTTCCTGTCTTTGTCTCCCTTGTGCTAGGATATCTGTAGGGATGATGGTCTTACCTAGTTTGGTGTAATCTTCACACAAGCTAGAGTCACCTGAGAGAATGCATCCTTTAGATCAGGATATAGGCAAGCCTGTAGAGTATTTTCTTAATTAGTGATTTGATGTGGAAGGGCCGAGTTGCGGTTGATTACCACCCTGGGCTGGTGGTTCTGGGTTCTAAAAGAAAGTAGACTGAGCAAGCCATTGGAAGCAAGGCAGTGATTAGTAGGCAGTACTCCTCTGCAGCCTCTGAATCAGCTCCTGCCTCTAGGTTCCTGCAAGTTGGAGTTTCTGCTTTGGCTTCAATGGACTCTGATTCAGGATATGTAAATCAAATAAAACCTTTCCTCCCTGAGTTGTTTTAGGTGGTAGTCTTTCATCACTGCAATAGTAACTCGAACTGTCTTGTCATTCCTCACATGGGCTCTGGGTATCCAAACTCAAGTTCTCTTGCTTGTACAGCAAACACTTTACCAACTAAACCGTCTCCCGAGCCCCGTGCACTGGTGTTTTTTAAACAATTAAGTATTCTAGACTGTTCATACCCTTTTGTTTAAAAGTAATAGCTCCATTATCACAAGACAATAATTCAACTGTTATGAAATCCCATCCATGGACATGTTAAAGAGACGTGGAAAGAGCATTGCTCAAGTTAGACACCCATTTTTACCTGTTCGCTATCACTTTAAAAGTGAGATGGGTCTTCATTTAAAGAGAAGGGAAGTCCCCATAAAAATGGAAATGTTCAGTGTCTCTTGAAACACTAGCACTTCAGGACCCTGCTGCTGGCTTATCTGAGGGACAAGGAGCTGGTACAGACTTCTCTACAAGGGGCTATAAGCTTTCGGGTTTCCCAGAGACACCTCTAGTCCTCAGCCTGTTCCCTACCTGGCGGCAGCACTCTGGATACTTGTTTTTGACTCAATTCACAGAAGTCTGTCAAAGCTCAGGTTCCTTTATCTCTTCCACATCCCACACAGGAGATTCCAGCATGTGCAGAGGAGGAGCCTTTATTTGATCTGAAGGGCTTAAGCCATCCCTTCTGTTATTGAAGGGTTATCAGGTTCCTCTCCTCATTCTCTACCAGTGCACTTCCCACCCCCAAGGGTTTGTTCTGTTCTTTTGCTTTAAAAATGAACACAAAGCCTGACTATACATCTATTCTCCTAAGACTCTAGTTCCTCAAGGCTGAGTGCCAGCTCCCTGATTCGTTTTCCGTCCAGAGCTGTGCATACAGAGAAAGCCAACCGCGCAAGGCCATTTTGCTTTTGACCTCCATAGGGCTGACTGCATAGCCAGTCAACAGCAGAGCTGAAAATAGAACCCAGGACTTTCAAATCATTGTTCTGCTTGCTGGGCTGTGTTTCCTCCCATAAGGACCTGGTTAAGCAACGTCCTGTTTTGCAAAAGCAGAAGTCACAATACACATATGAGAAACTGGACTGGACACAAGGGAACACAAGGCCCCACCCTTAAGGAGAGATGGCTCCGTAGCATGAAGGAGTGTGATTTATTTCTAGTCCTGCGGGTTTGGGTTGGAAGCAGGCTCAAGGCTGGTGAAATTATTGACTTTGCAATGTGTGGTGTTGTAGGAATTTTCAGAGTACCAAGTGTCAGGTATTTGCCTGACAACACACCAAAAAGACATTTATACAAGTGACAGAACACTATACTAACGTGGACTCTGGCTTGGGATCACTGTTTGTGTTGCAAGTGTCCTGGGAGAGAACCAGAAGCTTGGTAGCAGATCTTTCTTCTTTTAGGGTATTCTGTGGCCTATAGAGGGCAGACTGAAACTGCAGAGGTGCCCCTAGGCACTGTAGTCATTCTGGACTAGGAGGCCGAGGCAAGAGGACCTTGTGATCAAGACCAGGCAGTTCCTGTTTATTGCCTAGAGCTGCCTTAAGGGAAGGAAATGGGGTGGGGGAGGGGGATGACAAAAAATCTGCAGGAGTTGTCAATAATCAGTCAATAAGGGAATTTTATTTGGGAGCGGACAGCAGAATTACAGTCCAGAGCACAGATATACAGGTAGCCACTTGCATGTCCAGAGAACAAAGGAAAGAAAGCCTGGGGGTTTTAGCAAGCAGAGAAATGTACACATGAACATACATGGTCCGATTCAGTGCCTGTGGGAATGGCAAGCGCTGATTGATGGGTGGGGCGGTGGGTAAAGCTAGTTTGAAGGTTGCAGTTGGCAGTTATGCTGTTAGCTACTAAATTAATCAAGTCTTGGACATGCCCAGGGTGTTCCTTTGGACTGTTTCTGGAAGCTTGTATCTGGAGCAGACATGCATGGTATGATTTCCCTTTCTTGCCTCTAGTTCCCCTCGCCCCTCCATTACCTTAGTGGGGTGTGGTAGAAATTCTTACAGAAGGGTGGGGGGTGGTTTACACTTCCTGATGTTCCTACAAATTGTTCAGACCTCTGTGCTCCAAGCTAGCCGCTTGCTACTCTTTCAGGGATCTCCAGTATGCTCTTGAAAAGCAGAGCCTTAGGATTCTGGCTGCTTTTGCCTCTCTGTCAATCTCATGGTCCCTCCCCAGAACATAGCAGAATGGATTCCAGGACCTTGAACTAGCCCTGGCTCTCCATCTCACACCTGCCAGACTCAAACCGAATGGCTTTATATCTTTGCGTCTGTTTGTTAGTCTATAAGACAGGCATGGCAACAGCGAGTCAGACCTCAGAGTCATGAAATTGAAATGAGTTGTTACTCATGAATTGCTTCAAAAGATTCTAGGCACAGATAATAGGTTTAGTTGTAGGCAATCAATAAACTACTGCAGTTAACCACATGGAACAGGTGGAACACATCACAGGGCCTCCTCCTTTCCTTCCCTCCTTCCTTCCTTGGAGAAGCCTGCTTTAGAGTCCAAAAGTGGGCCCTTGAGATCTCAGTCCTAATTGCTCCATACTACAGATACAGCAACTGAGGCACAGGAAAATTAGATAATATATTTATGTTTACCAGGCACATGACAGGAAGGAAGGACAGAGCACCGTAAGTACCAATGTCACAGTTTTGCCATCGTTGTGCCAATTAGATATTTATTTCCTAGGAAAAGCCACGTAGGCAGCTGCTTGTGATGCTCTTCAGATGCTTAGATAGAATCGTTTACAGACACTTTGGAAGCAGCAAAAAATGTAAAAGTACCCATGGGCGGTGATGGCAATGACTAATAAACACATGAGGACTCGTAACTGCAGCCTCACTTAGCATATCAAACGGTGTTAAAAAAATAATAATTAGCCTTGGGAACCCAGAACAAGAACACCCAGTCATTTTGACACACCTAAATGCAATTTGATATGTGTATGTCACCTACTTACAGCGGCAGCTGTTCAAGAAATGAACAAAAGACTGTCGAAAATGGAAGCATCAGGAGCTCGTTCTTGCTCTGTTAAAACATGGAGAGAAGGGCTGTGCGTGTGTGTGTGTGTGTGTGTGTGTGTGTGTGTGTGTGTGTGTGTGTGTATGTAATCACTTCCCTGAATGTGTACATGTGTACATACAGACATATATATTTTATAGATTTTTACATGTCCTTCAATAGCTTTCCCAGCCATAACTATAAATAGAAATGACGATTGGCCTTTTTTTTTTTCCTTTCTCAAACTTCAGTTACTATAAACTAATGTCATGGAAAGTAAATCAAACCTGAGGCTGGGAAATGGAGAATCTGGCCCTTGCTTCTTCACCAAGTACTTCTTTGGAGGAGACATGGGGGACATTCTCAGTGTATCGGGGCCACCAATGTTTCATTCTGAAAACACTGCTTTAGTTGTCATTACCTATAAAAGTCCTAAGATCTTTTATGTCTTTACTGAGGAACTTTTATATTGATAAAGAATGTATTTCTGGCAGGGGAGAGGAAACATAGATCTCAAATTCTGAATCCAGACCTTCGCAGTTTAAAATGTGCATTAAATCTAGTAGGTTTTTTTTTTTTTTTTTTTTTTTTTTTTTTTCTGCTTTCCCTCTGCCCTCCTGGTCTGATTTATCCCTGCAGAACTGTGATTGGATTGAAAGTGTACCTTCAAAGAAAAGCCTGTTTCTAAACCCAGAGAAACACAAGACCCAACCTGTAGGGGCAGCAGTTGCATAAACCAATGCAACCCCAGAGGTGCTTGATGTTTGGAAAGATGGGTCTGGGAATGCCTAAGTACCTCCCTTGACTTCTTCAGTGCTCAAGCCCCTTCCCATGAATAAGTTCTATTTTTATCTGGAGCAATTCTGACCCCTGTGTTTTCCCTTGCTGATGAGGACAACATGGTAAGAGCAACAAAATACTTCCAACAATGAAAACCCAGTATTTGGCTCAACACCATCAGCATGTACCTAGGACAAGCCTGTGTAGAGCCAAGCCCCTTCTCTCTACCATCAGCTGAGAATAACAAGGGGCCCCTCTCTACTTAACTGAGAAAACATGCTCTGTGGCTCAGGCAAGGATGAGGAAGAGAATCACTCATGGGCACATTTTCCTGTTTATAATGTCTAAAACCTAGGGAGTGCTGGCAATTTTAAAGATTTTAATAACAAGGAGAGTTCTTACAAAGGTAGGCTGTGATGGAAGTCAAATCTCTCCCCTAAATAATGTCTTAGTTCTTCAGATATGCATAAGATGGATCATATTACTCCCTGGGTACCAATTTCTCTATGACTGCTGTTCTCTAGATACATGAAGTCCATATGCTCCAGATCTATAAACCTGACCCAGAATTTCAGGATGTCCTATGGACTCACCTCAGGCCTTCCTGTTTGGGCTAAATTTCCCACACCTTCACTGAGAAGGCCATCTGTTAAGATTCAGCTCATAGATCATCTTTCCTTGGGATCCTTGGATACTGTACTGGCTGGTTTTGTGTGTCAGCCTGACACAAATTAGAGTCATCAGAGAGGAAGGAGCCTCAGTTGAGGAAATGCTTCCATGAGAACCAGCCGTAGAGCAATTTCTCAATTAGTGATGAATGGGGGAGGGCCTAGCCCATTGTGAGTGGTGCCATCCCTGGGCTGGTGGTCTTGGGTTCTATAAGAAAGCAGGCTGAGCAAGCCAGTAAGCAGCACCCCTCTATGGCCTTTGCATCAGCCCCTGCCTCCAGGTTCCAGACCCCGTTTGTGTTCCTATGCTGACTCCCTCCAGTGATAGACTGTGGTCTAGAAGTTTAAGCCAAATACCACCCTTCCTCATCCAACTGCTTTTTGGTCTTGGTTCATTGTAACAATAGAAACCCCAAGACAGATACTTTATTAATCAGGATAGGAGCCACCTCTTTAGGACCCCAGAGAGTCCCTCTATTCACAGGACCCTTAAACCTTGTAGACACCTAGCTACACAGTGCACAGGCCCTGCTCAGGATTTTTATTCCCTTTGTCTTAGTTGGGGTGGGTGTCTAAAATTAGAGTACCTGATTGGCTCTCCCATGCAGCTAATGCTAAGAGTGACTGCTTACTGTAAACCTGACAGCATGGAGTTCTAAAAGCTTTATGTTCCTCGTCCCTGAGATTGAGTTTCTTCGGAGCTGGAATTACTTTGTGTAGATTTAAAATAACCAAGCACTAGAAGGCATTCAGTAAGTAGCTTATGAATAATGAATGAATGACCGAATGAATAACACCTATATATCCTCACTCCCCACTCACCGATGTTTAAAAGCTCCTTTGAAGTTACAGAATCATTCAGGGTTAGAAATTAGGGAAAAATATCAGAATCAGTGTGGCTCTCTGGTGTTTGGAGAGAAAAGAAAGAGTCAAAAAGAAATGTCTATGAAACCGAATAAATTATAGCCTTTAAGAAAAACTTGAGAAAATTTTGAATTAATAAAAAGAATGTGTCAGGGGACTAGGGGGGAATAGACACAAGAAATTTACCCCAGCAGGAACTTTGAATGAAAGGCTAATACTAACATATTTTTCAGCTGGAGGTGGGGAGAAAGCAAAGACCCTAAATGTGGGACATTGGCTCAAAAGGGATATGAAAGGTACCAGAGTCCAGAAGACACCTAGAATCTCCTTAAGATCTGTGGTCAGAGCCTGAAAGTCAGCTAGCCTGGAGGAGAATGGGCTGTGTGGGAGTCCAGCATGGGCATCTTGATGCACAGCTGTGCTCTATCTGCTCTCAGTCTTGATACATGTTGATCTTGATACATGTTGCATGATTTACAAATCTTTCCTACTTAGTAACCTGGTGAAGTGGACTTCCTTCTCCCCAGTTTCACCCTCCAAAGGAGTTGAATGTGTGCTTTGAATCATCTGCGTTGGTGCTTGTGGATGGCAGTTCACTCAAACAAAGTTCCCATATTGTTCCTCTGCTGTGACTGATCAGCTTGTGGTGTCTGTGCCAGGAGCCTTGATGCCAAACACATCCAATCTGCTGGCCTTTCTCCAGTCACATACATAGTTCCTGTCTGTGATGACTACACTCATCCTTGCTGTATGTATGACATACCAGGAATAAGTGGGCAATTGAGAAATTTCTGGAGTTCCTTGAGCTATGGGCTGTTTGATTTGAGTTCAAATCTTAACTCTTGTTTGCCAAAGTAACACTTCTAGGGTTGAGGAGAGTTCAACATCTATTGTTGGTCTTCCTTATACATGATTGGGACAAACAGTAGAAACTTCTTAGACTGTTTCGATGATCTGGTCTCCTGTATGTTGCGCTCAACATAACTATGCAAAAAGCATACTATAAGGAATTTTACTTTCCTCTGTCTTTAGCCCTTTATCAAGAAGTCAGAATTTCAAAAGCAGCTCATGAACAGCCCATGCCTTAACTATCTGACCTTCTGTAGATGTTATATCATTTCTGGCTTCTTGATGGGTGAAAAAAAAAAGTACAACCCTTCTCTCTCAGTCTGTGTCTTCCGCTAGCAAGTCCAGACTAGCAGTTTCTGACTCACACAAGAGAAGGTGACTGTGATGTTTATAACTGACCTTATTCAAGAAATTCAGTTACGCAACCCTCACCTCGTTTTTGAAAGAGAGACATGTGTCATGAGAAGGGCTCCAGAGGAGATGAGAGCAGTCAGCTGGGCCTGACCTTGGCACATTTCGTTATCCAGATTGGTCCTGTTTTGCCCTCTGTGAAAGTGAGCTAGAGGCATGTCACATCTATAGTCAGATCTTGTCTTAAGTATCTCTGTCTAGGCCTAACCAGTTTATAAGAAGTAAGTTGGCTTGCCTGAATTTATCAGAGGTTCCATGGTCATGGTCTCTTCCCAGCCACAGAACACTGACTAAGACAAACACTACATAATGGTTGTATCTCTCTGCACTACAAGAAACCCATTCAAGTAAGACCCTGAAGCCCAAGTGACATTACAATCAAAGCAAATCCTCTTCTGGTCATGGACACCTGCATGTGTAAAGTCTCCATCTGGTTCTAACGAACAGCCTGGAAGGGACAATACTCTATACATGGTATGGTATCGACACCCTCTCCATTGTTAATGTGTATCACTAGGACAAAATATCTGTGATACACAGGTTAAAACACATTCATTTTGGGCTCACAATACAGGAGGTTTTAGTCCAAAGTCATTGGGCTCTACTGTTCATGGGACATGGTGGGAAAGAACACACGGCAAAAAGCAGGTATGG
Source organism: Mastomys coucha (assembly GCF_008632895.1). Taxonomy (NCBI): domain Eukaryota; kingdom Metazoa; phylum Chordata; class Mammalia; order Rodentia; family Muridae; genus Mastomys; species Mastomys coucha. Next base: position 24,023,349 of record NW_022196910.1, read on the forward strand.
AAGTCAAGCTGCTCTCTTCATTATTGACAGGAAGCAGAGAGATGAGAGGGATCAGAGACAAGATGCATCCCTCAATGCCATATCCCACTGACCCACCTCCTCCAGATATACCCCATAGCTTGAGTTTCCATCTGGAAGTGGTGTATTCAGATTTTAATTCCATCAGTCATCAAGCTATCAGTGGAGTCAGAGCCATTGTGATCCAATCACTTATAGAAGTCTACATCAAACAAACATGGAGCCCTATAGGAACATTCCAAAAAGATCTGCACATATATACTAACCTCATTTAAATCTAATTATCCCCCACAGATCCTGCTTTCAACTACCATCACATTTGGATTTGAAGGCTTTGACACATGAATATGAAGGGAACACATAGAGTCAATAACAGTGCAAAAATATAATGTTTAGCACAGTCTTCTATATTCCCCTGTGTTAAACTAATCATAACCAGTCATCTCATTTCCTCTTTTTTTTTTTTTTGTATTTACCACCACTGTTCAGTGTAGGTCTTACGTCTTTTTTATAACTAAGAAAGCTGAGGTTTATAGGTGTTAGTAAATAAGCCAAGGTCTTCGAAGTATGTGGCCACAGAGCTTGTAGTATTGTGAAGATGTACTTACAGGAATTCTTTTTAAAATATTTTTTATATTATATTTGCATCATTCCTTCCTCCTTTTCTTCCCTTCAAACCTTTCCATGTACCCCCAACTTGCTTTTCTCAAATTCATGGTATCTTTTTCTTATTGTCCCCCCCACATATACCTGTATATACATGTAGATATATATTCATAAATGCATAAATATAACCTTATTTTACATTTATATTGTGTTACTTGTGTGTATGACTTAGGATTGACTATTTAGTACTGGATAATGAATTAGTATGGTCTTTTTATCCTGGAGAAGACTATTTCTCCTACTCTTGGCATTTTGTAGTTGCTTGTAGTTCTCTGTCCAGGGTAAGGGCCTCTTGAGCTCTTTTCATGTCACAGGTCTATTGGTGTCATTGTTTTTTAGCTCATATTCAGCCTGCCGTGTTGGTGAGATTTTTTAATGGGTATAACTTCTGACATTTCTTGGAGACACAAACTATACTGTAAACTTTTTGTTCCTCTGGCTCTTGAGTCTTTCCCACTTTTGCTTCCAAAATGATCCCTAAGCCTTAGGTATAGGACTTGTGTCGTGGTTGTGTCATTGGGAGAGGGCTCTACAATTCTGTGTTTTAATGTGTTGTGGTTTTCTTTAATGCTCTCTGTCTCTTGCAAAGAGAAGTCTCCCTGATGAGGAGTGAGGTCTACCCTATCTATGGATATGAGCACACTATATCTCTAGTGATTGTACAAAAAGTTCTTCTAGGAACTAGAGAAACTATTAATATCAAGTTTGTCCAAATGGGATATTCTACTCTTGAAAGCCTGAAGAAGAGATCCCCATAATGCCTTTGGAAATAATGAAATGATTCCTACCCCTATGTCAAGAAGGCTTTGAGTCCATTTTCCAACCAGAAATGTAGAAGTCAGACATGATTTAAGATATAGTAACAATGGATATCACTGACTGAACTATGTCTGAAACATACATTTCATAAGTATTATCTCATTTACCTAGATAAAGCTTCCCTGCAAGATGAGTACCACTTGTTTATATGTACACATGTAAACTGATCTTTAAGGAGTGTGAACTAGCTAAGTCATATGTATTGGGGAGATAGGAGTCTGGGTATATGTGAACAAAGCACATAGCTAGACAATGCATTTGTAGTTCAGGACAAAATAATACTCTGGGACTCTCACCCGTTCTTCCCATTGGGTCAAGACTTGAACACAACAGCTTGAAGAACTCATGAGAACCAGCCCTGTAAATACAGAATGACCACAAGTGGCAAACACAGTTATAGAGAAAGCCGACACTGTTTCCACTGAACTCAGAGCCACTACAAACAGAAATTAAAGACAAGGAGGCGGAGGGAAAGTCCCTCCTGCAAATGAGGTCATTTCAACAGTGAAATGTTCTCAGTAATCCATGAAGAAAGCTGAGCAGATCTCAGAAACAGGATAAGAAGCAACCTCATGACAAATCCCTTCCTTAGTGACATTTCCCTGAAACATCACTTATTGTTTAGTTTAATAGATTCCAAAATAATAAGGAATTATAAAATACACCAAGCAGGATTGATGGGAAGGTAAAGGATTACCAACAGTGATTTGGTTTCAGCTGACTGAAGTATGAGGAAGCCAAACCAAGCACATCGTCATTAAAGGAATAGATATAAATACTGACCTTGGATTTTACCACAAAGTTCAAGCAAGCCTGGTCTACTCCATGTTTGTTTGCCAAAAATGGTTTGACTCATTTACTTATCTATCTACTACTTATTTATTTATTTATTTACTTACTTAATGGCTTCCACTGCTTACTGAAAGCTAACGATGACAGCAGATCTTTTTCTGGGAACCTAGCAAGTTTAAATTGCATAATGACATGATATCAGTGGACTTGAGAGATAGTGTCAGAGATGGGAAATGAATGAGAGTTGGCCAGAGCTCTGCCCACTCATGTTGCAGGTGTGTGGGATGAAGAGCAGCCAAAACACTCCCTGGAGTCCTATAGAAAGGACCAAGTTTGTGTCTTTTCAAGACTGCATCAAAACCACAGTCCTCAGAGTGATGGCATTTGCAATTTGGAGATAATTAAGTTTACATGAGGTTATGAGAATAACATTTGTATGGTAATATTATTATCCTTAAAGGAAGAGAGTGACCAGGTCCTACTCTTCCTTTTTCTATGCCCCTTCCCCCACACATGGCTACAGCAAGACAGTGGCTGCACATGAAAGTCTAGTTGCAAATAAGACTGTGATAAATAAATCTATGTTGTTTAAGCCTTAGCATTTGTAGTAATTTATTATGGAAGACCCCTGAGATAAAGAAGACAAAGTGGCCTTAAGTGTTTGATAGCATGAATTAGGCAGGTTCCTTAGAGGAAAAGAATCTATGAACTCTGTGTGTGTATGTGTGTGTGTGTAAAAGTAATTCATTAAATTGGTTTATATAATAGGATTTGGGTAATCGAACAATGGTCATCTGCTCACCAGTGAAGCTTGGCACCTTGCAGCTGCTGAGTCCACAAAGCTGGATACCACAGCTGCCCTATTCCAGTGGTGAAAGCTAGAGAGTTGCTTGTGTGAAGTTAGCATTGGAATCCTGAAGGACCTGGATCCAGTCTTATATAAGAGGGCAATGGCAACAGCAAGACACGTGCTTGTTGAGGGAGGAGAAAAAGGGAGTCAGGTGCTCACTGATTCTCTATATGTCTTTATATGTTGAAGATGTCCATTTGACATCTTCATATTTGGGCCACTTTTTGGAAGTTGCCCATTTTGCTGGCAGTTCTTTCTTCCTCACTGAATTCTCTTTGGAAATGCCCTCAAAGACATCTCTAGAGGGATGTTCTCTTAGCAATTATAAATACTCTCAAACTGACCACCAAAGCCTCTCAAAACACAGCCTGTTCCTATTTGGCCACTGGTACTCACGTAAGTTTCTCAGAATTGCCAAATGTCTTAGTCAGGGTTTCCATTGCTCTAAAGAGACACCATGACCAAGGCAACTGTTACAAAGGACAGCATTTAATTGGGGCTGTCTTACTAGTTCTGAGGTTTAGTCCTTTATCATTATGACAAGAAGAATGGCAGCATCCAGGAGGCATGTCACTGAAGGCAAACAGGAGAGAAGATGGGTACCTAGGAGGACTTTCTCAAAGCTCAACCCCGAAGTGACACACGTCCTCCAACAAGGCCATACCTACTCCAACAAAGACAACATTTATTTGGGGCTGGCTTACTGGTTCTGAGGTTCAGTCCATTATCATCATGACAGGAATCATGGCAGCATCAAGGCAGGCATGGTGCAGGAGGAGCTTTGAGTTCTACATCTTGTTCTGAAGGCAAACAGGAGAAGACTGACTTGTCAGAGCTTACCCCTCACCTCCTAATAGAGCCATTCCCTGGGCCAAGTGTATTCAAACAACCACACCAAACATCATACTAATTTGGAAATATTACCCCTAACTCCCAAGTGAGTCCTAATGTGTAAAGTAAGCATTTCAGAAGATAATTTTAAAAATCATTAAACTTTCAAGTGTATATCAAGCACCTACAAAACAGGCCATTTAAAACACATGCTTTGGATGGAGGAGCTGGTCAGAGCAAAGGCAGGGAAAACAGCAATGCACACAGTCTGCACCAAATGCTAAGAGCCAGAAACTTAGGATGCAGTCACTGACAGCAAAGTCTTACCATGCCATCAACAGTGGCAGACACCAGTCCAGTCTAGTGGAGAAGGCATGGGAAAAGCCATGAGAATGAGCCATGTCTTAGAAGGGGGGGGCTTCTTAATGAGGATGATATCAAAGTGTAGAAAAGGGGCATCCCTTGTATGCAGGGAAGTTGGCGTGGATAGGATCAGAAAGCTGGGAATGGGTATGTTTGAATAGTGATGAATTGTCTGGTTTGGTGTGGTATGTGTGGTAGTACTTCAGCACAATTGGAGTTTTCTCATATATATGTCTCCATCCACTCGGGAAGGTGGCATGCTAAAAAAACCCAATAACTATGCAGTAATAAAGACCCCCATTTCTCATAAGACTACTGAAAAATCAGTCTATAACCTTAGGGCAGACATTTTAGGTATATTAATAGGGTGACTCGGGTAAACTTTGGGCTACATGTCTTAAGCCAATCTTGATTTCATAAGCCTCTACTGTTATTCTGTGTCCTAGAATACTTAAATGTGTTCATTAATATTGACCTTGGAACTGGCTGGTCTGAGAAACTCTCTAGTAAAAAAAAATTCTCTTCACCACTGGCCTACCTTTGGCCTGCGAGTTAAGATGGAGATTGTCTAAATACATACCCACAATTGCTGGAGAGAACTGAGCCCCCAAAGAGCAAGGCGTATGAGCAGAAATGTTCTGTGTGGCACATGTGACGAACTACCTAGATTCCCTTTGAGAGTCGTGCCAGCTAGGTGTAGGTATGTGATGAACATGAACCTTTCAGTTGTCAGTTACCTCAGGGTGCCCTTAGTGTAGACATCTGGCTTGCTCAGTCAAAGCCTTCCAGGACAGCCTGATGAATGAACTGAGAAAGAATAGAAACAGCCAACAAGTTTGGTCTAAGAATCAGTTCTCACTCTTCCATGCCTTGGTTTGCTCATGTTTTTATGATATTACAGCTTAACGCCTCAATCAGCCCAATTCTGTTTTGTTTTTTGCAAGGACTCATTCCTACTAGACAGCTTCCATGTCAAATGCAGTTTGCTACAGGAAATCTGAAATCATGTTTGGGAATAGGGATGAGTCAGAAAGGATTTCCAGGAACACTATAGAACCAGGAAATAAAAGGACTCTTAAACAACGAGGTGACCGGGGGATGTTTGAAAATGAAGATGTATCGAGAAGGAAAGGTCTGAGAGCTCTGGTGCATGAAAGATTGGGATGCATCAGGTTGTTTGTTCTCTTAACGAGCATCTAAAGAGCAGTCACCAGGTTCCAAGTGCTGGGATGGACATGGGGACTGTGCAGAAACAAAGGCACATCCTTGCTCATGGAGAATTAGAACCCAGCTCTGTACACCAAGAGAGAGGAAACTTCCTTGAAAGTGGAATGTTCTGGCGAACATTGCTTTTCAAATATAAGTCTATGCCTAATCATGGTTTATGTACCTTGAAAAGCCCAGAATTTCCAAAACAAACAAGCAAAAACAGAAATGAAGGCAGAAGAGGACAAAGAAGAAGAAATGTAGAGAAAGGGAGAGAAAGAGGAGAAGAGGGAAGAGGAAGGAGGGTGTGACATGTATGCACGAGTATATCCATGTATGTGTGCATCTATGGATGTGTGTGCAAGTATATGTACCTTAAGTCTATGTGTTTGTGGATATGTTTCCATGTCTATATATGTACATATGTAAGTTTATGTATTCTTGTGTGGGGGAGTATTTATGTATGTGTGTATAGTTTTATGTATGTGGTCTGCATGTTCATGGTTATGAGTAGATGTGTAGATATTTGTTTGTTTATATTTGTATGTGTGAAAGAGCAGATGTGAATGTATGTGTGTGCTTGTGTGTACGAACATTTGTTATGTGTATACATAAGTGCATTTGTAGATCTGTATGTGTTTATGTGTATATTCATGGGTTTGAGAGCTTGTTCATGTGTATACACAAATATGTATTTGTGTAAGTGCATAAGTATGTATATGTGTATGTTTGCATACATGTGTAGCAATGTCTCTCTATATCTGTGTATATGTATGAGTGTGAACTCATGTGTGCATTTGTATTCATGTGTTTTTGTATATGTGTGTATATTTGTACACATCTGTGAAAGTAGACATGTTTGTTTTGGGTATACATGTCTCCGTGTATATGCATATCCACGTATATGTATATGTAATGGTGAGTATATGTATGAGTGTGTGTGCATATACATATATATGCATTTAACTGTTTACATGTGTATAGTTGTGTACATGTGTATATTCTGTTTATATGTGTGCATATATATTTATATATACATGTCTCTTTATATATTATATATATTCCTGTGTATTATGTATGAGGTTTTTATTGTGTATATATGTGTCTGTGAGCATGTGAATGCATGAATATATGTGTAAATGACTGCATGATGCACAGTATATGTGCATACACATTATTTTATGTGTACATGTTTATATGTATGTGTTTGTGTATGAATATGTGTAGGTAAATGTTTATGTGCATGTATGTGTGCATGTGGATATGTCTGGGTGTGTGCATTCATGTGTGTATATTTGTTAGCATGTACATGTGTACATGCACATGTATGTTCGTATATATGTTTGCACATATGCATATCTGAGTATACATTTGTGTGTTTGTATTGAATATGTGTGGGCATATGTAC
>NW_022196910.1:24035301-24155501 GCF_008632895.1 Mastomys coucha
TGACAGCTCAAGTGGGTTCCTACTTCACCTATAGGAGTTTAATCATTTTCCTTTCCTGGATAAATATTGCTATGAGTTTGCTGACTGGGAGTCAAGGAAGAAGTGTGTTGTAGGTCATTAACTGAGATAAGGAAAAGAAAACAAAAGGCCATCTCTTCTTTTGAATTTTTCACGAACGTTTTGATGGATTTCTCGGGAATTATTGAGTGAGTGTGTTTGGCTCATGATAATCCACTTTTAGCAGCTTCATTTACATTAGCTCTCACTCTGGAGAACCATAGTAACAGGTTGAGAATTACCCAGGCAACACTGCTCTTAGAATGAATCATCAGGAATGGATTTCATCCCTCGGTCTCATCAGTCCATAGTCTTATTCTTTCTTTTTGTCCCTAATAAAAGTTAAACAAAATGAGGAGTTTTGTAATGATGTCATTTTCTTTAGAAAACTTAGTCTTATTAATCATTGCAGTTGGTTTATTGAGCTAATTAGAATGTGTGGCATACAAACACATACAACACACATACACACACACACACACACACACACACACACACATACATGCTTGCACACACACATCCCAAATTGGTACAAAACATTCTGTTTTCTTATGGGGAATATTGTTTTAATTTCTGCTAGTCTAAAATGTCTCACATAAATTTGATTTTCCTGTAACTTAACTCATGCAAGGGATATGTTTAAGTACAGACATTTGGAATGCTTAAACAGGAAAAGTATCAAATATATTTTAGGTTACCGACAACAGAAAGTTGCAATTTTCAACGATTGCCTTAAAACCTAGAATTAATGCTGATGCAATGTTAATGAATATTTATCAAGTTCTTATTCTGTGTTGGGCCAAGTTTTCACATATTCATGCTGTTGTTGGTAGTCTTTTTTTATTTCATTGGATCTTAGAAGCCTGGTGAGGCACTTTATGTCATTTTTTCCATTTTTTTTTCTGATGAAAACTCAGGATTTCAAAAGATAACTTGCCCAACTTTTGGTTAATTTAGCACTGAAACCCACAAAGTCTACTTCATTAACCTTTATGTTCTATCACACAGCATCTAATACAGCATTCTAAAGGCACCCACTACTCATTTCTGACCTCTGTGGACACCAGGCATGCTTGTGTGTATACATACACACACTCAAGCAAAACATTCATATACATAAAATAAAAATAAAAAAATCTTTAAAAATTAAATAAAAGTAAGTAAGTATATGTAAAGAATAGACCAACAGTGAGCTAACCACTGAAGGAGTAGACACTAATAATTTCTATGCAAAGACACTTGTTTGTCTTTGTGTTCAAGGTGACAGGAGGCTATGATGTCAGAACTTTGTAGGTAGAGAAACTTACAGGAATTTCTACTGGTGTTTATATTTTTTTAATTTAACCTTAAAAATAAAAAAAAAATGAAAGGAAGGCAGTAAAGAAGGAAGGAAGAAAAAGAAAGACAAGGAAAGGAAGGAAGGAAGGAGGAAAGAAAGAAAGAAAAAGAAAGAAAGAAAGAAAGAAAGAAAGAAAGAAAGAAAGAAAGACAGACAGACAGACTGTAGCCAGGCCTGTTGGTACACACTGATCTCAGAATTCAGGAGTGTGGTGCATCTGAAGGCAGTTGAGTCACAAGCAAGTTCTACCTCTCATTTACAAAGAAAGCTTGTGCCTTGACAACATTCAGGGTTAGAGGACACTGATCAATGGGGTGAACTAGGGTGGTGGTGCCATATATCTTTAATCCCAACACTCAGGAGGCAGAACTCTGTGAGTTCAAAGCCAGCCTTGTCTACAGAGAGTTCAAGGACAGCAAACTATATAGAGAAACTCTATCTCAAAAAAACAAAACAAAACAAAAACCACTTTTTTAAACCCTAAAACTCCACGTGTATCACTTTTAAAATCACTTTGGCCACTATTGACTCTTCTTCTCCTAATATTCTTTCAAAACTTTATTCATGACATAAATTGGTTTATTGAGTAGAGTCATTGATATATAGTGAAGAATTGAAATATGAATAATAATTTTCACATCTGGGGAAAAGCTACAACTATACGTAGATGAGTTATTTTAATTTCATAAATATTCCTAGAGTTCCTGTGTGCTGACACAATATCTGATATTTTTACTTTTCCAAGCATTTAGTAAAATATTCTCTGGTGAGACTTGAGAGGCTTTTCCCCACTCCTACCCCCTCCATGACTTTCACTCATAGGATAATTAGGCAAACATTTTACAGTCCAACATAAATGAAGTTCAGCATACATATATACACATATATATATGCATATATACATATATGCATCCAATTTAAAACTGGTCATATATAAAAGTAGGCAAGGTCTTTGACATGGTTGAAACGTGTCCTTCAAATTTCATATTGTAATCTCAGTTCCTAAACTCATATGCTGGTGGAATTTGGGTGCTTGGATTGTAAGGGCTTTGTTATTAGAATGCATTAATTTCTTCATTGTAATTGTAACTTTTATTTGCCTGATGTAATTGTCATCTCAGAGGCTTACTGCCGAATAGGCTCATCCTTTCTAGTTCTTTCTGAATTCTGGTTGGCTGGTTCAACTTAGCTGTTCTGGCTCAAACACTTCTCCAAGCTGACTGATTCAATCTGACTTCTCTCAGCTTCTCACTGAATTGCTCTGCTTAGCCTAAAACTATCTCTAGCAATCTGTTCTAATCTTCTGGCTCATTCTCTGGCTCATATTCTGTCTTCACCTGTGTCTAGCTTGTTCTCTCTGCAACCTGTATCTGTAAAACTGTTCCTGTAAAAACTGCCTCTGAACTTCATGAACTGCTGTCAACTGAACTAACAGAAACTTAACTCCCTTGTACTCCCTCTCAACTGACTCCTGAGTGCTGGGATTAAAGGTGTATACCACCACAACTGGACCCAAGTTTTCTACCTGAAAATTTACTTGGTACCATGCTCTAGCCTTGAAATAAGAGATCTGCTTGCCTCTGTCTCCCAGGATTAAAGATGTGTCTGTATTCCAGTCAAAGTAACCATGTTACTGGATTAAAATATCTGCACAATTCATAGATTAAAGGGTTACTGTGGAAATGGGTTTATTAAACAACAAAACAAACCAGAGTTCATTGGCATACTGGCTCTGTCCTAACATTGATGCTGTTACAGAATTGTTTCCATGTGGTGAATGAATGCCAATACCACACTTCCTGGTCTTCAGAACTGTTAGCTAAACGAATCTATATTCTATAAATTACCTGGTTTCGGGGACTTTGTTCTAGCAACAGAAAATGAACTTCTAGTCTCGAAATTTATCCTTCATTTCTCTATCTTTAGTCCTGTGTGGATGGCCTATTCTTTTGACAACAATTTTTTACTCAGAGAAGTTCAACACTCTTTTTGCTAGCCCTGTTAGAAGAACCTACAAAGCCGCAGTATAATATTTCATTGATTCCATATAGAGTATCTTCAGCTTCTTTCAAACTTCAATAATCACAGAGTTCCTGTCCAGTCCTGCCTTTAAGAGCCCTTCATGTGTGCCCTATAGTGACAGCATCACAACAGATGCCTGTAGAGCTGCCTCCAAGGCTCCTAGAGATTAAGGGCAAACTTCACACACTGTTAAGGAGTTTCAGTTCCAGCAGGCCAGAAGTCTGATGCTAAGGTAGAAATCAGGGTACCATATCTCTGACTAACTCTCTGTAAATCAGCCCTTTATGTGTCTATCTAGATGCTATTTTAGTATTGTTGGTGGTGTCTTGATCTTCCCTGGAAGAACCACCCCTTCTCCCTGCAACCTTCCAGAAGATGTTGCTCCCAGATTCTTCCCTGGATACCTGAGGTGACTGAATATTCAGAGCTGGTAAATCTGAACCTTTGCATTTCTTTGCCTTAGGATGACCACCTGGCCCTGGCCAGACTAGTGAGACACAGGGCTAGTACTTTAATGCAACCAGGAGAGAAGCTAGACCTCCTCATTCCTAGAATATCAATATCTGGTTTGTGTCTAAATCCAGTGTCATGGAAGGCATGTCCAAGAGACTGCTAGTACTGTAATGGTACCCAGTCTGTGGATCTTGTTGGTTTGAGGCCAGTTTTTGCCACAGCTTTCTCAGTTCTCTGAATCCATAATTCTTTGTGATTTGGTCTGAGCTTATATTGCTTACAGCTGAGTAAGTTCTGATTAAACAGAAAGAGAAGACCACAGGACTGTTAGGCAGGAAGTGAGTCTGAGCAGAAAAGTGTGGTGAGAAGGGCAATAAGCAGCCAAAGGCTTCAGAGTCACAAGACTGTGTATGTTGGGACAACGTGACAAGGAGGAAAAGACACCAACCTAAGCCAGATCCTAGGGGTAAGGCCAACTTGCTCTGTAGGCTTTTGATTTTTTGCATAGTGACCCCTAGGTCACCAGGTAGCTTGAGAGAGAATCCACCGAGGTCCACATAACTTAATCCTGCCGAGAGAGCTATAAGACAAACAGAAGTATCAGGAAGTGATTCTGTGAGGCCACCTTTTAAGAGCAATGTCATCAAATGAAAAGACTGAAAGATTAGTGCTGCTTTACTACACGGGAACTATTGACAAAGCATCTTACGCTTTCTGGACTTCTTTTCCCTCTTGGTGATGTAGAGAGAAAGTCTATCATTCAGCCCTATAGCAGTTCTATGAGGTAGCTATTAATAGTTGTAGATAGTAATCATGTTCTTTTTCAGCTATAGCATTCTGCAGGCCACTAGCAGCCTAGCCATTTATGTTAGTTAGATTCAAGCAGGAGTGGTCGTTTATTGGTGCACAAAGGATCTGCCTCTGTGTAGGTGGCGCTTTTCTCACCCACCAACTCAGCGTGAGAAAACACAGAAATGTAAAAGAACAGCTGACAGGGCAATTTTCTAAATTGCCTTGTTATCGTGAGAAAATATATTTTAGAGTGTCACCTCCAGATAATATTCAATTACATACTTTACTAAGTTTAGAAAATAGACTAAGCCACTGAGTTTGATAGCAGAACTGTCTGAATTGAGGTATTTGCTTATATGTGAACAATGTGAGCTTTATTGTATATTATTCTACATTCCCAAACAAGCCTGGAAGATGGTCCTTAAATCCACCATTCTACAGGTGAGAAAATAGGGACTCACAAAGATGGAGTCTTTTGTTCTTGGTCATATAGCCGGTGAGTTTAACCATGACATTGAAATACAGACCTACCAAAAGCTATACTCTGAATTGTCTCCTTAAAGAGAACCTGGGTACATAGACATGGAAAGCAATCTTGGCTTCTCAAACTTTAAATGCATGCAAAGACTGCTCAAATTAGATTTGACTCAATAAGGCTGGGGAAGGACCTAGGACACTACGTGTAAGAAGCTCTTAGGTAATGCTGCTCATCTGAGGACCACATTTTAAAGTAGTAAACTGCTAATACTCTTGTATAATGATTAAACCTTAGGCCTCAGTTCTTAATATCCTGTCCCTATTCTATATTTTTCTACTACTTTTGTTCTTCTCTATTCCCTTCATTTCTTTTTACCTGAAGAAGTTACAGCAGGCTAGGTGATATGTGATCTGATTAGCATTCTTTTTTTTGGGGGGGGGAGCTCTTTTATTGTGGCCTTAAGTGTCATTTTTAATTAGGTTTAAATTAAATTACGATTAAAAACTAAATGTGATTTTTTTCTTTACATCTGTGGAACATGAATACTGAAAGAAGACTTAGAATTTGTCTCATTTTGTTTCCTTCCTCTAATATCTCTCTTTCTCTCATCTAGTTACAAAATAATTTGAATTCTACAGTGTTGCATTGCACAGTATTCTCTTTCCCTTTATGAAATGGCTCCTCTATCTCCTTTCTACTTCTTTGGCCTTTTATGCTGGAGAGCAGCTGCACCTCTGATTTAGTTGGGAAAGACAGCATCATGATAATGCACCCAAGTCAGACTGCTCCAGGGTGACAAAAATTTCACTCAACTCAGCCATCAGGAACTTTAGTTTCCTTCCTGTGAAATGGGACAGTCCTACAATGGATGCTTAGGTTATTTACAAAAAAATTGTTTGTTTTTTTTTTTAAAAGAAACTGACATGAAGATTTTAGCATATTGCTGTGAACAATGTCAGCTATACCATGACGAAGGACAGATTTCTCTGTGAGCTCTGAAGCTACCCCAGTAGCTTGAGAGGCTGGCACATATCCATGGTTCCTTTATGTTCTGTGGCCAGTTTTCTGGCCCTCTACTGCTTGCTCGCCAAGGGAACTGCTCTGTGATGTTCACTCACACATACACCACTGTGTAGCATGTTTGTTTGTGTGTGTTGTGTTTGCTTCTCCATTTTAAGCTCTGGGAATGGGCCTCACTACTAGTCCCCACCCAGTTTCTTGGATCCACAGATAAAATAACACACACACACACACACACACACACACACACACACACAGCCAATTAATCTTAAAATGTCTTTGTTAACTCAATGACTTGGCATTCCTAAACTTACCCTGCTACCCCAAGCGTAATTGGATAGAGTGGTCATAGCCACTCTAATGGAAAAGTAATATGGCTGGTTGGCTTTATCTCTTGCAGCTACTACCTCCTTCTCCTTCCCCAGTTCTCCTGTGTCTGCTAGCTTGATAGGGAGGACCCAGAAGTCCTGCTTATTTTGCCCATCTCATTGGCCACTAGAATATTTATTGATGGATCAAGAACTAATTGGGGAATGGGACCTTAGCATCAGAACCACCCACACACCACTGGGAGCAGCTGCTCAGCCTTTCAGGCAAGCTGTTGGCATGCAGGTCCATAATAACTTCCACTGACCTGAGACCTTCATTTGATTCCAGAGTCTCTTGCTTAAAGTTGCCCTGCCATTTATTATCCAAACTAAGACACTTCTGAGAATAAGGGAGGCATGTTCATAATTGCAGTGAGCTTGTCAGGCTAATCAAGGACCGTTCCCTGCAGATCTGGCCATGCAGGCAGGTCTTCCTGGGTCAGCCTCGACTCTGCCATATCTTTTGCTTGTTTTAGAAAATTCATGTTTGAAATTTTATATCTGTGCAATGTGGTTTAATCAAATTAAGTCCTATTCTCTCACCATACCTTATTCTTTACACAGACGTTGTATGTTCTAGTTCTGGTTTGCCCTTCCTTTGTCTTTTTATTCTAGTCTAGTTCTCAGTAGACTGAATCCTGCCCACATACACTGGACAGAAGCAGGTGGTTCCTTGTTGATGCTGCTGTTGTTATTTTTCTCAGTTTACCAAGTAAAGTGTTGTTTTCTTCTGACACCCACCCCTAAATCCTTTATATTTTACCAGATTTTTGGGAATCTCAAATCAATATTTTATATATATATGATATATGTATATATATGTATCATATATATACTGAATTATGTGTATTATGTGTATATATAATATATATACATATATATTATATATATATGTGATATCTAACTCACACACAGACTAAACAATCATTGAATGTCTTGTTCCCTGATTGACAGTAGAGACTTACAGATGACTCATCCATTTGGTTTACAGCTTCCCAATTATTTCAGTCAGCATTCAAAAGTTTTGTTTTGAGCCAGGCATAGTGGCATGTGTTTTTAATCCCAGTATTTGGAATTAGAGGCAGGAATATGGATTGCTGAAAATTAAGGGTCAACCTGGTCTACAGAGAGAGTTCAAAGTCAGCCATGGTATATTGTATTGAGTCTCTGTCCCAAAATAAACAAACAGGAATGTGTTTGTTTACTTTTAGCATGAATTTGAACCTCAACCAATATGCTGAGGTAGTAAGTTCCTTGGGCCTTAGTTCAAAAGAGTAGATAATGAGAAGGTAGGTAACATTTTGTCTCAGATGAGAAAGGAGTGTGACATTTTATCTTTGATGGAGACAATTTTTCTCAAACTCTCAAACTATAACAAAAGAGAGACAGTATTATGGTAATATTTGTATATATCAGAACAGTGCCATAGAGAAGAATGAAGATACTTGGCCAGGCTTTATGGGAAGAGTAAAATGAAAGGAAATATAGTAAAAGCTTGTCTGGAGATAGGAAGAGAAATATGCAGTATATGGGAGACCAATACTCATAATAACAATCCTCACTCTGCAACTATATCCTGTGAATACATTATATCAAAAGGCCATTGAATAGAAGCCATTCAACAGAGCCTGAAGACATAGCTCAGTGTATTAAGTGTTTGCTGGGTAGGCATGAGGATTGGAGTTCAGATCCCCAGAACTCATGCATAAGCCAGATGCAATAACGTATCTGCATAATCAGTGGTGAACAAGACTCTCGATCTCAAACAAGGCAGAGGTGAGGACTGACACCCAAGGTTGTCCTCTGACTTCTACACACTAAATATGGTACCCACAGGCCCTCACTCACCCATTCTCCCATCGAACTACCCACCCCCCTCCACACACCCACACATACATGAACATGATCTCACACATACACTTTATGTGTACATTAGATTACAAATGAAAAACAAAAGGGAGCCACAGCAGATGTCATATGTGATAGTTCAGAAGGCAATGACTGCTTGGGACATCAAAACAAATAACCATGTCAGCGGGGTTGATGACCAGCTATCTTTGCTTCACTCACCAAATGGGATGCTTGCGTTTGTGTTTAACTCCACGTCTTTGAAGTCTAACATCATAATCCCAACACATAAGCCTCAATTATTTGAACGTTTTTATATGCATGCAGCTTTACCTATCTCTCCTCCAGTTTCCCATGGTTCAAAACAAATGCAAGAAGACAGAAGCAAGTAGAGATCTTGTTTTCCTTTATAATTCCTGTGGCACACCTGAATGGAACTCTGAGCCTGGTTAAGAATCTACAACCTGGATTGTGTGGTTCATGAGTTGGTGCCACCTGGAATGTAACCCTGTAGACAGACTCTCTGGCAGACAGGAAAATAGGGAGAAGAGTCATGCCTACATAATAGCGATGGTAAATTCCAAGATGGAGGCTTCTTCCTCACCCTCCTGATCTGAGACAAAAGGCTGGGTGCTTGAAACAAAGGTTTTGTGGGCATTCTCTCCTGCCAGCAGGCCCCTGCTGATGGACTGGATCACCAAGTTCTAGGCTTTGTCAGGGCTTGTTTACGGAGCAGTTAAAAGCCAACCAGCCATTCTGCCTTTCTTCAAACTAACCAATTGTAAATAAAGGGAGGAAGGCTCTCCCCAGCCCATGAAAGGAGATGGGACATTTGGACAGTCCCTTTCTGCTTTGGGGAGGGCACTTTTTCTGCTGTGTGTTTGCAGTGTGTGTTTTTCCTGCCCCAGTGAAAGTCTTTCTTCAATTGCTGATTCCTTCTCTGTTTGCCTTGTGTTCAAGGTTTCTTTACTGCCTCCTGCTGGACCTTTTTCTGCCTCTTGGTTCTTTAACAGGCAGAGAAAGCTCGGTAACAAGTCTCTGATGTGCCGAGGCCATGGTGTTCCTGTGAAAAGAAAGTTCCATAGTTACACAGGCCAGGGAAGGCAACAGCCACAGCTGCCTGTGTTTGCTTTCTTAATTGGTTTGCTTTTGATTTCCAACTTATTTGACTTGGGTTCCAGATCTGTTTTCCCTGTGTAACACTGACTTGGATGCTATTAACAGGCCCATCTGTTTGCTTTGCTTAAATAAAATGTAAATTGGTTTTTGTTTTAAATTTCAGGTGCTCTTCTGGTGGTCTCTGCTGTTCTCCATCTAAGGCGGTTGGGCCATGGTGGTGAATCTTCAGCTGCCAAGAGTAGAGGAATCTGATTATTTGGTCATTTTTCTTTAAATGGGTGTGATTTTAGTATTTAAGGAAATTCTCAGTCTTTTCATAGATTTTGATTTGCTGGTGGGTGATTTTTATTCCCCTTTTCTGCTATCCAAGAGCCCCACCCTCATTTGTATTCTTATGACATGTGTGTGTGTTTGTGTATGTTTATATGTGTGTGTCTTTATGTGTGTGTGTTTGTGTATGTTTATATGTGTGTGTCTTTATGTGTGTGTGTTTGTGTATGTTTATATGTGTGTGTCTCTATGTGTGTGTGTATGTGTGTGACTGTGTGTTATGTGTGAATGAATGTGTATGTATATGTATCTGTGTATGAATGTGTGTGTATATGTATGTGTTTATGTATGTGTGTATTGTGTTTATGTGTGTATGTGTATATATATATGTGTGTGTGTGTGCGTGTGTGTGTGTGTGTGTGTGTATGTTTTCCTACCACTCCTTCCCATGATGGAAGACAAAAAGATACTTGCTGCTTTCTTCTCAAAGAATAAAATAGCCACAAATAGTCCCATACTGATTGTGGTGGGCCTCTTCCATACATGACTGCATTGGAGCATGCTCGTTTAGTAGGCCATTGATGGGTAAGCAATTGACAGATGAAGGGCCACTTTGTATGGAATCCTGTCCATCCAATGTGATGCATGACAGTGAGGTGGATTTCATCAGAGACATTTAAATATTCATGGATATGGGCTTTCTTGCCAATTATGTTCTTAAGATTCTTTTATAACGGAAACCTATTTGGAAGAGAAGAAAGCTAAACTCTCACAAGAATTTAAGCAAATGCTTAAAATTAACAAGCCAACCAACCAACCAAAGAAAAACAATTAAAGAAACAATTTCGGATTTCAGAGACAGTAAATTGGTTTAGCCAGTAAAGATGTTGGCTGCCGAGGCTAACAATCTAAATTTGATTCTACACACACACACACACACACACACACACACACACACACACGCACACACGCACACAAAGTGAACTTTATCATTGTGAAGTTTACCATTTATCTACATATGTGTCCCTGCATACTGATGACAATACCACCTTCTGTAAGGTATGCAGACAATGCAAAGAAAACTGTTCTGGGTTGGTCAAAGTCCCACATTCTCAAACTCCTTCCTCTTGTTGTGTCTGTTACACTCTAGAAATGAGTTCTCTGGGATCACCCTAAATTTTCCTTTATGTCATGTACTATTTTGTTAGCTCAGAGAAGGTGTGTCTTTCCCAGAAGATGCACAGAAACGACAGCTGACCATGCCTCCAGCTGCAAGAGAAAGACCATGGTCACAGGGCACTCTTTAACATAGGAGATGTGGATGGAGTGAACCGTTATGTTACCTTGCGCATTTCCAGGGAGGAGAAATACAATGCATCCTTTGGTCAAGTAGTGTTCCCAAACAAGATGAAGCAGATGTCAAAGAGGGGAGCTGAAGGTTCCAGTGAGCTCATCCTTGCTACGGTTTAGCTCTCCTCAACATGACTAAGACATTCCAGTGGGCAGTGGAACAACTACTGGGAATGTGGGAAAGCTTTTATTAGCCATAAAAGGAGGCTGACTCACTGCTGGTGAGCAACTCATCTCGATTTTCCTGAAGTAGTCTTGGTATGGTGACAGGGGAGCTCCTCAGACATGGGTACACAGGGTCCACTGGGGAGACGAGTCACCCTATCTCACACTAGAAATTTGGAGAATACCAACATTTTATCCCCCCCCGCCCCCAAATCTGCACAAATCCATCCTTCCTATGGACTAGGTATATTGGTGTGTATACAGGTAAGTTTCTCCAGAGAAAGAGAACCTCCAGGATACATATACAGAGAGGTGTGTTGTTGAAACCGACTCATTATTATGGAGAGGAAATGTTTCCTGACCAGTTGTCTGCAACTGGTGAGGGAACTAGACTTATTTCAGTTCTGGCTTTCTCTAAAAGCCTCTTAGACCCATCACAGAAAATTAAGCATCCCGGTGTGACTCGCATTCAGATATTTTCTGCATCTCCTCAAGTTTCTGGACCATTCTCATGAGGTAGGCATTCTTGGTGAATGCTTCCTCCTGCTCCCCATAATTCATTTTTATTTTAGAAACTGAATCTGTATAGGAACACTCTTCCTGGAGCTACTGTTGGGTGCAGTGTGAGAAGACTCTAAGGGCTCTGATGGGGGCTGCGAAGCTGACAGATCGCAGATGTTTCGTTCTCACGAAAACTTAACAATCGCCACCTATTTCCAGGTGGGAAGAAAATGTGTGAAGTGTGTTGACTTGGGAAATGTTGGGCCCTTGGTCCTGAGAGATGAGCAGCTTTCTCTTTGGATTGGGATGGGGGAGTGCAACATAGTGCAATTACCCCAGCACTCGTAAGATGAGTGTTTGCCCTTGTCTTCAGCAGCCTTTGCCTGAATTACAGTTCATAGAAAGACATTAAATCATAGCTAGGTTATACATCATAAATAATTTCAAGGAACTGTGGCAGTGCTATAAAATCATTTATAAGCTCCATACCTGGAGAATGGTGTTTAAAAGTTTTAAGGCCAAATTAAATAATGCACTAAAAAGGCCAACCAGGTGAAATTGAACACATCCTATTACCCATGAATGGTTGTAATAAAATTTATTCCATAATAACTTATTTGTTTCACAGCAGTCATCTTTTAATATCCCTAGCAGGGGAAACAATGGGATGACAGAAGTGGGAGTTGGATTAGAAACTCACGTTCTCATTAACTTGTTGGATCATGGGGATAGGGACTTTGTTATAAGTTGATTTCTAGTTCCACAGAGGTTGATGGGATGTGATGCAAAACTGATTCATTAAACATGTATCTAGGAGTTAGAAACACATTCAGTATTGGATGGTCCCCACCCAGAAATGAGTAATTGGTAAAAAAAAAAAAAAAAAAAAAAAAAAAAAAAAAAAAGAAAAAAGAAAAAGAAAAAAAAAGTTAAAACTACATTAGAAACATATAAATAACATTTTTTTTAAAAAAAATATATATTAGGAACTTCTAATGCTAGCCGTCCAGGCATGTTAAAATAGCCCATACTCTTCCACGTTTCTTAGTTGACCATCTTATAATTCAAATAGTAAGACAGTAGGGGTTTTAGCCACTAAGAGTTAATGGTTTGGATGCAAAATTCTTTTGATGTCACAGCTTATTTAATTACCAGCAGATGTGCTGCCAAGCTGCACCTACAACATCTTCACTTTCATATTTTCAAATCAGGTGGCCTAGGAGCAGCTGGCACATGCACACCAGTGCTTGCCTGTGCACACTTGCACACAAACACACACAGACACACACATGTTAACAATTAACAGGTGCACTGTCATTTGCCATCACTGATATTGCCACGACTGTCTTGGTGACATTTCAGAATTCGGCAGGCTCCTGCTCTCGCTTTTTCAGCCAGACCAGATCCACTGGTTTGCTGTGGTGCCAGTGGTTTTGAACCCTGAAGACCTTTGCCTTAAGGAAAATAAACATTTCGATTTGTCTAGTACACAATGCCAGCCTTCCATCCCCAGTGCAAAGGTGCTGCCATTTCTCGTGATCCAGTGAGGAAACAAAAGTTCTATAGTCTTTACACCCTATATACCTACAGTGGCTGCATTTGGGACACTGTGGGAGTGGGGAGGAGCTGCTGCAGTTTGTGGGTTCCTAGAAATAATGGCCACCCATTTATCAAGAAGTTAAATTGCCTGAGTATATCTGTAGGAATCCTGCCTTTGAGATTCTATTCTCCTCCTTCTCCCTTCCCTCTCTTCCAGCCATCCACCCATTCCCATTTCTTTGTTTTTGTTTTTCCTTTTCCTGAAAGAAAAGGAGCTCCTATCTCACTGCCTACAATGCCCTGGAACTCTTGGATTCAAGCAATCCCCCTGCCCCTGGCTTCTCGCTGCCTTCAACTGTAGGCATACATCACCACACCTGGCTGCTAAGAGGTTTATTTTAAAACGAGCTGCATTTGTTGCTAAATGTTGCTCAAGTGTAGAGGAGGTAAGGAAACTTGGCTGAGGAGAAGGTCGTAGAATTTTGGCAGAGTGAAGGATCCCCCTTGTACCTGAGGGAAGTGGAACAGGCATTGTAAAAATAGGGTTTGACAAAATAGTGATACAAATATCTATTGCTCCCCTCTCCAAAAAAATATGTTTGGTGAGAAAAGCCTGCTCTAATTACTATGCCTTCCTAAGAGCAATAGCTCCTGCTTCCCTTGTTGTTCTTCCTTACCTCTGCCAACTGACCTCTCTCTCTCCCTCTCCTCTCTGTCTCTCTCTATTTCTCTGTATATCTTTCTGTCTCTTGCTATCTCTGTCTCACTGTCTCTGTCTGTCTCTTTCTCTTTTTCTCTCCATCTCTCTCTCCTCATCAGCAACTCTCATGCTTTCTCCAGTTACAAGTCAATTCCTATCTCATGGTGCAGACCTCTGCAATATACAGTATTTTTTCTTTTCATGGACCCTTGGGTTACCTGCTATCCTTGTCAATAACTTTGGCTCATGGAGATTCTAGCTCAGAGTTCTCAGGTTGCATGTTGTGTAAACATTCAGTTCCCTCAGCTAGATCCTAGACATCTGAGACCCAGGAAGAGGGCATATACTACTTTCTAATTCCTGACAGAAATAACTGGTGTTCAATACATGTATGGCACTTTGAATTACACCAACTTTTCTACTTTCTTAGCCACATGTATTTTTTTCATCATTCTCGCCCAATCAACACTAAACTTCATCAGTAACTCCTTTCAATGAGTAAATGAGAAAAATAGAGGTAGCCTTTACAACCAACCTATTCATTTGTGGAAAGCAAATTACAAAATTAACTCTACTAATTTACAACAAAATTAACTAGTAACCTGATCCTAGTCTGGAAGACTACTCATAGTTCATTCAGAAAGATAATTATATTTTCACAAAAAAAAAAAAATGACAAATTGGAAGACAAGAAATAGCACTAACTTTATCCCCAAATTATAGAAGATTCCAGATAGACAAAGATACATTTCAAATGTAGGGAGTGGCAATCTGAAGTGCAGTCATGGTGATTTAACTTCAATTCCTAAAAGTACTTCCCACTGGACTGGAGATGGAGCTCTGAGGCAGCCGGCTGACCCAGAGTGGACGAGGATCTGGGTTCAATCACAAGTACCACACAGACCAACTAAACCCCAGCCAGGAGAGAGGGTGCAGTGACAGTGAGCTTGCTGCTCTTACAGAACTGGGTTCAATTCACAGCACTCATGGTGGCTCAGAATGATCTATAACTCCAGTTCTAGGGGATCTGAGAGCTTCTTCTGTTCTCCAAAGGCACTAGGAGTTGTGCTTCATAAAAAAAGAAAAAGAAAGCCAAGGATATGTTTGGTGGAGGCATGGTATGGTGTGGGGGAAGGGTGCCTCTGTGGGCACATGCTGAGGCATTCCTTCTCCCTGAGGTACTAAGTCATAGGACTGTATAGTGTAGAATAGAGTTTATTTAGGGTATGGGAAAGGGAGTTGAGGGGGTAGAGACAGAGAAAGGCAGAGAGAGAGAGAGAGAGAGAGAGAGAGAGAGAGAGAGAGAGAGAGAGAGAGAGAATAGAGGCCAGCCATGAACACATGGATAGAGATGTGGGGGAGAGGAATGGGGAGAGAAGGTACAAAGAGGGAAGAGAGGGAGGGAGTAGGAAGAGCAAGAGCAAGATTGTGAGGAGGAGGCAAGCAGCCCCCTTTTATAGTGAGTCAGGCACGCCTGGCTGTTGCCAGGTAACTATGAGGCGGAGCCTAGACAAAATGCCATCACTAGGCACATGTGTGGTGCATAGACATATCTGCAAGCAACTAACACACATACAATAAAAGAATAACTTTTTAAAAATAGGAACTACTCAAACCTGGCCTAGTTAATTCGAATGTGAGTTATTCTTGAAATAAAGCCTTGAAATAAAGACCCTGACTGTGGTATTAAGTCACGTTATTGACTGTGATTTGTAAGATTTTGATATTTAGAGCCAAATACTAGTTTTTGAAAATCAAAGAAACTTTTAACAGTGGGACATGGACAGAGGTTTGGTGTCTTTCAGAGTCCTTACTGAGTTCAAGATTTTAATAGAAAACATATTTCATAGAGATCTGAAGTATGTGAATGTCTGTTTGTTCAGATACTCATGCCTCAATGTACTGAAAACATTAGCTCTGGTACATGAGGCCATTAATTAAACCCCATTCCAGTGCTTGCTGGTGAGAGAACTTGGAAAGGACACCTAATGAATCTGATTATTAAATTCTTCATCTGCAGATAATGGGCTTTGAAATTAGAATGAGAGCACTATAAATGTTTAGAAAAGAAACATGGCAAGTGTGTGGAGGGTGGTGTTGTATGGACACACCTGTATGCACGGCCACACGTGTACCTGTGTGCTCACAAAGAGATCAGATGAGAGCATTAGATGCTTCCTCTAACACTCTCTGCCTTATCCCTTTCTGTCAAGG
The DNA here is from genome assembly GCF_008632895.1 of Mastomys coucha. Classification (NCBI taxonomy): domain Eukaryota; kingdom Metazoa; phylum Chordata; class Mammalia; order Rodentia; family Muridae; genus Mastomys; species Mastomys coucha. The sequence continues at coordinate 24,051,537 of NW_022196910.1, forward strand.
CCTCTGTGCGGAGCCTGGGGAAATCCCATTCTTTGGCTAGCCTGACAGTCATCAAGTCCCAGGGTTCCCCCTGTCTCTGCCTCCCACAGTGCCAGGATTCCAGGCTTGCATGGGTCTGTGACTGGCTTCGGGATGGTGATGAGATCTGACTTTGATTCTCATACCTGTGGAGTCAAGACTCTTAACAGCTAGGCCATCTCTCCTGTCCACAAATGCTTTTGAGTCATTTTGTTCATACCTTCCATTTCTCCACAACACAGAGGATAAGACCAACCTGGACATCATGGGACAAAGATCATTGACATTTGCAATGTAAGAATCAGAGACATAATGGTCAGGGTGTAAGAATGAACCTGTGTATTGATACCTATTTGAATTATAGCCATGTGTTGTAGATGTCTACTATAACATAGGTCCACAGTGAGGAAGGCTGAGGGGACATCACAGCCATGCATGATCACATGTCAGAGGTGGGAATACTGAACCATATCAAGGGGTGTGGTACAGAAATGTTTTCAAACCATGACTTCTGTCTATAGCATGCCTCATTAAAAAAAAAAAAAAGAAGAAGAAGAAGAAAGGAAGAAAGAAAGGAAGAAAGGAAGGGAGTAAGGAAAGACAGAAGGAAGAGAGAAAGAAATCAGAGCAGTATATATGCCAGACCCAAGGACTGACTAGTTTACTTGATTTATAGCTATGGGTGCCAAGAACTCTTCATGATATGTATTATCTCACTGAACACACCCGGGAACTCCAAAAAGTAGGAACTGCTAGCATCTTCAGTTCACATGTGGATATACCAGGGCACAGGAAAATTAAAAAATTGGTCCTTAAACACAAGACTATGAAACTACTGGTAAGATCTGAACTGAAGCCATGTGAGCCCAAAGCCTTTTCTTCACTTCTCTGAAGGCAGGACTCTTACATGAACATCAAGGAAGGCATTTCATGGGTCAGGACCTGGGAGAGGATAGAGGTTAAAGGAAGGGATGGCTGTGTGATTGGATGGTCCTCAGCAAGTCCTCCTGTCTAGTATGCTGCCCAAAGGGCATGTAATCTGTTCCCAGTTGGTACTGGGGTGAGAATATTTGGCAATAAGAAGGTGCTATATGTCGAAGAGACAGGGAGGTGTCTTGTTCCAGGTGCTTGCCCTCCCCACTTTGACCCACATAACTCTCAGACACAGAAGCACAGGTGCAAGATCAACTGCTCTGCTTCTTGGGTAGATTTTTTTCTGCTTAAAAAGAGAGAAAAAATGCAGAAAAACAACAGCTTCCCACTATGACCTCATTCTGATTAAAATTCCTGGATATGTCTCTTATTTCCTTTCTGGTTCCAGCTGCCCCTCTCCCCTTTTCACTTTTAGGCTGAAGCTAGTTTATTTAGTAGGAAACAGATATCAAGTACATAAAAGAGGGGTGTTGAGTTCTATCTTAGAGTACTTTGAAATGTAACCCCAAAGCCCCTTATCTAGTGGGTCCCTACTAACTAACTCAGTTTTCAGACAGATGGCTGCCATTTTCCCCAGGGGGTAGTGCTTGGAGTTTCTGGATTAGATCCACCAGGCATGTTTAGTAAATGCTGTCACTCATTCTTCAAAAGTACTCACTACATGTGTGCTATGACACAGCCATTATAGTGAAGTTGATTTATGGACCTTCTGAGTTAGTGCACCTGGAGGTAGAGACCTTATTGTTCTGTGCTGCTATAACAAAATACTGGAGCCTGAATAAATTTTAAAGAGTAAACATTTAGTTCTCACAGTCCTAGAGGCTTCAAAGTCTAACATTTTGTTCTGTATTCTCAGTTTTGTGTGTGTGTGTATGTGTGTGTGTGTGTGTGCACGGTACCTGAAGAGGCCAGAAGGGGGCATCAAATTCCTTGGGCATAGAGTTTGAAGAGTTAATGATCTGTCCAACATGGGTACTGGGAAGCAACCTTGGGTCCCCTGTAAGAGCAGTACTTTCTCTTAAGTGTTCAGACATCTCTCCAGCCCGAGAACTCTGATAGGTTTAGTTATTTTTATAAGGTCTGCTTCTCACCTCCCTGGTGATGGTGCCTTAAGGCTGTATCTGCTAGTGGAAAGAAACCTACATCTTCATACTGAAGGAAGAGAACAGTGAGTCCTTTTAATCAAGCTCTCAGCCTTCCATGAAGAGGAACCTCATAACCTCCTCACCTCCCATAGGCCCCTCCTCCCAATACCATCTCCTTCACGACCTTTAGGAAAGCACATTATGCTCAGGCTATAGCAATGGATCTGAGAATTCACAAGTTCCCAGACATCTTCTACACCACCAATATACCATTAAATACAGAGCATGGGCTTTTATAGAACCTTACTTTGGTGGTGTGGCTACCTGGACAGTCAATGATTGGATGGAGACTCAGGTTTCCATACTCACTAACTTGAGATTGAAGCCGTATTTTTTTCTCTTTCATCTGTTCATATATTTAAACTTGCTGCTCTTAAGCCTTGTTACATGTCAGTCAAAACTGTGCTCGGCTCTGGATGTCAGTTCTTGTTGCAAAGTGTGAAGATTCAGGAGAGAGGCATTGCTTTCCTCTTGGGGCACCCTGCTCACTCTTCTTTTAGTAATGACTGTCAATCACAGGGTGACGATGGCAAGTCCAGTGAGTGCTTCACCAAGACCCCAGATCCTAATCCCTGGAGCCTGTGAAGATATGTGAGCTGGCAAGAGACATTGCAGGTGTAATTAGGGTTATGAACTTTAAGATAGAGTGTTCTGAATGTGCTGGCAGATGAGACACAATCATACGAGCCCTCTATAGCCAAGGACAGGGACTGGGAGATAGCTCAGTGGTTGCCATGAAAGCACAAGGATATTCTCGAAGCTGCATTAAGGGTTCGGGTGTCACAGTGGACTGAACTCGTAACCCTTGGACTGGGGAGGCAGAGACAGGCAAATCCCTGAGATTCTATGACTAGCCAGCCCAGCCTTACACATGAACTCCAGACCAATGACAGACCCTGTCTTCAGGACACCGTAAGTTGACTTTGGGTCTCCACACCCATGTGCATATATTGTGCTTGAACATATACAACATAGGAGGAAGCTCTGATTGGAGCCCCACATACATGTGCATGTATGTGCTTACATATACACAACACGGGAGGGAGACTCTGACAGAAGTCCCAGCGATGAAGCTTTCTGCTCTGGGACAGTCAGAGAGGCATATTATACAAGGAGCCCAACATACTTGATGTTGGGGTGAACCACATATTAGACTTCTAGGGGCAGCCACCAAGTTCCCTGATATCCTTTCTCAAACTTGATCTTTGACAATAATTTCCCAGATTCTTACACACTTATCTACCTCTACCCTCAAGAGCAATGATCATGAAAAAAATTGACAGATACTTGTCAGTAAGGACAGCATGCTAGGATAATATACTATATTATTGACCATATATTATTGAAGAAGAAAATTTAGGCACAAGGAACCTAAGCAACTTTTCCCAGGATCACAAAGTGGCAGAGGCAGTCACTAGGCACTCCTGACTAAAGAATAGGAATAGCCATTCATGCTGAGATGTAACCCTGGCACTTGGTTCTCCATGGGTTGCAAGTTGAGCAGCCAGACTGCCAGTGTCTCAGACTACTGGCACCCTGCTCTGTTGGGGGTAAGCTTTTCAACAGTTCATTTTGCTTTGACATTTTATACTTCACCAAGTGTGTGCTACTCTGGTGGCTAAAAAGCAGCTGACACGATTTAACATAAACTGTTGGGTGACATGTAAATCGCACAGAGAAACCACACAGAATTTAAACATTGTGACTTTAAAAGCTGCTCATAGGACCAAGGCCCTTAATTCCTTCAGTTGCCTTGGGCTGGGGGGTGGGAAACCCTCCCCCCCAAACAGAGCAGCCCAACCACTTTTCCCTCAGCTGTGATGCGCAAATGATTTCCGAGAAGAGAAATGAACTTTCAGAGGTTTCTCGATCAGCTGCTAGGTGACATCCGGCATCCGGTCTAACCACGAATCTCAGATGTCATAGCAACACAGGTCATCGGGAACCCAAAATAGTCCTGCCCAGAGCTCTTTCCACTTCTCACTTGTGCATGTGCAGGAAAGGTGTCTGTCTGTCAGCCAGCACCTGCTGCTCTTCAGAGACTGGGTGGTGCGATGCATCGCTGCGGCTGTTTAATCAGCTTTGTCTATCCAGCAGCAACCCCTTCTAGACAAGCTCTTTTCCTTTCATCCAAGAGTCTCCCGAACTCTTCAGACCCACACACACATGTGGTGTTTCCACAGGGCTTGACAATGTGTGAAATCCTCTCTAATCTCCGGCCCTTCCTCGCTTAACTCCAAAGCGCGATGTTTTCTTTTTGTAGAAGCTCATTGGAGGCCTTAAGAGAGATAACGTGCAAGAAAGACTTTTGGGCTCTTCTGGAGCTCACTCTCGCCTCAAGTCGTGCGTATCATTTGATCACAGTTCCTGGCTCTGTGTTCTGCAGTGAGACATGCTGCTGCTGCTGCAAGCCATTTACTCCTAAAGAGTTCACTATTCTGCCTTCTCCGAAGTGCTGGGATCACAGGTGTGTGTCACCTCAGCCAGCTGACAATGCAGACTGGATTTGAGATCTTATCTAAAGAAAACTCACTGAGTTTTCCTGAGAACAATGTACATGTACGTCATCAAAAATACCAGTGAGGAAATGGTGGTGATGGAGTAAAGCAGCTGAATTTGACCTGACAGAAGTGTATTGTTTTAAGATGAGAAAGAAGGACATTTTGGAGTGTTGGGGATGCTGAATGCTTCATGTATGCTGATTATATACTCTTTCCATAGAGCTACACAGCCAGCCTCCAACAATAATTTTTAGCTGCCCATTTGTATCAAATTTAAAAGGCTCATGCAGAAAATTTGATACAATGAGACACCATGAGGAGTTCCACTCTCCCAGTTTCGGCAAAATCCTTCTTGTATACAGGTGGTTTCAGATATTCTGCGGATCAATCCACATTTTTATTTTAGTTTAATGATGTTATAAAAAGCAGGAAGGTGTACCTTGTATTTTGATCTGTTCACAGTCTAGCAGTATGTGGCATACTCTCTCACCACTCGAGGCAGCACCAAGTTGCAACTGTCAGCCAGATATGGATTGTGAAAGGTAAAATTGATGTTTTGCAGTAGGCACTGTTGTTAAGCTATGGTATTTGGTAGAGCAGGCTCGAGGTGTTCCCAGCCTACAGTGGACTATGGGGATAGAGGAAAACCTCCCAAGAATGTTGCATCTGACATGGCATTCTTTCAAGGAAAGTCTGTCAGGAAGAGAACATACCACTAACTCCTAATAAGGGCAAAGGAAAAATGGACTCGAGGGGAGAGGGTTTAAATTTATGGAGTGTTGACTTTATGGTAGACACTTGATGTAACACTTGGCTAACTTTATTTTCTCCCTTTCTCTCAACAATCCCGTGGGGGTATAAACATTCCTTGTACCTATCACCACCGCTAAAACTCAAAGAGCAGCCCTTTGTCTAGGCTTTAACAGCTGCTGAGTGATGGAGCTAAGGCATACACTCTTGTCTAGGTTGTTTGGAATACGCTGGACAGTCTCCTAATGACCCTAACTCCATCTGAGCCCTGTGAAGTGAAGAGGAATAAGATATATGGTCTGTACTCAACACCTACGGTCTAGTCAGGAGACAAATCAAGAGAATGCTTTGGTAGGCACAAGAAAGGGTACAGAAGCCCACAAGAGCCGTGAATCACCGAGGCGTCCAGGGGTAAAGGAATCCTAGGGGAGGGCAGGCTTGAGAGAGGCTTAGTAGAAAGCTCAGGCTATAGAAACACAGAGGGTCTATTTACTCTTCTAGAAGGGACCGTGTGAAACTGAGAATGCCTATGAGCTCAGGAAGTGCAGTGAGCAGCTACCACTGTGTTGTCTATGTTAGCACACAGGGAGTCCTCTTAGACCCTTGTGCCTCACAGCATGGCCTGTGTTCTGGTATTGCTCACCACCCCTCCCCAGGGACTGTTAGAAATGCAGAATTTGAGGCCTGGCATCAGAAGCACTCAAACTGAATATGCATTTCTGCAAGATCTCTGAGAATGTTTGAGAAGAGCTAGGTTCAGTCTTTCTAGAGTCCTTCTTTTCAATGGATAACTAAGACTGAGCAAGATCCAAAGGCCCTTTTCTCTGCCCTCTGCCCCACCCCCACCACTTCTGCAAAAGCCTCCTTGTCTATCAGGTCTTGAAAGATGCTTCCTCTTAACTGCTTTACCTAAAACCCAGCATCCTCTTCCTGTCGCTTGGGTGCCATGCTCTTCCTTGTCTCCCTCAAGGCCACTGATCTGTGAATGTCCACCCTTGAGAATCTGAAGCAAAGGGATTGGGCACTTGAATATCTATAAACCAGGGTGATCTCTGACAGGAGCCAGTCTCAAGCAACTGCCCTATGTATGTGGTGGTGAACTTAAAAGAATACTGTACATTAGCATGGCTTGTGTTTGACAGGGCCTCTGAAAGAGCAGCATAGCTCTCATCTTGGAATCAGAACACCCCAGGCAGAGAGAAACACCCCCAAACCTAGGATAGGGCCTGCTGGCTCATCTGGCAATTTGGTTCAGACTTCTGACTTACAGCTACCATCTGGGAAGATTCCAGGTGCAGTGGAATTCAGGGAAAGAAACCCTATGGCTGGGTGTGGCATCATGCTCCTATAATCCCAACATGTGGGATGCTGAGGTAAGATGACAATGAGTTTGACTTCCCTAGGGACTCCATGATAAGACCCTGTTTACCACACATAAGGGAAACTGCACAAAACCTGAAATGTGCTGTAGGTTCAGCCATGACATATGAAGAGTTTTGAACTTGTGACTCCCATCCACATAACAAAACACAATAAAACAAGTAAGACAGCAACAAAAAAAATTGAACAAACTAAACCAACAGCTCTTCTTAGAGCCTTCAGAGAAATGAGGTCACAGACTGTTGCCCACAAGCAAGAGCGGCAGGCCCAGGAGCATGGAGAACATCAGTTCACCAAAAGCAGAAGTGTGGAAACAGAAACCACTCACAACCACCAACAAATCGCGTTGTTCCCGTCTGCTCAAGCCTGAGAATTAGACATCTTAGAGTGTCCAATCAAAGGACCTTTCCTGAGTTTTATCTCTATCAGACTCCTACTGTGTGAAAAAGAAAGTAAAGCACTGTGTTGCTTCCCCACAGGGTAGGGACATCACCATTTTATACTATACCTGAAATTCTGGATTCTCCTTGTTAAGACTTACCCTTAAGTGCACTGGTGCAGCAGAGCCTGACTCATGGGGTTTTACCAGGGGCTTAACTGGTCTGGGAAGGGGAATACCCAACGTGGGCTCACTGAAACAGAACTGATCCAGGACTGTTGAGTTGTCCCCTTCTTCTACCAACAGGTCAACAGCCCTCCTGACATCACAGAGAGAGCAGCAGAAAAAACCTGCAAGCCTCAAGCTTATTCAGGAGTCTCTAGGCTGACCCAAAGATAACAGAGGTGGCACAAAGGACATGAAAGGTTTCATCTTTTTCACACATTGAAGTTTCCAGAACTGATAGCCAGGTAGACACAAAGGGACACTAAACTTGGATGCCTCTACAGTGAAGATATTCATGTATCTAGGCGTAGTCTGCTCGCATGGAATGTTCTAGCACCTCTACTTAGTATAAAGGACTAAGGAGAATAGCCACATGGTTTAGGCACTGATAGAGGAAATAAAATCACTTTACAAAATCCTCATATGTCCTTTAGCCACAAGCAAGTATTTATCCTGAGGTCTTGCTGCCCTGTGAAGTCCACAACAGCTGAGACAGCCCTGGTGGTTCATGTTTATAATCCCATTGCTTAGAAGGCTGAGTCAAGAGGCTAGCCTTGAATTTCAGACCAGGCTGGGCTACAGACAGTGATCCTATCTAAGAGATAAAAAGACATGGGAACTGGACGTTAGAGCCCTGTAAGATTGTATGTTTCAAGTCATCAAGTTGTCAGTGAAGGCTTTATGGTTTATTGTAGTGAGAAGTTAAGTTAATAAGTATTTGTAGATGATTTCATCTTGGCAAATCTTACAGGTCAAACTGATACCTTTGCCCAACCTGCCAACCAGTGTGTAGCTGTCATAGGATTCCCTTTGCTAAGGACTGAGAGCATCTATCTTCTAGACATGATTCATATATTCATTGTATAGTTAAGAGGAATTTGCGTGCCCTTTCTAGGGCTGTTTTCCTATTTATAAAAGAGGATCATTCTAGCTAGCATCTTCCAGCTCCAGAGTCCTGATCAAATAAAGTAATAACAAGCCCATCAATGACATTAGTTGGAAACATTTGAAAAATCTACAATTTTATATAATATGGTGTGAATGAGACATCATTGAAATTATATACAATCCAGATGTGATTTAAATAGCAGTCCTTTAAAGATGATTATTTTAGTAGAAATCATGAATTTTTACAACATCTCCTCATGGGAATCCACCCTTCACCTCTCTTTGTATCCCTCAACAGAACACCATTTATGTCCTGAAAAGATTTGGAGAGAAACAGAGCCCTGAAATTTGTAAGCATACTGAGGACACTCTAGTTGGTTTTTAAAATTGGCCATATGTGGAATTTTCTCTAAAAGGAAACCAAAATAAAATAATGTTGACATGGCAAACAAACCGCCATCCTTCCTGTGAACAATATTTTTAGGAGTTACGGGTAAATGAATCAGGACCATTCTCGGTGATCTTTCCCCCCCCTCCCCAAGGACAACACAAAAGAAGCTAAAAATAAGTTCCTTGTCCCAAGTGCAATTGAGATTTTATTACTGGTAAACAATTGTGAAGAATGTTTTGGGACATTTGAGGATCATATAAGTCAATAAGGCTCAATCCACAGCATCTAAAATTCTTAACTCGTACACAGAACACATGATCAACATTTCATTGAGCAGGATTATATGACCCTAATGACCTGAGGGAGGATAAAATTAGATGAAAATGGACATCAGTCAACACTCTCCAGTCCTGCTCATGAAAACAGACTGCAGAGGAGAGAGGCCAGACTTGGGTTGCTTCCTGCAGCTTGTATGCCCGTGGGAGGTGATCTGGGCCCTGGGCATAGTTTGAGGTCTGGGAAGCTTGATGGCAAGTTCAATAAACAGCTGACCGATGTGACTCAAATAAAGGAAGTAGATTCATGTCAGGGCTGGGCTGGTTGTGTCTCCAAAATAGTATGGGCTAAAATAGAAGTTGAAACAGCTATGAAGTACAGACCAAGTGTGAACATAATCAGATTGCCAATGGGTTGGGGCATCAGCACCTACTCTTTTGTAAGCAGGAAAGCATTGTAGCAAAGCAGCTGGGCCTTGGACCCTGACTCTGTATTCAAATGCTTCTCTTTACTTGAAGAAAATCCATAAGCCTTTCAGCCTCCATGGCTTCATCTACAAAATAGTGCTCATGATGACCACAGCACCCAAATCATCTAGAAAGACCAGACCATACAGGATGTGAGAGATGGATAAGTGGGTAAGCTGCTTTCTGAGCAAGCATGAGGGTTTGATTTTGGACCCTCCCCCCCGACCCCCCCGAAACCATGTAAAAGTGATCTACGTCAGTGCTGGGTGGGGTTGGGTACAGAGATAGTTAGATTCCTGGGCTCAATGTCCAGCCATTCTAACTGAATTACTGAGTCCCAAATTTGTAAGAGACCTTGTCTCAGAAAGGAAGGTGGAACAGAGGAAGATACCTGATTTGACCTCTGACCTTCACATATGCATATGTATGCAAACATAGGCACCGCTAATTCTAGCTATTTTTTTCTGCCTCTGTGATCAAACACTGAACAGAAGCCACTCAAGAAGGGAAGGGTTTGTTTGGTTTACGCTTCCATCATGGAGGGAAGACAGGGCAGGAACTCAAGAAAGAATAAAACAGAAACCATGGAAGAATACCACTTATTGGCTTGCTCCAGAGGTTCATGTTCAGCTAGCTTTATATACAACTTTGGACCACCTGCATAGAGATGGTCCTAACATTATGTCGAGACAACGATTGATGGGGCACACAGCAAAACACAGTGCTCTGTTCTGTCTATGACAAGTGTCCATTTGCTTCTCTTTGTCTTTTCAGGCTAGAGTATGTTAGGGGGAAGAATGTTTCAAGAACATCCCAAAATGACTAGACAGGCTGTTTACAAAGTTAAAGTGCTCAGCGTATGAGTGGATGACATGAATAGAAGATACACACCAACACAATCAAACATTTTTCCTTAAAATGAGACTCCATTTAGAATCTTGTTTGCAGACATAACTGGCTAAGGCGAAGCCATGGTAGACTAGAGTGGAACTTAATTTAATAACTGAGATCTTCAGAATTGTCACAGAGGGACACGGAGAGGAATGGTTTATGAAAAGACACTGAGGAATTCTTTGTGGCAATGGAGACAAAGGCCAGGACTGTATTCCTTGAGTCAGGGGAAACAGGAATTAATGGCAATTTCCAGAAGCAGGTAAAACACTTGGAAGGTCCTCCTTCTAGAATTCAAAGAGGAAATCAGCGGTTAACACCCAACTGGGAGAGTGGACCCAGTAACTGTGAAAGAAGAAATGCCTATTGTTTAAGCCACTTGTTACTGCAATGAGAAGAAATGAATAAAGCATCTTTGAGGAACAAGATCAGTCCAGTTGCCAACTGATCCCCTGAATTTGATGTTTAAAAGACTCTCCTACTTCCTGCTCTGTCAGATTGCCCATCAGTGGAGAAATTTAGCTCTACCTTGCCACCAGGGTGGGTATCCTGTCCTGCTGTTTTCTTAGGTTAGCAGGGGTTGGGGGTGGGAGTACTAGACTGGTAAGGGCACAAATTCCTTCAATGTAAAAAACAATTGAACAGTTCTTAAATAAGAGTCCAGCTGTCACTTATCTTTGACTGGCCCAAGAACCTAGACATGAAGCTCTGACACATGATAAAGTCTCTGTTTAGACTGGAGCAATGGAAGGAGCCCCAGTACCAGTGGTTCCCTGGGAGGTGATGTTAGACAGGACCCAAGAGATGTGCAAAGGGCGAGGAAGGGAGAAATTTGTGAATGGCATGGGAGAGAATCCCATTTGACGGTGCTGTTTTAATCTCTTGTATCTACACAACTCTCCTCCATGGCTGGGATCCACGTTTATCTCAAGAAAATATATTCAAGGAAAACTTACTCTCTACCCATGATTATTCCATATTCAGTAACTCTGGTTAAACACAGGCCTCCTGCCAAAAAGGATCTTCAGTGTGTTTAAACAGAACAACGGAAGTGCCATTTCCAGTCCAACGTATTCAAGATTTTCATCCTGCTAAATGGTCTAACACAGCAGGGTGCATGCGGGAAGATGCTGGTGACCCTTTAAACAAACCTCTCAGGTGGTGACATGGGGTGAAGGTTTTATTGCCCCATGCTTGAAGGAGTTGTCTAATTCTTAGAAAATGCAAGTCTGAGTCTCTATGTATTTGAATTGAAGCTCACAGAACTTTTGGGGTTCAGTGTCACAAATCTATAAGAACCTTGAAGGCACGTCTATCTGTACCATTCAACAATGGCTCCCAGTTTTGTGCAGGAAACTGAATAGCAGGCTTAAGAGCTATCATGTAATAGAGTGGCAAGCCAATAAAGTGTTAAGACCTGTTCCCCTATGTACAGGGCAGGATGACGAGACATCTTTACATTGAAGAACACTAATGTCTTCCTCATCGTTGAATGAGACTGCCTTTCTTTTTATAGGAATATTGGCATTCTCCATCTTTCTCCAAATATTGACATTCCCTGGTCTGTATTTTTTATAGCTGAAGGCTGTTTTACTGTCCAGAAAATACCAAGCCCCGTAGAGCACATTCACAGTGCTTCCTCTCTCTAGAGTTCTGTGCTTCTCATTGTCTTGAGCTCCTCAGAGTCAGGAAACTTTACTCCAAAGAGCTTCTGCTACTGGTGGAGTTTGTGCCTTTCCCTCATCCTTCTGTGGTAGTTCATAATCACCCACTGCTTAGATACTCAGTTCTACAACATAACATTTCTTATGCCCCCCCACCATTGATAGTCATCTCTTCCAACCACTGTCCATAAAACAGCTTGTCATGAAACAAGACAAAGCTAAAACAAAATAAAACAAAAATATTCCAGAGTATTCTGGAGTATTCTAGAGACAGAATGATATGCTATATTTGAATATTCATTTATAGATTCTGATTCTCTCTTGGAATAGATTTAAATAAAATGTTTCTCTTCATTTAATGAGAATTTTTTTAGTTGGGGTCGTGGCTGTGGAGTCATGGGGTCTCATTTTTTTTCTGCTCTTTGGTTTGTATAAGTAACTTTGTCTTCAGAACACAACCACATTTACTGCTTTAATAAATCTTTCAGCACCTGCTTTGTAACTAGCTCTCTTCTAAGCACTGGATGCATTAACAGAGGTAAAGAAGACAAGTAGAATTCCGGCCTTCATCGAACCTGTATCCCAGTGTTCAACACCAGCTGTAAGCACATGAACTAACTTTATCATTCCAAATAGGATTTGTGTCATGAAGACAAAGAGTGGGCTGGAATGACAGTTGGATAGTTACAAGTACTATCTGCTCTTGTGGAGGACCCTGGCTCAACTCCCAGAATCCACACAGAGGCTTATAAACATCTCTAACTCCAGGGGATCGGAGGTCCTATTCTGACCATGGACACTGGCCACGTATATATGTACACACAAACAAAACACTCATACACACAAAATAAATCACTTTTTAAAAGTAGTAAAGAGTAAAAGCACAGGAGGAATAAGCAACTAGAAGTGTTCATTCTGAGGTGACCTTGTCTGAAGAGGGGCATTGAATACCAAAGGATAAAAAGAAGCTATATTTAAATCCCAAGAGGAAGAATGTTCTATGGAGACTAGCTGGTAGCATCATGTGTCACTAAAAAGGATATATGTGGCTCTAAAGGATGACTTAGGGAAAGGATGAAGGGTAAATGGAACCCAAAGCTACAGAGTTCTATAAGGACCTGGTGTGGATCTATTCCAAAGCTGACTTTGTAAGACACTGAAAGGTTATTTACCATTGCCACAGTGTGGCCTGGCCCATGTTTAAATGATTGCTAAAGCTGTGTGAGGGAAATAAATTGGAGACAATAAGTGAACAGCGCTCTATTATGGAAACATTGCATTGCTCTAGGCCAAAGATGATGTTGGTAGCAGAAGAGAATGGAGGCAGACAGACACACACAGTGGAAATATTTTCAAGTTATACTGAACCTATTTGAAAGCAGTTCCACCCAGGGATTAGGTACAAGTGGGATGAGAAGACTGGAGAAGTAGGACTTGGGTGTTTTCTACCTGCCTGGCTCTCAGTAAAGTGTGTAGTGTTAAGTGGTCAAGCCACAAGCATGCTAGAAATTGACTTGACCATTGTGCATGATGAAATCCAAGTCCCCAAACTGATGACCAAGGGAAGGACAAAAGAATGTGGACTAAACAAATTTAATGAATGAAAGAAGAGTTTAAACAAACTCTGTTTCAAACAATATTTACATTATGATTCCTAATGGTAGCAAAATTACATTGTGAATGAGCAATGGAAATGATTTTATGATTGGGGGTCGCCACAACATGAGGAGCTGTACTGGAGGGTCACAGCAGTAGGAAGGTTGAGAACCACTGTTTGAGAGGTTGTGTAAGGGATAGAGGTGGAAGATCAAGACCTCATTTAGAAGGAAGCAGGTCATGAATTAAGGTCAAAGACTATGGTTTTCTCTCCAGGTAGAGTACCAATAAGATTCCAGGGCGGTCCCAGGCCAGGAACAACAGAACTGAATTGTGCGTGATGAACGAGGAATGGGCTGTATGTAGAAAAGACATTTTTAAAGTGATCCTGTGATTTAGGAAGTGATTTTTCACCATCTCCTTGGCTGACTTTGAAGAAAGACTTTAAGAATAAAGAAAAGACCATAAACCACATTGTCTTAAATTACAGAACCAAGTGATTCTGTCTGGGTACATTGATTTAGCCATTATCAAGGACGTTTTGCTAGCATGCTGTTTTCACATTAGCATCAAAGATACCCAGACACAGTTTTTTTCAACAAAATTGCTTTGTAAAAAAAAAAAAAAAAAAAAAACCAAGGCAAAATAATCCTTGTAAAAATTTTAAATAGGAGGCACAAATCTTCCTGTGTTTTAGAGGTTAGATAAAAATAGACGGAGGTTGTATATTTAAATACTAATACAAGTAATTGCAGACACCCATACTTTTATTGGCACTCATAGTTTAATTTAGGATGTTTTTAGAAATGGGGATTTCAAACATCCATATTTATCACCAGGCTTTCTTTCTTTCTTTCCAGATTCAATTTATGGACCATTAAAAAACCAAAAAAAAAAAAAAAAACCCAAAAAAACAAACAAAAAACAAAAACAAAAAACAACAACAATAACAAAAACAAAAACCTTCCTGCTCCCCATATAGTTTTGAGTGATTCCTTCTAAATTCTCTCAAAGCGAGCTTTAAAAATAAAACATCCCCATGTCTATGCTAAAAATGACATGCATGGGTTTAATCTTGCCGTGCTTCTCAGCTGCAGGATAGTCTCCAGAATGTGATTGATGTATTGGCTTTGCTCCAGAAACACGGTCTTCTGTGGAAAGCTTGGCTCTAGCTGATGAGATTGGTGGTGTCTGAGAACTGTGTCTATTCTCTGTCCCTAACTGTGGCTTCCTCCCAGTTCTTCCAGCCAAACGTTATGTGAAATACCAATAAGTTTGTGAAAGAAACACATGTTTGTTAAGGGATGTTCTGGCTATTTCAGGCTTGAAGGGAGATAATAGCTCTTTAAAGGAGAGGAAGAGTGATTTAAAACATTGGCAGGTGGCATCTATCAAAACTGACTTGCAGTCCAATGGGGACTTTTGCATAGTCTCTTAAATCAGGCTGGTCTTTATCCTGTGGTCAAGCCTGAGTCTATGATCTTATCAGAGGTACAGGCAGTGTGTGGACATTTTCCCTGTGGGACATCTAAGAGGCTACCCATCTTCCTTTATGGGAAACTTTCTTCTAAGGATTAACTCAACATTCATATGTCACTAGACAGCTACCCTCTCACCCCAGCCCTAGAACAGAAGGAATAAAGATATAACATTCATTTCATGGGCCATGCATAGTAGGTATTCATTTCTTTTGATAGTTTTCTGTTCTCTCACCTCTTCCTCAGAATCAGGCTCCTTTCTTTCAGTGTCTTCACCACACCCATGCTTATCCTTGTATTCTATTTATTGCATCTAATCATATCCAAGAACTCCCCCCTCCCCCTTATCCCAAGTTTTAAGTTTCTATGGTTTCAGGTGTGAAAATCAACTATAGTCCAAAAATTAGAAAAGAAACCTCCAGAAATAATAATGGGTGCATTTTAAATGGTATATCAGGTGAACAACATGAGAAAATCAAATCTTGAACCATCTCACTCCATCTTGCCTTGGAGGAGATTCCTCTCTTTGTCTAGTGTATCCACATTATATATGCTACCTGCCTGTTAGTCACTACTAACCATCTTGGCTATCAGACCAACTATGGTAGTATTATAACACTTGCATTCAAGGAAAAGTTATGTGGTAGCCTAAAGCTACATTACAACTCACCTTCTCCATCTCATTGTATTGATACTGTATCAACTCATCATCACAAGGATAAGTATATCATACAGAGGTATTTGAGAGAAAGACTGCATTCACATTATTATGATATATTGTCATAGCGTGCAATTATGTATATTCATATAGTTTGTTTATTAATTAATTTTTTCTATTGGATATTTTCTTACTATCCCAGGCCCCAACTGTGCTTCTTAAAATATCCATGAGAAAAGGGGGGAGGGGATTCTGTTGTCTGTCTTCCCTCCTACAATTTCATTTTGCTGTTTGTGTCTTTTGTGTATTTTAAGTCAAGTTCTCACTATGTAGCCCAAAATGGCCTGGAACTTGCTGTGTAGCACAGGCTGGCTTTTCATCAGAAATTCTCCTGCCTCAGCCTCCCACGTGGTAGTATTACAGGTATGTACCACCACATCCAGTTCCCACTAATATTCTTGAGAGAAGGAACATTGATTTACTTGTGAACTTATTTCCAAATTCATGTTATCAGTACCCCGCTTCAGTCCCTTCCATGGGGGAGGACCAGGAAAGAGTCTAGATTGTATTAAGCTCTATTAAGACATTCTCTTTGGATGCTACCTGGCAAGCATGACAGTTAAACTCTTCACTGTTCCAGATCTGCAGGAGGGCAGTAGGCAGTAGGTTTTATGGTGCCACGTAGAACATTCAACACTGTTCTAGAAGCAGAAGAAAAACATATATGTAGTTCCAGAGACCCTTCCCACTAGACTCAGGGGCTTTATGTTAAGCTAGACAGAGAGAAAGAGAGAGAGAGAGAGAGAGAGAGAGAGAGAGAGAGAGAGAGAGAGAGAGAGGCACTATAGAAATGGCCAGTTCAGATACCTGGGACACTATGCCAGTCACTGTGGAAGGGATTACTTGTGACAGTTAGATGCTGCCTGCTCTTGGCCTTCTCATCTGCAGCCAAAAAAGAGAGGAGCACATGGAATTCATTTATCTTCCAACAATTCTCTTGAGTCCAACCACTAATAGTCATGAAATTGGGACAAAAAGCTCAGAACTCAAAAGTAGATGCCATGATTTCAAAAGAGTAATCTTAGTCAATTTTACTTCATTATCCTTCAGTGTCAAATCCTTGAAAATGCAGTGTTTAAACCTTCATTTCTAACCTCTCACATGACCACAGCTCATCA
Source organism: Mastomys coucha (assembly GCF_008632895.1). NCBI lineage: Eukaryota > Metazoa > Chordata > Mammalia > Rodentia > Muridae > Mastomys > Mastomys coucha. Next base: position 24,068,355 of record NW_022196910.1, read on the forward strand.
CATGACCTGTAACAACATTAGTATTACAAAGTCTCTGGCCAGGAACAAAGTGTCCCTTGTAAACGGATTTTCTGATGTCACTGAAAATAATACCCAGTAAACATTCAATGAAGGAAAAAATAAGTGGCATGTGAACCAGTTTATCTCCATTATGCTTAGTGTTCTTCATAATTATCTCATCCTCTATGTGCTCCATATCTGATTTCAGCAACTAATTCATCTTGCTTTTTTGCCTGCTTCCTTCTACTTCCCCATCCTTCCTTTCCTTCCTTCTGTTTTCTTTCCCCCTCTCTCCCTCCTCCCCTCCCTCCTTTCTACCCCCTCCATCCTAGACTTCTTCCCTCCCTTCCTATCCTTTCTGTTTCTCCTTTCCTTCGTTCTTTAATTCCTTCCTCCCCTCTCAGTCACTAGATCTATCTGGATTTATAAACATTATTTTATATGCACTGCACAGCAATGAGAGGTAAGAATTGTTATAGTTAATTTTAAATTTGAGAAAATGAGGCTCAGTGACATTCAGCAACTTTCAGGATTCAAACCCAGGACTGAAAGACCACAAGATCCATGGTCAACACATTTAATTGGTTTGTGTCTGGCATTTAAAAAGTTATTGGAAAGAGAAACACTTTTTACATTATTAAACATTCATTTTAAAATTAATTAAAACTGAGGAAAAAGAGCTTTGGCAAATATTAGATAAACTAAGAAGGTGACATTTTTTATAGCCCTAAGCAAAAGATAGAATAGAATTGAACAGCGATTGAATATTAGCTTCTCTAGGAATCTTTCTGGTGTATTATTATAATCAGTCAAGTGTCCATAAAGTTACAGTGTAACTATCTGAATGTGATCATTTCACAATGAAATACAATTCTGTGAATGTAGTTTGATGTTCAAGGACACCAATGGTGGCCTCTAGGCACAGAGATAAAGAAATATAGATTAGAGTTTGTGTAAGGGATATCATTCCCAGAAAAGCCTAAGATGCTTTGCTTCTGGCTCCTGGACCCACTCCTTACACAGTAGTATCCATCCTTATGAAGGTACAAATGGCATGTCTATGTTTCTGTTAGAGATTTTTCAGTAGTATAGATGGTTGGTCATATAAATAAATGCTGAGTCCAAGGTGTAGTCCAAAATCCTTGACTAACTCATCTTTGATGTAATGCACACTCTGGTTCCTCAATCCCTCCAGCCTTACATTGGCCACTCTTCCCAATGTGCAGCCTTTGACTTCCACTGGCCTTCTGTGTTACCTTTCCTTTGCCCTCCTCCATCTCTTCTCCTACCTACTATCCCTTTTTCACCTCTGAGCTTTCATGTCCTCTTTTCTTAGAGATGCCATGATAGCACAGGCCAGGTGTGTCTCAGCTGAGTGCTAGCTAGGCCACAGGAGTGGCCATGTTCAATTGCTGCAGTAGCATGGAACCACGGTTTTGTAGGCACTTGAATCTTGAATTTTTCAACTGTCTCTTCTGGTTTCAACACAGGTGATGGAATTCAGGAGTCTTCTGCCACTTTGCCTCTATCTAGTATGTTCTACTGCTGTCAGTCCATGATAAGACACAGAGCAAAAACGCCAAAGCAGAAGCCATGGGACTGTGAACCCGATCACTGTCAACCAGCCCATGGAAGTCACAGTGACTGACTATACATCAGCAACAGCATCTGCTTACCAAATGTCTGAACTGAAACCCTCACCACCACCTGAAGGCACATAGAAGACTGCATTTTGATCAGAAGCTGGCAATGAAAAAAACATTTTCCAGAGATATTCCACTTGAAAATAGCAAGCAGGTTTCTTAAAAGATCAAAGGCTGATTTCAAAGGACAGACTTCACTGAATATCTTTCCATATCCTGATATCTGACATTCACAGACATATGACAGCAAACCCCAGAGTTTCACCGAATGGAGGCTGGCGAGATGGTTCAGTGGGTAAGGGTGCTTTCTGCCAAAACTGATGACCTGAGTTTGATCCCCAGAATCCACATAGTGGAAGGCAAGAACTTACTTTCAAAAGTTGTCCTCTGATCTCCACATGTACAATATAGCACACATCCACTAATATATATATATATATATATATATATATATGTATATATATTACAAATTAACTAACTAGCTAACTAAATAACTAACTAATTTTTAGAATACTGCATGAAACACAGGATTTAGAACCAGAAAAACACCTTCTTACCTTCTTTATAGCCGTGACCTTGGAAAAGTCATTTAACTTCCGAAATCTCAACGTTCTCATCTACAAAATGGAGACTGCGTGTCAACAAACCTCTGTGTGTTATCTTCCATATGTGGGGTGTCAGGAATGTTCAAAGAACTACCGTTTATCAAATTTAAGCAGTTTGGGCTGTCCCTCTACTATCTCAAGTCACATAGAGAGGTTTCAAATTCATGCCTAGAGAGTTGAGTCCCATCATAACTACGAAAGCTGTGAGAGCCACAGAGAGCCAGCCAGGAAGCAGCACTCCTCCATGGTCTCTGCTTCAGTTCCTGCCTCCAGGTCCCTGCTTTGCTTGTGTCCCTGCTTTGGCTCCCCAACATGTAAACCAAATAAACCACTTTCTATCTAAGCTGCTGATCATGATCTTTATCATAGTGATAGGAAGTAAACTATGGCATCTACCAAGTCAGGATCCTTCTGGGAGTGACAGGAGCTGCTATGCTCTTCCACACTGGGATTGTTTTGAAACCCATGATATCTGCTCTCTCTGAAATGTCCATATATCCATTTTGGTCTCTAGGCTCTGTCTTCAAAGCCATGTTTCTAGACAATGAGGCATGGTGCAGAATGGCTTACACACAAGGTCCAGTGCTTAGATGCTGCTCATTGAGTGATGGAGCCTCTCTCACAGGAACCCAGCTCTGCCCTCCTCAATTAGTTTTATTTTCTTCAATCCCGAGGTCAAGATGGGTCCTGCTGACACACGTATTTGGGTATGAAATATGAACTTGGCAGTTGCTAGCTTTGGCATCTGGATATTGCTTAAGCACCTCCTGTTTTCCATTGAGATGAGGTAACGAGAGTATCCCATATCTTCTAATCATTGTGTTATTGAGTGAAATGAATTCATGCAGGCAAACTGACTGACAAACCCTAGAACGGCGAGTGTTCAGAATGTTTGCTTGGACAACTAACTAGTGGTATTCGAGGTTGTTGCAACAACCTGAGCTGAGACGATACATTTCCTGGTATGATACCTCCAAAGGCCAGTAAATACAGCATCATCTAGCCTCCAAGTATAATCAGTTCCCTCTCCTATCTGACTGAGACTTTCACAGTCCAGGCATAGTGCTTAAAGACCATTATGGTCAATGTGTTTCTTACTATTCTTTCTCTTTTGCGTGACCATGTGCCTGGCATGGCCTGGTACAGAGTATATGCTGCATAAATATTTGCTGGATTTATATGAGGAAGGAGTTTGAAAAGGACCACCCAAGTTCATTTCAACTGGATAAATGAATGTGTTATTTTGTATCTTATCTTTGAAACAATTCCTGTTTGATCTTTTCCAGGGGGTAGTGAATGCTATAAATTTGAGGTCCAGAGAACAGAGACTAACATACTAGCCTTAACTGTAAAGAATAAAATCTGTTAAGAATTTTTAAAAAGAAAAGCATGTAGCTCCAATAAACTTATTTCCCCAAGCAAAACTTCACAGTTTTATTAACTATTTTCTTTGGAGAACCAGGGATGAAACACTTACCAGTCTGTCATCTTCCTTATCTCTGTTATTTCCTCACAGCAAGAACCTCACACTGGGGAGAAGGTTTGGAAGGAGGAGGGAAAATGGGCAAATGGTGTCATAATGTTATAATCTAAATATATATGTACACATGAATGTGCACATGTGCATGTGCATATACACACACGCGTGTGCACATACACACACACAAACACACACACACACACACACACACACACACACGCACACACACGTTTTAAATGACTCAGGGCAAAAGAGATGGCTCTACAGTTAAGATCAGTGGCTGCTCCAGTCCCAGAGGGATCCCACATCTTCCTCTGACTAGATATGTAGCAGGCATGCACATACATACATGAAGACAAAACACCTATATACATAAAATAAATAAAATTTAAAGAACAACTAATCACACAAAGGACCTCAAGCTGGGTCTAGGGGAGAAAGTTAGTAGGTTATTGAAAGAACAGTAAGAGGTGACGATGTTGATCCTAAAATAAAAAATGGGATTTGGAAATGGAATGGTGAAGCAAGACAGGGGAGTAAAGAGCTAAAGGAGGAATCTTGACAAAAGAAGATCCATCTACTTTAACAAATAGTGATTTAAGGGTAAAGTTTCCATCAGGAATTTCAGAGGAATCCTGAAGACCCTTATAGAAGTTGGTCTCCATAACCAGTGGCAGTCTCTGCTGTCATTACTTCTAAAGAAAACTAAACATACAGGGAGATACCATTTCTTTTCCATTAAACAGCTAAAATCAAAATATTGGTGGGGTTGGGGTATAGCTTGGTGGGAGAGCATTTGTCTAACACAATTGAGGCCCTGGATTCAATCCTTAGCACACACACAAACACATGCGCGCATACACACACACACACACACACACACACCCAAAAGGACTGTCGATATCACTCCATCAAACATTGAAAAGGATGTGACTCAGGTATAACTCACAGTTTCTGGCATAGATGTAAAAGGAGACCAATGTTTTGAGAGAGCGCTGTCCATTTCTTACAGTTTGATACCATCTGTAGTAGTCATTCTCAGCCTGTGGGTTGCAGCCCTGTTGGGGGTCAAATGACCCTTTCACAGGGGGTCACATATCATGTTTACATTATGGTTCACAACAGCAGCAAAATTACAGTTATAAAGTTGCAACGAAAGTAATGTTATAGTTGGGGGTCACAACATGAGGAACTGCATTAAAGGGTCACAGCATTAGGAAGGCTGAGAATGACTGACCTATATATATATCACCAGTATTTCTGTTCTTAGCACATAGGAGGAATGAAAACACAAGACCACAAAGTTTCTCCAACATGAATGACACCATCATTCAAGACAGGAAAAAAAAAAAAGAAAAAAAACCTAGAAAGAACCCAAACACCCACCAATAGGAATATGAACAAATAGACTGTGACACAGTCATGATAAAATACGATTTAGTAGCAAGATAAAATTAAGTAAATAAATCCCAGGGTGGCAAAGCATACCTTTACTTTCAGCATTCAGGAGGCAGAGGAACACAGATCTCTATGAATTCAGCCTGCTCTACCCAGTGAGTTCCAGGTCAGCCAGCGCTTCATGACAGTGAGACCCTGTGTCAAAGAAGAAGGGGGGGAAAGGAAAGACTTATGCAAGACTTATCCAAACAAAAGAGATGCTGAGTGGGATAGAAAGCAGTTCTTAAGGTGAGATTCCACTTGGGGGATGGTTAAAAAAAAAGACAATGTAATCTCTGGTCCTACAAACAACAAAAAAAGGCAATTTCTTTTAACCAGAGATAATTAACTTAAAAGGACACAGAAAATGTTCTGGGTGATAGAGACTGGGCACATCCTTTTTTGAGTGGTGATTATACATTTGCATATAATGGTCGGTCAAAATCATTTAAATGAATGCTCTAGATCTCTGCACTTCAGTATATGAATCACACCTCAGAGGGTGACAGAATTGGTTCTGGGCACATGTCTCAGTGGATAAAACTCTTGCTTGGGCAAGTATGAGGACTGGGAATCGAAATCCAAGACAAACGAGTCCACTGAGCAGGAAGGCACACCTAGAAGCCCTGTCTTTTAGAGGCAATCCAGCTCAACTAGAGTAGCCATAGCAGTGAGTTCCAGGCCCAGTGAGAGATGGTACTTCTAAATAAATTGAAGCTAGAGAGGGGGGACTTTGTATACCTGTGCACACAGATATTCATATGCACATATAGTTGTTCATATACATACACAGATACTTATATACGTATATGAACACCTCACACACATACACAAAGTAAGAATAGCAAAAAGAATCCACATACCATACTACATTTTTTTTTCTTTTTATTGCTGTATTACAAATTTAAGCTTAGAGCTTAAATCAGCTAACAGTTTCCATCTTCCATGGGTCCAAGGGTCAAGAGCCTGGGTCAGGTTTGGCTGGGTAGGTCTTACTCACAAAGCTGCAGTCTGTCACCTGTTGGAATCTGCAGACTTGGGCTGAAGGGCTTACTGTTGAGCTCACTAACACGGTGGGAGGTTTCATCTTCTCACCACAGGGGCTTAGAAAGGCTTTCCTCAAGGTAGGTGCCCCTAAGGAGGACTACTCAGAACCCATAGATTTTTACAGAGAAGCTTAGAAGTGGCTTATTAACACTTTGAAATCCCCCACTGGTCACACAGACCAACCCCAGAAGAAGGTGGGAAGGGGATTATAACCCAAGGTGAAATGGCCGGAAGTGAGGATAAGGAAGGCTGTGTTCAAGCCTCTGTTCCCCGGTTCAAACTTGGTGAAACATGTCAGACATACACGGAAACTAGCAGCCATTTAACAAATACCAGGTCATTATCAAGAGCCCCAAGTCACACCTGGGGGATGAATCTTGAGGGTCAGGAAGTTGTCAGGACATCTGAGTTCAGTGAGTTGGGCAGAGGGAGCAACGCATTTCAGTGACCCTGAACAAGCTGAAATCCAGTATGCCAAGAAAATAACCAAGGAGGGACTCCTGGCCAGGAGTTGATGTGAAGCAGAAAACTGGTGGCATCTGGGGGATGGGATCATTGGAACCCATAGGCAGATAGCATCTGACCCGTTTTCTCTCTCATCTGTTTTCTGGGACTCTTCTTCTCTAGGCTCCTTCTTCTTTTATTCTGAAATGGCCAACTTCCCTCTCTCCAAACTCCATCAGCCCTCCTTTCTCACACAGGAAGTGTCTTTCTTTGTTGCATCTATTGTTCCTATTGTCCCTTCATCTGTCCCTAGTGACCTGACTACAACTTGTTCAGTACTGTCTCTGGGAGCACTAAGTGTCTCAGGGGAAGAGGACCATGTGGCTTGTGTTTACACTTTCTATAATACCTTGCAATACCTCAACAAATGTGGATGGGATGTCAATGGCTGGAGGCAGCAATTTGAACACTGTGTGCTCTGATCCAATGCATAAAGTATCAAGTTGTCTTCGTTAACAGCCCCATTAGACAATCCCCAGGAGGAAAACAAAAACCAAAAAACGAACTTCCTTGTTTGGACATTTTATTTCCTGTTTGGAGTCCATGATCATGGCAAGTTAAATGAGGGCGTCTTCATGACTTTGATCATATAGTGACAGTTAATATTGAAATTAAAGAGTGCTTGATAGCACTCTGACACATCTCTGACACAGCCAAGGCCATGGTCTGTGTTCCCATACTACAGAAAGAAATGAAAAGGAGTAGAGGAACATATATGCCTCTGTGGACAGGCAATGGGCTTGGCTATATAGGGATGCGGCTACAAACAAGACATTTCCACCTCCCAGGCTAGGACCCACTCCACCATCCACAGGCATTCTTGGCCCAGAGACTTAGAAATGCTTGGGAATCCCGGGGAACTTTTGCTGGAAACTTTCAAGTTGCTTATGGTAGGAGGAACAGTGGGGCCACCTCTATGTAAACACAGGGGTCCTTGCAGTCGCAAAGGCATCTCTCGAAGGAGGACCTAATTGAAGACTACCTGAGAGACCAAGGATTGCTGATCCAGACCATGGCAGTCAATCAGGAACTGCTGTTTAGAAGAGATGGTTTCTTGGGACCAATGGGGCATGGATGGAGGGCATTAAAGGAGCTTGCAGCAGCATTTCAGATGAGCTTGCTGCAGCATTCCTCACTTGCTCCATGCCTCCTCACCTCCTACCCCCAAGGGCAGGTAGGGTTGGCAGTGAGTAGTCCAGGGCACAGGCAGAAGCTTGTTGCTCTCTAATTCATATTTAACTTCGGCTTGGGGAGAGTTGTCCCATGACAATATAAGTAAATGGGAGGAGAGCACAATTATTGCTGGAAGCCAAATGAAAACATGGGTCGGGTGAATGACAAGGCAGGCAGAGTCAGTAATAGTGACTTAAGGCTCTGAGTCATGGAGTAGTTTCCTCTGTGAATGATGATGATGATGGTGATGGTGATGTGAATATATAAATGTAGTCTGTACAACTGGAATGTTAACCTGCATTTCCTCTCTTTGACAAACTCATTGTTTACTGCAGCCAGAATCAAAATGAAAAATTGGAAAAAGGCATCCTGCTTTTGTTATCTTCCAACTGCAAGTCTATTTAGGACCAGTTAAAGTGAAAACATTATCTCAACAAAACCCGTAAATAAAACCATTTATCTCAAGAAAGCCAATGACATACAGATGCGGTGCTTCAGGCCACACATGGTTCCTGCTGTTTTCAGGATAGGTGGAATGTTCAGAAATTTTGAATTTCCCAGCAGAAATGAGACTTGTCTGTTCTAATTGAATGAGAGTTTCGCACATTTCCACTGAGATCAGGAAAATAATCCTGAGAAGTGCGCGAGGTTTGTTAGATTTTGATAAAAGTGCCTTCTATTTCAACATTCTGATGTTCCATTCTTCAAATGGATTTGTGAAGTAGTCAGCGTTTATGGTCTTTCTACCTTATGTTCTTCTTCTGTGTTGCTTTTATTATTGTTGTATTTGATTGTCAGAAGTAAGGGAGAAAGGACTAATTTTGGCTCATGGCTTGAAGCCATTAAGGAACCCATAGTGGCCAGAGCATGAGGCATTACTCACACCAAGTTCATAGCTGCGAAGCTAGGAGAGGTGAACGTGGTCCTCAGTTCCCTTTCTTCCTATTGTTTATTCCAGGCTCCCACTCAGCCTATGGGGGTGGTACTGCTCATGCTCAGGGCCAGTCTGCCCACTCCAGGCAAGCCTTTCTGGAAATGCCCTCATCTATCCACCCCCAGGTAAGTTTTAGTGGGGTTACAAGGTTCCAAGATTAACCATCTCAACCAATACCTGGGAAGACAGTTTTCTGCCATGTTTGCTCTCAACTCTGGAGATAGGACTGCACATAGCAAAAAAGGGTGGGCGGAGGGGGGAGGAAGCCACATTCCTCTGAGAAACTGCAATGTTCTTAACTCTCATGACATCATTTTCTCACGCTGGATTTGTCAAACATATAATTTATTATTTTTTGAATGTTGGGGGTTTCTTTGATGTTATAGATGCAGAAGGAACCAAGTAAATTTGACTTGTGTTTGAACCATGACAGTTTACATAAGATGAAATACAAAACTTAATATAGAAATGTAAATCTTCCTTACAGTGAATCTGGAACATATCACCAATTCAGTAGAGATGGACTCAGAATTTATTCTTGTTCCTCTGGCCTATACCTCTATGAGGAAGTTAAAATAGCACCAGGGTGGAGTATCAGGGCACCTTGACAGAATACAGAGCAACACACACACTGAGTTTTATTCTCTAGTGGTTTTGCAAGACCATCAGCACACTAAGGGGACTGCCATGGTGATTTGAATGTTTAAAGTAAGTAATTTGAAATGACTCCTACCAAGACAGCATTGTTAAATAGTAATGTAGATTAATGGCTAGCTTTACCAGGAGTCCTCATGGTTTGATTTACTGTCTAGTCAGTAAATTGAAGTGAAAACTGCTAAAGAAAAGAATCATCTTGTCTCTAAATAAGTAAATTCGTGTGTGTTGCAGACAGCTTTGGGCAATGGCTTAGCAGCTGGACCCTGTCGGGAGGACTGGACTGACTGCTGGGTTCTGCTCCTGCCATCCCTGCTCAAATACTGTTAGCCAGGTACTTATGACATTCACCAGCCCCTTTCCCTCACTGCTTCCTATCATTCCTCAGCCAAAGCCCTTCCACAACCCCTACTGTTGTTCCTCAGAAACAGGTACTTACCCACTGTAGATGGCTGTCTATTACACCATATAATTCAGGTAATAGGATGTTCTCATTTCCTCCAAGGGCTTTCCAAGTCCCATGTCCTTCTGTTAGGTTCAAGTCTGATCAGGAGACACATTGTTGGCACAACTTCCAGGGCTTCTAGAGTTCTATAGGTTGGAAGAAAGACTATAACTACTTGGCTCTTAGGAGCACTAATAGGCTAAGAGTCCGAGGAGTCACATACGTGGGACAATGTCAATGTGTGGTGTACTTAATCCAGTCCCTCACTGAGGACCTTGCTCTGGTTCTCAAACCCACCTAGATCAGAAGTACAAGGCTTAAGCTTTACTCATGGAAGGACTCCATTACCTACCTCTACCTGCCAGTCCTGGCCATGTTCTTATACCAAATCTGGATCTTTTCCCTTGACCTGTCTTCAGTAGGAATGTTCAGAAAAAGGAAAATAAAAACAAAGCTATGGGACTTGTCCAGTTGCTTTATATGAAGTGTGCATTGATGCACATCTGTGTTCTTTACAGTGGTAACTAGTACATACTGCCTTGTAGAACTGATTTGTTTATGTTTTATAAAAATAATTTAGTAACATTTGATTACATTGTAGAGAATAAATGAAATCCAAGATTTATTTAATCATCTTTTTACCACCTTTTTTGCCACTTCTTAATTATAATTTTCACTTTCCTTTTATTTTGATAAAATACTTTGAATGTTGAAGGAGAAAAAAATAACATTGAAAACATGAAAAGTAATGTTTTTATATTCTAGGATGGTTTTGGTTTATACTTTTGATTAAAATATAATCAAATTTAATATACATTTCAGATCTAATGGTATATTAATTTTTAATACTTTAGGACATTATTATAATGGAATAAAATTATGTGAAGTACTGGAATAAAGACAAAGTTAATTTCATGGAATGAATACATGATGCTCTTTAACTAATTAATCACTCATATTTGGCATGAATAACCAGATATACACAGGTTCATTACATTCAGTTGTCTTTGATCTTTTTTGGGTTTTCAAATTGTATGAGAACAATAGGTTTTAAATTTAAACTCTTTTGTCATTAGAAGGGAAAGGGGGACATATTCATTATTAAGCATCTGCTTGCTTTCAGGTATGTTAATGTGTACTGTGTAATATTTTTGTGTGTTCAGGTATGTGTGGTATGTGTGCTTGTGTGTGTGCAGGTACTTGTACACCTTTCCATGTGTATGGAGGTCAGAGGTCAAACTCAGATGATGTTCCTCAGGAATACTCACTTTGGTTTTTGAAACTAGGACATTGCTGCCTGGGACCTGGGGTCCAACCGTTAGGCTGGGCTAGCTGGCTAGCCAGCTCCCGAGATCTGTCCACCCCCAACAAAGTGCATACGACTATGCTCAGCTTTTGACAGAGTTCCTGAAGAAAGAACTTAGATCCTCATGCTTGCACAGCAAGCACTTTGCCAGCTGAGCACTCCCAAGTCTTACCTTCTAATATTTAGACATAAGATAGATGGGCCTCCATTTCCACATTGGGTATGGGCCCAACAAGGCTAAGAACAGTTCTACCTGCATTTTACAGCTTTCTCATGCAATGGAATGAGGAAGCAATGAAGGCAGAGGTGCTAATATAAGTAGACCCCTGCAGGGACTTGTTTCTGCTTGACTACACTCTGGGCTCTAAATTCCAATAAATTTTATTTTAAGTAAATTTTGCTTTTCTTTTTTTCCATTAATTTATTTATTTATTCACCTTATTCACATCCTGATTGCTGCCCCCTCCTCCCTGTTCCCCCTCCTCACACAGTCCCTCCCCTCAAACCACCGCTCCTTCTCCTCCGAGTGGGTGGAGCTCCCTATCCCCTGGGTATCTCCCCACCTTTGATTGTTAAAAAGGAAAGCCAAGCACAGTCTATAGAATCTCTAGCTGGATCACATCCAATCCATTGGTCATTTGCCAACAGTGGCTTGGAATGCAGTTCAACAGTGATAGACTCGATTTAAAAAGTCAACATCCAAGTATCTTGATATTTTCAATCTCAAAATCCAATCCAATGGTAGGAAACAGAGGCATGGAGAGGCATAGAGCTACAGTGAAAACAGAGTGACCAGAAAACTCAAAGGAGCTCTCATATTGGGTTTTCCCTGATCTCGTTAATGATAGCACCAGGGTACTATTCCAGGGACTGGTTTCTGCATCATAGGGACAAACCTGCCTTTCTAGTGGTCATCTGAGCAGAAGGCTGCAGAAATAACAGCAACCAACTCCCCACTCCCCCATGCAAATTCTATCCCTCTGCCAAACTATCTCATTGCCAGTTCTGGGTCTTAGACTCCAAAAGAACTATGGCCACATATTCTCACATTATTGCTGTTTAATGGTCTATAGATCAATGAAGAACAAGAGGCGGTTCGTTCTTCCTGGAGAGTAGCTACTTTAGAAATTAGTAAGGATTAGTAAACCCTTGTTTAAACATCTCTTTGGAATCGCTTCTCGAGGTTCACATGAAACAACGAACTTATTGTGCAGCACAGGAGTCTAATTTCTCTGGGGATCACACTTTACTACCTGGTTCCATTGCTTTGTGGTTGAACGTGTATTAAGTCTGACATCCATGTATAACCCAGAGGGACAAATGGGTTCCTCTTGTAAGCCCTCATTGCCACGGGCTCTATTTGTAATCAGACAATCAATATGGTTAGCATGTGCCAACTTTACCAGCAGAGAATAAGTGAGCCTGTTTGAGTCCAGGACACTGGAGAAAGCGTATGAGGAAGCTGTTTGAATGGGGTTCATTGTTGGCCTGTATTTTAAATGTTCTCGTTTTTCACAACATTTTATGGAGAGCTCTTAAAAGGCCTTTATTGATAGAGATACTCATTAAATGTCAGTTTTAAAAGGAGAGTTGTTGATGTAATGTCATACAATCTGCTTTTGCATAAAGCCTTTTTATTCTGGTGTTCTGACGAGTGCTTTGCCATGCCAGCCCTCCCACCAGATCCCAAGACATAAGCCCTCCCCCTCTAGATGAAAGCTCTGAAACGTGGGGTTGTTATTAGATCAGATGTCTTAGATGGCTGGACCTTTCCTGCATGCTTGTCTTTTACTGTCAAAACCAGCCCTTAGTTACTCAGTGCACAACCATTTATTGAACATCTGCCATATAACATAGAAAGACCAAAGAAAGATTGTGGTTTTGTTGTTGTTGTAGGTTGCTTTTGGGGTTTTGTTGTTGTTATGTTTTCTAAAGGAGCTAGTATCCTTAGATTTTAGTGCCAAAAAGAGAAATGCAAATTAGTTAACAGCAATGCATTGTGCCAAGCTTGAGTGAATGGGGTTGGGGAAGCCAGACAGTTCTGAGAGCTGATTCTCAGCATGTGACCTAGGACCCCAGCTTAGAGAGGTACTGCAAGTGTGGGCGCTGGTGAGAATTGAGGGAAGGTAAGCCTGGGACAGCACACATGTGAATTAGCTCAATGGAGCCATTCTACAACCTGTACACACAGCAAGCCATCATGTTACATACCACAAACAGATGTGGTTGTTAACTATGAAAAAATTTACCAGGAAAAACAGGACAATGTATTAGCAAGAAAAACACCCATGAAATCCTTGGAAGGGAAGAGAAGGGGAAAACAGAGAAGGAAGAAGAGAGGGAGGGAGGAAACTACATATACCCAGGCTCTAGCACAACTCACTTTCAAGGTGGGAAGGGCACTGAGCTCTCTCAGCTTTCCTAGTCTCCCCTCATTGCTTTTGATGTGCAGTCAACTTTGAAAACCACTAGCTAGGATCAGATTCTCCAGCTCTGCTGCAGATTAGAGTAACCAGGGCAGCAACTCAAACTCCCAGTCAATGCTCAGGCCCCCTCCCAGTCCTGCAGGCCGGGACTCAGATGGGGATGAGTTGGATCCCTAGCACGTCATACAGTGGGCATGGAGACACCTACCAGCCATCCCAACACTTAGGAGGTCGAGATGGGAGGATTGTAAATGCAAGGTTATCCTTAGCTACAAAGCAAGTTTGAGGCTAGCCTGAGTTACATGAGAGCCACTCAAAAAACCCAAATAGCAACAAAAGAAGACCTGCATTCAAGTAAGCTATTTCCAAACAAAAATTACTTGGAGTTCTTTTTTATTATCTACACATTTTGCCTCCTGGCCTTTGCTTCCCGACCAGACCATTCTAAAACAGAAAGAACTGAATGCAGATGCCTCAGAAGAGGGTGACACAAAGCCAGAGGAGAAACAGACAAGCAAGGGTAGCTTTGGACTTGTTTTTGTCTGACTGAATCTGGGAGGATGCTGGAGTAAGACCATCTGCCCTCCGAGAAATCAAAGCCAGACACAGGAAGTGGGCGGGAAGACCCTCCAGCAGCCCCAGCTGCCCAGGCCGGGCAGCTGCACAGACCCCTGTTGTTGGCAGACAAGGCAAGATCTTTTCAGTCTGGTGACCATCAACTCATCCCCAGTGCTGGGGGAGGGCACTGCAATTCTTCCTATGACTGATCACAACAGAATGTGACAGTTGTTTGGGGTGACAGGTTTCCTGTGGGCTCTGCCTTCAACAAGGGCCATTGTGCAGAGGGTGTGTCCTGGTGCCAATGTCACAGGCAGGGGAAGACCAGAGTGGTCCTTTCATTTATAAATGACAACATTTCTAAGGAACAGATGGACAGAAATCTTAAGCACTAGCTGTCTTCCTCTTGTCTGAAGAGCTGAGGTAGTTAAACAGAACAAATGGCCTCCATGGCTACCCTTCCTTTCTTCTGCCTTCCTGTTTGGGTTAATTGATACACCAATGGAGGTTGCCCTTTGCATTGAAGTCAAGGTCAGTTGCTGCTAGAATTAGACTTCTCACCTGCTGACTCAATCACAGATGGTTTAATAAACAAACACCCACCAGTGACTCTGCTCTGAACATAAAGGCCACCAACTGTAGCATAACGTGAAATTATAGGGGTGTAGATGGAGGTCAGGAAGTGTCAGAGAGACCAGCATGAGCTTTTGGTTAGCAACTGAAGCACAGCCACACCTGGGGTCAGCTTCCTTTCGATGAAGAAGCACCTCTCCCAACCCCCGAGAAAGCATGGGGAAGAACTCTTCATATCTCTTTCATTAAAACAATCCAGCCAGGCCTGGTAGGCCAAGCCTGTAATCCCAGCACTCAAAAAAGAGAGGGGACAAATGAATTTAGGTACTGCCTGAGCTTCAAAGCATGGTACTGGCTCAGTATACTTAATTATTAGTTATTATTATTGTCAGTCGGTGCTGGGCATTAGTATGGTCTCCAACTAGGTACACACTTTTCCTTGAGCTATTTTCCAGCACCTTAATTATTTTTAATTGACAAATTTGAACAAATTTATCGAGTACATGATGTTTAAAATATGCATGCTTTGTGGATGCCTAGGTGAGCTGACACTCATGCATACTACCTTAAACACTTAACACTTTCACGATGAAAATGTCTCTACTTTCAGCAACTTAAAAAAATACAATCCCTATTATTAACTATGGGTTTTATCCAATGCACAATAGATCTCCTGTCTTTAGTCCTCCCGTTCAAATGAAATTGTTCACCCTTTTGACCAATATTTCCCAACTATCTCCCTATCTCCACCCCAGCCCCAATCTATTGTGTCTTCTGTAAACTTATTTTTTTTACATCCCATATATGAACGAGGTCGTGTAACATCTGCCTTTCTGTGTCTGATGTTTTATGCAGTATTACATCCTTCTAGTTATTTTGTGTAAACACAAGTGAAGAGATCTCTTTTCTCTGTAGGCTAAATAGCACCCCATCATGTCAAATACTCTTAAAACTCACAGCCACTGATGAAGGCCTGTATTGATTCCATACTTTGGTTTTTTTTGTGCAGAACACTATATTGGCTGGAGCAATGCAGACTACTCTGCAGAGCACAATTATTTCTGGATTGGGCTCTGTCACTTTTCCTAGCATCATTTCCCTTCTGTAGATTGTGTCACATGACATAGTTCATGTCTTCTGGATCTCTTTTGGCTGACTATTACATACAGGAGCCAAGTTAAACTAAGATAAAGTATATACAGTGTAGGTGGTAGCTTAGTGTGTAAAGCACAAGCTTTAAAATCATCCTATCAAATTTAAAATTTAGCTTCATCCTTTTGAGGAAGTCATCTCATCCAGGGCAGTCTACTCTCTGATTCTGGTTCAAATGGGAAGAAAGGCAATAGGGTTTTCTTCATTTGAAGCATCAATTTGAGGGTCAATAACCTGTGTGACGGCCTGGTTGCTACAGTGCCTCTTGTAGAACAGGCACTCAACAAATGCCACATGTTATTAAGAACATTCTTTTTAGACATTTAGGAAGAATATGGTCCTCTTCTCATGTGTATTGTGGGGAAGAGATAGACAGACAGATAGATAGATAGATAGATAGATAGATAGATAGATAGATAGATAGATAGATAGACAGTATAAGAGTTCAGTCCACAAGTTCTAAGCAGGAGATGCAGAATTCAGGCTTAGCCTTGAGTTCGAGTCGATGCTCTATAATATTTCACTGAAGAGCACCAACTGAATGGTGGCTTTTCATGATCCGCCTGTCCTAACTCACCTCTCCCCTCCTTCTCATGCATAACTCAGGCTCCAACCTCGCAGTCCTCTGCTCTCATTTGGCCTATCAGCTCGTAGCCTTATCCTTGCATCTGGGTATCATACTCATGGCAATCTGACTAGTCACTTTGCTCCCATGCATTAACACATGGATATGACTATAGTTTAAGGAAAGCTAGAATAAAGCTGTAACAAATTCTCAGATACAACCATCATGACTAGGTGCTATCTGTGAGCATGCACAGGAGCATCACATTCTCAGTATGCCTCTCCATGTTGCAGGGCTAGGGCTTAGGAACAATGTATACAGGTTGCCAGTGATCATCATCCAGGTAGGAAGCCTCACAGCACATCTCTGCTCTTGCTTAATAGTAGAAACAAATATGGCACATTGCAAGTTGAGCGCGTATGTGTTTAAACACTACACATTCCTGTATGGATGTGTGTTATTTATATATGTGTGTATAAATATGCATATACACACACATATGTAGTTTGGAGTATGGTGGGGGCATTGAGCTTTCGTATACTGTGTGCACAAATTGCAACCGTTAACTGAAAAACAGACAGTTCAGTCACTTGACAACCTCTCAGACTGAGGCAACTGAACTTGGGTCGTTTTCTGGGGACTACTGGAGTATAGATTATTCTGGAAAATCCCTGGTTGCAGGTCAATTATTGTCACATGTTTACGGCATCAAGTAGTTTCCTGTCAGACCTATGACCAGTGGAGATATTTTTCACACTAAGGGCAGAGCACGGCTGTCTAATATCCAACCACAATGATTATATCTGTACAGAAGCTGTCAGCTGATACATCCTTTGACTTGTCACCCAGCCAGGTCAGTGTTGTGCTGTGGGTGCAGGGACATTATGGCACTGGGAGTCTCTGTGTCTTGTTAAGGCATTGGTGGTTGACATGATTTCCACTCCTATGAATGGAGAAAACTTATTAACTGAAGTTCCTTTTCTCATCCTTGTTTAACATTTCATTTCTTAGCTTATGAAGTTCCAGTTTAAATATCTTTATAAATGACATTTGAGCGAAGTGCCTCCACAACATTTGTCTAGCATATGCTGAGTAAAGGTATTCTGAAGTGTTAGGCACAGAGAAGTGGCTCCCCATATTACAGTAACTGTGCACCCACACAATTACCAAGTCAAGGATCTCCACTCTTGCTTTTGGAAGTCAAGCCATACTTTAGTAACAGACTTAACATCCTTTCCTGTGTTGAGCTTCCCAAACAGAACTTTCTTGTATAGATGGCACTCTACTTCTCCACAGATGGCCTTTCCTAAGTTGCCCATGAACCATTTGGGGAGTCTTTCTTTTTTTTCTGGCTTCTAATCTTTAGCTGAACTAACTAATGTCTAATTCTAAGAGACAGCTTCACTGGATATGATGCAGAGATCAAGAGATCCTGGAGAGCTTGACTCTAATTGATACTTCTACATGACAGCTACTACATCCATGTATGATACATCTACATGACAGTTCCTGCATCCATGTTTGACTCAGGTATTACATGGAAGAGGAGATGGAAAGATGGTCAAAGTCAAAATACCAGGATTCTTCTACGAAAGAGTGTCTCCCAGAAATGGCTTCACAATCAAGATAGGAACAATAATAACATCAATAGACATATTAACAAGCAAGAGGAAAATTTGCTCTGGGACCTCCCTCTAGACAGAAAACTTCTAGGAATCAATGACTATTGGGAGAAGGAGGATCAGCCTTTCTCAGAATGATCTCCCATGTTGGTTATCCAATTCAGTGTAGTCATCCCTGAAATGGTAAACCATACACATGCAAATGACATCCATTGAGTCAGCAAGGTGTGTGTACATGTATGCGCAATCACACATACATGTATGATGTAGGTATGTATGTGCAGTAACAATAAAAATCAAAGAAAAAGAGGTTATGAACTTGAGAAGGGGATTTCATGGAAGGCGAGTTCTAGAGAAGACAGCTGGGAGGGTCTGAAGGAGAAAAGTAGGAGAGAGAACCATATAATTCTATTTCAATTAGGACATATTTTAAAATTCCAAGAATGAAGAAAGCAGCAGCATTTCTTCCCATAGATACACAGTGAGCCCAAATGTTTACTGTTTCCCTAGCTCCTCTTTGAGGCTTTGTATTTTACATATTGGCACCATAATTCCCAAGTGAAAAGGTACCAGGAACATCAGCAATATCACCGTGGCCATTGAGCAATCACAGTATGCCACAGCGATTGTTTCTGGTAGATAAGTTGGGAAGAATTCAGCTTTTTGTCTCTGAATCCTCCACAAATGCTACTTTGCTAGGCATTGAATCTATGGAAGACATCAATAGTGATGCATTTCTCCTATCATTGACTCCTCATACACTTGCCTTGTCCCAGGCTTCATTTCCATGCTAGCAACATATAGGAACACCCACAGTACCATCTATAGCAATTTTTAGCTGGGTGGACTATTTAGATGTCGCGGGTGTGTCACAACCCATCCTTACCCTTTTGAAGAATCCACTGTTAAGTCCATTTTTCAAAATATATTTAAGACCGAACCACACAGGAAGGTCTGAACTCTGTGACAAGAACATGAATAGTTTTTGAAGGATTTTACTCTGCAACTTAATGTGCTTTATGGCCATGGGCAAGACAGCTCATAACCAATTATATTCACTTTGCACTTAACAGACAAAATATATAAAATGTGTAAAGTTGCCCTTCTGTTGAAATTTTATGCTTCCCAAGGAAAACAATTCTCTCCTGTTACTTTACTTCAGGCTACATTTGTAGGCTGCCAGATCTCTTCATTTAACTTAAGGAAGAAGTATGTCCAACTGTTGTCAAGGATCTGGTAACAACCAGTTGTTCTGTCGGCTTAAAGGAAAACAAATCTTATAACTGTGCATTTGTGCCCCAATGACACACGGTTGAGCTATTTCAGAGGGGCAGAATTCAAAGGTTGATTAGAATAGGTAAGAAGCCTGCACCCACACGGGGGTATGAAATTCCTTCTTTCACACATACCATCTCATTTAGTCCCATAGAGGTTCCCTGAAGAAAGGAGCCTGAGGTTTTATTTGAAGGTGAGGTTGTATTTCAAAGAAAGTGACAGATGTAAGATTCCAGGATCAATGTTCTGACTTGAAGTTGAGGTCTTTTCCTATACTGTGTTTTTAATCTCTACCATGTTCTGGGATACATTTGCCAGACCATGTTTTCAGTCTTATTGATACCCACATACCAAGAT
Organism: Mastomys coucha; assembly: GCF_008632895.1. Taxonomy (NCBI): domain Eukaryota; kingdom Metazoa; phylum Chordata; class Mammalia; order Rodentia; family Muridae; genus Mastomys; species Mastomys coucha. The sequence continues at coordinate 24,088,111 of NW_022196910.1, forward strand.
TGTGTAGGTTGCTTTTGATATGCCACATGTATAGATCAGAATTTTAAGCTTGGGCTTCTTTGGAAGGAACCTCATGTATTTCAAATGTGAATCACAACTGAAATCTCAGGAGCCAGGGAGTTCATGAAGTATGCATTGGTAGGAGCATGCTAAGCTTCTTTATGTGGCCAACTAGAGAAGCCCTAGGACTGGAGATGCCTCAGCAGGTAAAAATGCTTTCTAATTAGTCTGATGACCTAAGTTCAATCCCCTGAACCCATAGGGTAGTAGAAGAGAATCAACTACCAGAAATTACCCCCTGACCTCCGTATCTTGGTAGGTGTGAACACACACCTACACGCAATAAACAAATGTTAAAAAAAATTAATTTGTAAAAGCTTAGATGCTTTCCTCAGGGAAGTTAGGGTCAGCATGCAAGAAAAGCATGTTTTTTTTTCAATCAAAGAGAGTCTGATTGCCCAAATCTTATTTTAACATAGTGTTAAGCCACTACTTAAATAGAAAGATGTGTTTAATTGGGGGCTAAGGAAAATATCACCCCGTGTCATTGTCACCAACAGTAACAAAATCTATCAATACTCTAAAATGTGTGGAGAACACATGGCTCAGGTGTCTCCATCTATTGAGGACTGTGACTTGGTCTGACACTATGACATAGTATCCTGATTACAAATAAAGTTCTTAGAAATATTTGAAGATGAGGGCTCATGGGGGTGTGGGGCATGGTTGCCTCCCAGCTACAGATGGCTCTGTTGTTCAACCTTCACTCATTGGTTTAAAGACAGCCTTGAGACTGGTTCTGGAAAGACATTTGAGTTTGCCCAAGAGAGAGAGACACAGAGAGAGGCAGTCCCAAGTCCTTTTCTGGGTGCCATAATGTCTTTGTGTGTAAACTGGAGTGGTGGCCTATATAAGTTTGAGAACAATAGCCAATACCCTGGATGACAGAATGAGGGGACTCTCAGAGCTGTGCAGCTGGAATCTTGTCCTACCACAGAGCCACACTGCCGCAGCCACTTCTGTTCCCTAAGATTCTAACTGTGCTGAGTCTGACTGAGTGAAGGAGTTTGTAACCAGCACCCAAAGGCAAATCCATTTCTTTGTAAATTACCTGTGGGTAACGAATGATCTGTCTCTTTCCTCTCCTCTTTTCTTTCACCCTCTCCATCCCTTCCCCTTCTTGCCTTTGTGTCTCTCTTCTCCTCCATAGGCGTGGCCTTAACCAAGGCTGTCATAACCAGACATTTAAACAACAGAAAGCTTGTCTGTGTAGTCCTGGAAGCTGGGGCAGGATCTGGTGAGGACTCACATTCTGGTTTGGAAACAACTGCCTCTGACTGTGTCCTCACTTGCCATGAGAGGGCTCTTTCTTGCTATTGTTACAAAGCTGCTCTGTCATTAAGGCCTCACCCTCATGATGTCATCTCACCTAAGGACTTCCCATCGGTCCCACCTCTGATGACATCCCACTGGAATCAGAAGTTGGCACTCCTGCACATGACCTTTGGGAGGACATGCTCTTTCAGTCCATGACACTCGAACCTCGTCTCTCAAGCTCTGCCACTCAGCAAACAATGCAAAGACGTAGCTGTGCTTTCTCAGTGATGATGATGAGGACATGGCTGTTGCTGACCTTTGGACAATCCTTGCTGACTTCTTGACACATGTGGGCCTGGAGAAGTTCTAGGGAGGTTGTGGGCATTGATTCATCTACCTCCTCATGCTGACTACATGTGAGGGAAGGGTTCTTCCCATTGCAGACAGGAGACGTGTGGCCACATGACAGGTTTTCTCAATTGGAAGAATGTGGATGCACATTAGTAGTCTGCCTCCACACCGAACCTGAGCTATATACCATGTGCCATGTACCATGTCCCTGTATCCTTCTACAGGAATTGAGATATTCTCATTCCTCATCTGTATTGCTAGGATTCCACTCATTTACATTGGTCAGACTGAGCCTTGTCAAATCACACAAATCTTTATATGGGAAAAGCCCACGGCTGGCATTCCCAGGGTCAAGACTACCAGCCTCATTTTGTACAGAAATCTGTTTCTCCCTCAGTCTGGTGCAGAGTTCATGTGGTGATGGAGATGTGGGATGCTCCGAGACAGCAACATGCTTACCCTTCAACAGGCCTGCAGTGATCCAAGCCAGATGGGGTCCCAGCACTGAGAAGGGAGGAAGGCATGAGCTCCCATCCCTAACCCAGAAGCTGGGCATCAAGAATGTCAAACTGATTGGAAAGGAAAAATAGGTTTCTTCAATGGAATCATGATAGGTACATAAAGCACACCTAAGGGCAGGCCCCCTGCCCTACAATTGATAGCCAGAAGTAAAATAAACTCAATGGTGTTTTTGGAGGCTCTTTGTCTCATGTTTTCTTTTGTTTTGTTTTGTTTTTTGTTTTTTGTTTTGTAATTACTGGTCTTTTGCTTATACAGTATTATTTCTGATTGTGTGATATTTATGGTTTTGTGTGTGTATATATATGTGTGTATATGTTTCTCATGCTTTTACTTTTTTCTATTCTGTTTTTTTGTCTGTTTGAGAGAGAGAGAGAGAGAGAGAGAGAGAGAGAGAGAGAGAGAGAGAGAGAGAGAAACCACAAGAGAGAGAAGGAGAGAGAAAGAAAGAAAGAAAGAAAGAGCATGGAATTGCCTGGATGGGGAGATGGGGAGGGTGTGGGAGGAGATGAAGGAGGGAAAACCATGATCAGAATATATTGTATGGAAAAACATTTTCAATAAAATTTTTAATTAAAAAATAACAATAAGAAAAGAACATGCTGCAAACTTTTCTGTTAAGGACACTTCTCCCACCTCTCTTGATAGAATACCTATTCTGAGCCAGGTATAGTAGCACACACCTATAATCCCAGAACTCCAGAGAAGTAAAGGCAGGAGAATCAGGAGTTTAAGGTCATCCTTGGCTACGTATTGAATTTGAGGCCAGACTGGACTACAGGAGACAAGGCTTCCGGGTTGGGTCCCAAGGCAAGCATATAAATTCCAGGCAGGTTCTGTCTCTAGTCTTTATCTGATTACTTTGAGCTTTGTGCTCAAAGTTACTTCCTATGTGAAGCTATTAAACCTCCCTCCCCTCGAGACCTATTGAGGTCTTCTGCCGGTTTCACAGCTGTTGCAGGAGAAACTTCGTTTCCTTGCTGAACTGATTACCTGTAGGCTCAGCGTCTGCTTGCTTGTGAACTACACTTGACCCTGTGGGTGAAATGAATGGGAATTAGGAAACCCTGGCCTTGGACCAGCATTTGATCTTCATTGATTGGCCGTATTGATAGGTAATTCACTGAAGCCAGTTTTATGCCAGGTGTTCTGATGCAGTTACTGATAACACTTCCTGGCTCTCTAGTGTCCCTAAATTCAGTCATGGAGATAGGAAACACAAACAGAGGAAGACAATAACCACATAGAACAATTCATCGCAAATGCCGAGTATGTATTCTAGGCTCTCAGGGAATGGACAGAGGGCTGAGGTCTGTGACCATGTGTGAGCTGCTTGAAGGTGGGCCTTAGGGTGGCCCTAAAAACATAAAAGAACGCAGAGAATTGAAACAGGCATCGAGGAAAGGGACTTGCTAAAGATTGTCAAAGTCACAGTGGTACTTCCTCAACTTGACCAAGTAGTGGTAAAAGTGAGCCACCCTCCTGTTTTAAGCAAGTCAGTGTTATAGGCAAATTTGATGGCAACCAGATTAGAAGATATATTTGAGCCCATTATAATGAGTGGCTACTTAATGTGCAATCTGCTTCCCAGATACATGTGTAAACTGTTGCCTTTGATGATATAATCGATACCAGGTAAGTACAGAGGAAGAAGATGGAGAAGCCATGAGAAGGATGCTGAGCAACTACATGAGCGAGCATGGGGCACCTGGCTGAGTGTTGAAAGGGTCTCCTTCCCAGTCACAGTGCCCACAGTGACACCGGATGATTTAGGCTTTGGAACTGAGGTGTGAAGGCCACCACAGGTGTGAAGGCCACCACAGCTTTGATCTCTTTGCACATCACACCGTGAAGCCAAACGTACATGACAGTTCTGCTGTCACAATAGGTTTCCAGATTTTTCCTTTCTTTAAAGACTGGAAGCTTCCATCCGATGAAGATCTTAGAAATGTTGCTAGTGTTGATGTGAATGAGCCTGCTCATTGCCCATGGCATGTCTTTCGCCTCCTACAGGGTGGAGCGTCGGAAACGAACGCTTACTTCTAAGAAGACTAAATCAAATTAGTAATTTTGCACTTTGGTTTTCCTTCTCATCTGCCTGAATTGTGGAGAACATAGTTAGAATGCTGGCAGCTTTCTTGAAAAAAAGAACATGAGATTGTACTCTGAGAATGTGGAAACAGAAAGGCAGAAGTGAATCAGGTATCTAATATTATGGAACTAGTGTGTCGTGGTACCAGTTTGAACCAGTCTGCTTCTTAAATTGATAACAGGAAGAAAAAAATCTTAATTTCCTTTGTGTTGGTTTGAAGATGTCTACATTTGTTTAAAAAGAGCAGTTCTTAGTGTTAAACTGATGACTGCTAACCTGCTGAATGTGAAACTAACAAACAGGAAACTTCTCGAATAGAAATAGACGTGAACACAGAGCAGTGTCTTTCTTACCACAGCGTTTGGCTTACTTACTAAGAAGCAGTGGGTTACTGTCACCTTCCTACATTCTATTAATAAATAATGGACCGCGAGGAAGTCAAAGTCCCAGCCCTCTGCACAGACTGGAGGGTGTTGTTTGAGGAAAGAGACCTTAGAGGAAGCCAGACTTTTCATCTCTCTTGTTTCAAAAAGCATGCTTAGAGTAGATCTTAGTCACTGCTGAATAAAATGTCCTTAAGTCAACTAAATGGTTAAAAATCAGAAGACGTGGTGGTGCTATTTTAAAGAAGTGTTTTCCTACTAGCTGTTGGTCACTTTATGTATATTGCATTATTTAACCACTGATGTAACCCAGAGAGGGAAAAGACATAGAGGAAACCAGAGGAGGAGAGGGAAGGAAAAAATAGGGTAGGGGAAGTAGGGGAAAGGAGGAGACAGGAAGAGAGGAGAGGGTAGGAGAAGAGAGAGCTTGTGGCCAGTTCTGGCAGTCATGGTTCAATGGAACACAATGGCTGCCTCTGCTCTGGACCTGCTCAGGACACCAGTACTCCTGAGTATGCTCTTTTCTTTGGAGAAAGATGACGCCTCCATCCCACAGCAATCCTATATCATCCATATGGCAAAGTGAGTCTGTGAAGCTCCTTCACCTTGGATTTCACTCTGCTTGTCTGAACACTCCGTTTCTTAAATGGCACAATGGACCCTCTGGCCAAAAGAGTCGCAAAAAAGTGAGACTTCACATGACCTCCCTCTGGAGTCCAGAGTTGCAAAGAGCTCTTGCAATAGCTATAGATGACCTTTCCGCAATTACGTTTCTGTGGCTTGCCTGTAAAGATTGCTAGTCTACTGCTATGCAGATCTTAGCTCCAGAAGGGACTGACCAAGACCATCTTTCAACTAAGGCATAAACATAGTTACTGACAGTCTTCTCCACTGAGACAGCTTAAGGCCTTGAAATGATGTCAAACCAAAGCAACCAAACAACACCAGCAACAACTAACATAGAGTGATCTACTCTAGCTAGGTCAGCTTAAACTGCTTCAGTGGCTTCCCTGCCAAAGGAGCATGTGGAATGCTATTACTCTTTGCCCCCCCCACCCCCAACGAACCTTCAACTAAGTCCCCATACATGTTCTTGCACCTTATGTATGTACTTGAAACACACAGAACTCTGAGTGCGCTGGGTTTCTAAGAAAAGCACCCTGTGTTTCTAAAAGTGCCTACCTTGGACAGGATGAAAGGGGTGGAGAATAACTAACCACGAGAGGAGCGACACAAGCCCCAGGCTGCTGCAATGGTGAAGCAACTGGACCAGGCTGCATTCTTGGCAAGAAACATGCTCTGACTCTCTTGCTTGCTCAGATTAAGCTCTTGACTGCTTGCTTTGTTACTGCATGAAGTCTCAATGTCTCCTTTTGGGGAGGGCAAGATTGCAGCTAGACACTGAAACTGGAACCTACCATGTAACTTTATTCTCTGAGCCCCTGAATCCCGTCACACCTAAGGCACTGGATGTTTTTAGTTACATGAGCCCATTAGTACCTTTTTCTGGAAAAGCTACTTTGATTTCTATTTCTGCCACTTGCTATCAAAGAGTTCCGTCTAATGCAGGCAGAGATGGCAATCTCTACGGAGCTCTGAGAAATTCAGTAGCTTGACTAAGCCTCATCAGTAATGGATGTAAACAAGATTCTAAGCCAGAGCAGTGTGGTACTCACATCCGTCTTCCTCTGTACACTAGGGTGCCTCCCTGGCTGATGAAATCCAGTCACAATTGATGGAGATCAACGTGATTTATCATTAGGTTTTCTGAAGCATCGTTGCCACAAACAGTTTCTGTGTTCGATTTTATGCTAATTCCAGCTGGTACATTTGTGCGTCAGACACATCACTCTTAGCTATGGAAATGTTTTCACATTCACTAAGCTTGAGAGAATATTCTAATGAGGCCTGTCACAAAGTCCTTTTTACAGACCAAAGTGTACATGGGTTGGGATGAACTGTTCCTAGAGAAATAAAAGAACTAAGCAAATAAAAACAGCAGTGTAGGCAGGGTGAGAGACACATTGTAAATTCACTGTACTAGCTTGGAAGGGAAAAACACCAGCACCAAGAGATGAGCAAAACCAAGGAAGAAGTGCTGGAGTTAAACAATGAAGGAGAGGCAATGGGAGCCCAAGATGCTAGGGCATTTGAACAGAACTCTCTTTACGATGTAAGTGTTCAGGGCTGGGCATTTAGCTCAGTTGGTAGAGAGCTTGCCAAAAATCAAGCTGGAGATGGGTTCAATTCTCAATACCACACACACAAAAAAAGGGTGTGCACTTGTAATCTGTGTGTGCAAGAGGAATCAGGAAGATCAGTAGTTCAAGGTCATCTCAGCTATGTAGCAAGTTCACGAGTAGCTTGGGCTACATGAGACCTAGTCTTAGTAAGAAAAATCATGTAATGAAAATGACCTGCCAGGCAGTGGTGGCATATGCCTTTAATCCTAGCACTTGGGAGGCAGAGGCAGGCAGATTTCTGAGTTTGAGGCCAGCCTGGTCTACAGAGTGAGTTCCAGGACAGTCAGGGCTATACAGAGAAACCCTGTCTCAACAAACCAAAAATAAATAAAGTAAATGACCTGTATTTTCTATGTTTAATATGATATCTAAGCGATTGGCCACGTGAAATAAGGCTAATTCAATGGAGGAGATGATGATGATGACGGCCAGTGTGATTCTAGACTGACACATAAGCACCCGACACAAGCAAATGTGGATGGGAGAGAATGGAAAGCCTGAAGCTAAAGCAAGGTGTGTGCTGATCTGTCAGCTGGAATCCAATACCTGAGCTTGGTAAGGATGTCTTATAAAGCTGAGTAGGTCCAGGTGATTAGAGACTTTGACATAGGGCTTTGGTTTGAGCCAGTCAGGAGTAGCTTGTTCCTGAGCTAAGAAGTGTTCAACCTTGTATTTTGAAAGAAAAAGCAAGTAGCTATGGACAGGTGGAACCAAGAACAGACCATGAAGGTAGAGACCTCCTATCTAAGGCCACAAGGAGAATGCAGCTGAATTAATGAAAAAAAAATGCAGGCCAATGACAGAGGGCGTAGAAATAGAGACGGGGGCTTCAGAGGTGGCCCAACAGATAACTACACAAGTGTACAGATCTAAAGTTGGTCCCTGCATCTTCTGTGTGAAGAGGAACATGTCTTTAATCCCCAAATGACAGAGAGGCAACAGGGGGATCCCTGGGCTTGCTGGCCAACCAGTCTAGGTGAATATACAAACTCCAGAATCAGTGAAAGACTCAAAAATACTGTGGAGGGTGAGAATGAAGAGAATGTTTTGGAGAACAAAAGACGAAAGAGACATTTAAACTATACTTGGTGGTGATCTCATCTACTTTAGAGAGATATTCAGAATTTCCTTTTAGCTTTCCTAGAATTAAGCACTAGTGTTAGAAAAAAAGAATTTTAATTTATAATTATACCGTAAGTATTTGAAAACACAGGAGAAATTTGGGGGCTAACTGCATAGGTCAGATAATTCTAGATGGGTCAAATTCAGCCTCCTGCTCACTATGTAAATTAAGCTTTTTCTGCTTCTGTTTTGTCTGCAGCTATGCAGTAGTGTAGAATGAAGACTTGCGTGTCACAGGGATACCCACGAGGCCAGCATTATTCACTATTGAGCCCTTCACAAAAAGACATTACTGATGCTGATAAAGATGACCGAGCACAAGAGCGCATAAACTTATAACAATTTTTGCTTTTTATGTTTTATTTTTTGAGACAAAGTCTTACTATATAACACTGGTTGGCCTAGGATACTTACTGTAGGTAAACAAGGTTGACCTTGAACTCAGAGAACCACCTATCCCTGCCCTCTGAGTGTTGGAATTAAAAGCATGTGCCACCACACCCTTACAGGATTACAATAAATAATTTTAATATAAGAACTTTTAATATTCAGTTAATTTAGTAGTATGCTCTACCAAATAGTGCTAGCAGGTGGAGAAATCTGCTCTGTCTATATCACTGTATCCAGAATGAAAACACTGAGGGCTTCTGGGAGCTTAGATTGCCTTTTGGATCACTAAGTAAAGACTAAATCATTCTTCATATAAATATATTACACTTTGTCTGGCTCTTTAGAAAGCAGAGCTCTTTGTGATGTCTATATATTTATATTGGATTCTCTATTACCATGGAATTTTATTAAGAAAGTACTCCATCCCCTATTCGTGGCAAGCCATATGTATTTTAAACATGAAAATTCTTTCTTTCCTACAGTTTCATCTCTTCCTAGACACTGATGAGGATCCAGGGAGTAAGATCAGGATGATGGGCCAGGTATCTCACTGGTCAAGTATGTTTATCATAAGGTTATACATTCTTTCGGATGATATACAAATCCCCATATATTTGGTGGCTTATGGGAAAGATAAAGTTATTCCTCAAAGTTCTAAAAGGCTCACAGTAAGAGTGCAGGGTGTCAGGCTGGGACACCATCTGAGGCTACTTTCTAATCCTCATCCTCTTCCCTCTTCTTTCTCCACCTCCTGTTCCTCTTCTCTCCTACTATTCCTCTTCTTCCTCCTCCTGTTCCTCATCTTTTCCTCCTGATCCTTTCCTCCTGATCCTCCATCTCTCCCTCCTCCTGATCATCCATATCATCCTCCTCCTGATCCTCCTCTTACTCCTCCTGTTCCCTTCTCCCTCCTCCTGTCCCCCTTTCCCTCCTCCTGATCCTCCATCTCTCCCTCCTCCTGATACTCCTTTTCCTCCTCCTAATCCTCCTCTTCTCCCTCTTCCTGATCCTCCTCTACATTCATTTGATATGCTCTCACCCAGTAGCCCAGAGTGGTCTGGAACTCATTATGCTGCCCATTCAGGCTTCAGACACATGCCAGTCCTTCTGCCTCAGCCTCTCTAGGGCTGGGTGGCAGGTGTGCACTCGATACCTGCCGAGCTAAGTCTTTAAAAGGAAATTTAATCCTAGATTTCCCAATAAGCTGAATTCAGTCAATAATATCCTCAGAAGAAGGAAAAGCAAGAGGACTCAGAGGAGAAGTGTGAGGCATGAAGATGTGCTGAGGCCGCTGAGCCTGGTTACAAGTCAAGGGGTACAGATGGTGATTAGAACTGAAGAGGGAAGTCAGAGGGATTCTCCTCACCAGAGACTCTGGAGGAAACCCCTCTTTCAATATTGGGACTTGGGCCCAGGGACACCATCAGGAGACTTCTGACTTCCAGTTCCACAATAGCCTAAGTGTGCATTGTGTGGAATCCACTAAGTTTGTGGAAATTTGTCACAAGATACTATCATTCTGAAGTACCCGATAATTTTTATTGGCTTAGTCTGGCAACTTTCTTAATGCTTAAATGTTGGCCTGACACCATTTTCTTTGAAATGCAGCAGAATAAATACTAAAATTAGGGAATAAATAATCTCTGTGTAAAAAAGATGAAGAGAAATGTAAAGGAAATAACACATTACAACTGTTAGCCTGATTTCAAAAGTGTGGAGCAGAACTGGTTTAGCCAGTGCAAGTGACACTGTCCTAAACAGGAAAACACTAACACTTCAAGCCATAGTGTATAAACCTATTGGAGATGAAACCCAGGGGCACCCAGTAGAGATGCAACAAAGGTATGCCCATCGTGTGCAATACTGAATGCAGTAGTACAACAGCATGCAAGAAAAAGTCATGTAGACATCTTCTTAAGGGACATAGTGAGATAGTTCTGTGAGTAAGAGCACTTGACACAAATATAAGGATCCGAGTTTGAATCCTGAGCACCTGTATAAAAAGCTATCCATGGCTGTGCATGCCTGTGGCCCCAGCACTGAGGGGTACAAAGAATCAATCCTGAAGCTCACTGGCCAGCCAGCCAATCAGGCTAAACAGTGAGCTTCTGGTTGAATAAGAAGCCCTGTGTCAAGGCAATCAAGAAGACACCAAGTTCTCAGGATAAAGCCCAACAACACTGTGAGCAGCAGCTGTGCTTGATGCCACAGCTCAACAACTTACCCTATTTTGGAATTTCGACTTAGAATTTCAGGACATGGGCAGAATAGAGCCAGAATACAACACAAGTATCCTCTAACCACGTTTGTGATTGAGTCCTTGCTCCCCTCCGAAACGATATGAATGGTGGTCTTTGCTTTCTGCATTTTGACTAGCATTCTGGCCTTCCAAACTCACCAACACAATGTTTCAGAAGCTCACACAGCATTCGGGGGTCAAATTCTTCCAAATTTCTCCTGAAACTAAGTTCTAAATGTCTACAAACTGTGCAGTCAGGTAACTCACAATGACTCTGTTCTCCAGAGCTTTTTCTTTTCTTTTCTTTTCTTTCCTTTCTTACAGAAACAAAGCTGTGTGAAATTTGGGAAGCAAATGAGGGAACTCATAAAAACAGAAATGTACTTGGAATGAGTTACAGTGTGCATAATCCGCACTTGCTTTTACATGCACTGCAGTGAACCCTAGGCTGCAGCTGCTAAAATTGCAAAGGAGTTTAGTTGACACACCATCCAAGTACATTCTAGAAGCTGGCACCTTTCCCTTGGTTTCCGTATTTTATTAGCTTTTCCCAGTATTTAAGCTCTTGAAGTCCATACGGTACCACGATGTAGATATACTTCAGTTTACTGCACTTCATTCTGTGTATGTTCAAGACTTATGTTCAAGTTCTTCAATGAGCAAATCTATCAGTGCCATTTTTCTGATGCTGTGTGCTCATTTTGTGGTGCTGCCAATTTTGCTAATTCATAATCTTGTGTGCACATGGAGGCCAGAGGACAATGTCAGGTGTTGTTCCATGAGCACTGTCCTCAGTTTTATGAGACAGGGTTTCTCACTAGCCTGTTGGTCAGCTCAGCTGGCTGGGTAGCAGCAAGATCAGGTAGCTGTACTTATCTCTGACTCCATAGCTCTGGGATTCAAATATAATACACACCACCGTCTTCCCAGGACAAGTTTGGTCATACAACATAATTGGTGTACAACCAGGCTCTCAGCAGAGCCAAAGATGATCTGAGGAGGGATGAGTATGTGATCCTGGCTATGGACAGCAAGGCACACAACTGAGGTTATTGCGGAATAGAATCCATGGAGCAAATTCCAATGCAGTTGTTCTTTTCCTGTGTGGTTAATGTGCCTTTGTGTTAGTTCTTGCTATGGGAAAGGAGACATGCAACTAAGGCTGAGACATCAGGATTAGGAGTGTCTGTGGGAGGAATCCCAGGATGCCATTCTTTGTCTACGTGATATGGTGTGGCATGCCTCTTGATGGGTGTGGGGGTATGCCACAAACATGGAGATGCTCTCAAAACAGTTTAAGGTAAGAGAATATTTTTCAGTTTTTGAGAATGGGTATCAAAGTTGGCATTGTTGGCAAACAGTGGAAGAGGCTGCTCAGCCACTGCTGTGTATAGTTAGAAATGCACCTGAGGCTGAGAAGGTGGCCAAGCAGGAACTAGTTTGTGTAAAGGAGCAAGAACTTGCTTGTGTAGAGAAGCAATTGCAACAAGAAAGGAAGGTACAGCATCCTCCTCCTCTGATTCGGCAAGTGAATTAGATTAAAGAGAGGATGAGGAAGATGTGGTAAAAGCAGCAGAAGATGCCCCTCAAGTCAGAGATTTAATAGAAAAGAAGGGAAATCTGTGATCCAAATGTGCAGATGGGGGCCTTTGAAATTATCCAGTACAAAAAGCTACAGTGATCAGGAAAAATTCAGCACTTGAATTTGTGAAATTAGAAAAGACATTTAAGGGAGCAATGAATGTGTTTGTCACAACACGGCTTGTGAGGAGAACATGGGACATAGGAATGGATGAGATCAGTGGGAAACTTTTCTGTTGTGGAAACAGAAAAGTTTAGTAATGTAACTGCCCATCCTCTAGGCAAAGGCTGTATAACCTAAGACAAGACTGACTCCCCTATACCAAAGCCATATATCCATATATCAAGGCCACTTGGAACACTTAGCAATCTCCATCTGAGATTGCCACAAATAGTAGGGGCTGACAGGCTGTAGAGGAGGGGCAGATGCTTTTGAGGGAATCAGAAATAAGAAGAGCTGTGTTTGAACCCCATTTCACTGATAGCTGGACCTTGGCAGTCAGCCTCGGGAGAAGGAAGTGACCAAATAAGGGAATAGGTCTTGGTGGCTAGCTTTAGGAATCTACTCTTAACATTTTTAGCAAGGAAGAAGGAATGAAGGAGAAGGGCAAGAACTGCCAGAGCCATGTTTGCAGAGCTCTGCTGACTAGAGTCCTTTCACTGTGTGCTAAGGAGCTTTTGAGAGACTTTAAAACCTGAGGATCAGTTCATAGAAGACATCTATGATAACCTGTTGACCAAGCCTGTCCCCAAGGGTAGGGAATTATACCCCCTCCCCCGCAATGTTTCCTAGGAGGGTACATTTCCCTCTAGCAAAAGGTTATGCTAGAGGTGGAGATAGTTCCAGCCAGGAACCCATCCAACAGCTAGGTATGGTGGACGGAGAAACAATAATACTACAGCCACTGTACCAACTCAGGGCCACTCTGACACTGGCAGCTCTCAGGTGCAGCAGGGGAGAGCAGGGACACATTGACATTTGGCTCTGGATGGATTTGAACAAGTTCAGTCAGCACTATTGAGCTTATTAGGAATGGAGACCCGGAGGGGACATCCATGGAAGAGCTACAAACTATGGTGCTCAGAGAATGACTGAAGGTCACAGGGAGCTAATTAAATTAGCACCTCCTTACCATGCTCTGTATGTACCCAGTCTTGATCTGTGGAGGAAGTAATTAGTACAAAGAGACAGAACCTTTCCTTGCTGTATAAGACCTTGATTGTGTTTAGCTTTAGAATCCTCCTAGTTGTGAACTTCTGGGATCCCTGGACACTTGGTGAGGACAGACGACAAGAGATTTTCCGGGGGTTTCACCTAGGTTATCTGTGTATCTCCACTGTTTGTTATGGGACGGTGGTTTAGGATGTTACCTTGTCCGGCCCATCCTCTGGAGAAGGTTTTATTTTATAGATGACATAATGCTAACTCCTGAGTATTTTGCAGATTTAGAAAGTCATCAGAGAGACAGACAGAGGTAAACAGTTCTTCCTTACAATCCCACTGAGACTGAGTTAACTCAAAGGAGAAAACAATCCCAAAGGTACTCCCCATGAGTGGCAAAGGATACCCCCAACACCGTTAGGTTGTTGAATTAAAACCTCATTGCCACAGGTGAGCTGTTTCCCTGTGTGTTGTTGGCCAGAGAAGCCCCTGAGGCCCCACAAACCATAAAGGCTATTGATACTGATGTTGGTTGTATGCCAGGACTACATGGTAAGACCCTATTGCTGAAGGCACTACACAGCCATGCTTTGATTGTAGGAAGAGGAGAAAGTAAGTGCACTAGAAACTCCCACCTTGTTGGCTGGATTTTGTAGTTTCAGACAGGGTCATGTAGGCTGCTGGTGGAGAACTGTAACCAACATTCTTGCTCAGCTCTGAACCCTGGATGCTAAAATACTGTCATACCAGGCAAGATGCATCTGCTTGCACAATAGTGGCTCTGCTAACACGGTTGCGACCAATAGCCTTTAATTGAATTTAATGGTCACGCTACAAAAAGGTGTCTGGTACTGTAAGCCAGGATGAAAATCTGTGCCCAGGGAGGTCATAGGTCCCAATGGGGAAGCAATTTCTATGGTTTTACTAGATAGATATGATGTTCTTGTCAAACTGCCCTCTAAACAAATGTGTTGGGCTGGAGAGATGGCTCAGCGGTTAAGAGCACTGACTGCTCTTCGGAAGGTCGTGAGTTCAAATCCCAGCAACCACATGGTGGCTCACAACCATCTGTAATGAGATCTGACGCCCTCTTGGCCAGGCGGTGGTGGCACATGCCTTTAATCCCAGCACTTGGGAGGCAGAGACAGGAGGGTTTCTGGGTTCGAGGCCAGCCTGGTCTACAGAGTGAGTTCCAGGACAGCCAGGACTACACAGAGAAACCCTGTCTCAAAAAACAAAAAACAAAAAACAAAAACAAAAACAAAAACAAAACAAAACAAATGTGTTTATGTCCATAGACCATCATTGTCAGCTGTAACTCATGAGCACTGGTAAAGCTCTTGTAAACAAATGCCTATTGCAGTGTCACACTAGCCTGATTCTTTGTCATAGGTAGATATGTAGTCACTCCCTTGGAGGCTTGGGGATCACTGACAAAGAAGGGGCTGGAAGAATGTAAGAAACAGAGGAAATGCTGTGTAACAAGTTCCTCCAAAGTTGAAACATTGTATCCTATAGAGAAGGTCCTTGAACAGCACGGAAAACAACTCAAAATACAAGCAGGAAGTCCCTGAAACTGACCAGATTTTCTAGGCCCCTTTCTGCCAGAGAAACAAATTTAAAAAGGAAGAAAGGAAGAAGGAAAATTCTTTTCAAGCAAGATAAGTTACAAGAAGACATTGAGACCTGGACGAGTTGCCTGGGAAACTCTGAGACCAGACCAGCCTGGAAAAGTAGAAACCCACTCTGCTGGCTGGAAGAGGTTTAGACTAATAGAGGCTCCTGAAAAGGATACTCCCTAACCTGTCCAATTGCCTTCAGGCTTTCCACAGGCTGTGTTGTGTGCTTGCCCTAGGTTTCCTAGTTTTTGTGACTGTCACTCATGCTGGGGTGGGCCTTGGTGATGCAGCTGTCTCTGAATCATCTCTGCTCCTGAAGTAACCCCAATAAAACTCACTGGTTCACTAACTTGCTCTTTGATAGTATCTGTACTTCAATTGTAACTGTTGTGGGTTGCCTATCCTGGGAGAGTAGCTGTGTATGTCACATCTCACTAAGTAAAGGTCTCTCTCTCTCTCTCTCTCTCTCTCTCTCTCTCTCTCTCTCTCTCTCTCTCTCTCTCTTGCTCTCTCTCTCTCTCGCTCTCTTTCTCTCTCTCTCTCTCTCACACACACACATGCCTCTTAAAAAGTAAAGTTATGGTTTGCTGAAAGTTGAGATGATCGTTAACATGTTGCAGTCACATAACACAGAATTCAGTGAAGATGGGGCCTTCTCCATGCAGCCCAGTCTTGTCTTTAGGTCTGTGTTATTCTGATGCCGCCTTTTAAGAGCTGGAATGACTGGTATTCACTACCATGCCTGCAAAATAACTGAAAAGGGCTATATGTGCATTGCTTTTTAGACATGATACTAGTGCATGCATAGGAAATGACAGCACAGTTGCATAGAAATAGCATGTTTATTGAAATTTTATTGAAAAACTTTGACCTACTTTATTGAAGTAGTCACTATTAATAAGAGGTTCTGTTTGTTGCAGTTGTTTGGAAAGGAGCCTAGAATATCTCAATTCATGCCTATATTTCCAAACATGCTGAAGAACAATTGGTAAATCAGAGCTATAAAATTTCAGGTGGTAGGAAGCACCTCACCAAAATGCTAAAATACACAGAGCACCAATCTTTGCTTTTTGAAAGACAGAGATTACAACTCTTTTTTAAAATATTGCTTCTTTTTATTTAATTTTTTATTGGATATTTTTTGTATTTACATTTCAAATGTTATCCCCTTTCCCAGTTTCCCCTCTGTAACCCCTGTCTCCCATTCCCCTCCTACTGCTTCTATGAGGATGCTCCCCCTCCCACCTACCTGCTCCCACCTCACCACCCTGGTATTTCCCTTCACCAGGGAATCGACCCTTCACAAGGATAAGGGCTTTTCCTCCTATTGATGCCAGACAATGCCATCCTCTGCTGCATATGTGGCTGGAGCCATGGATCCCTCCATGTGTACTCTTTGGTTGGTGTTTAGTCCCTGGGAGCTCTGGGGTGTCTGGTTGGTTCATATTGTTGTTCTTTCTATGGGGTTGCAAACCCCTTCAGCTCCTCCAGTACTAAGTCCAATGGTTGGCAGCAAGCATCTGCCTCTGTATTTGTCAAGCTCTGGCAGAGCCTCTCAGGAGGCAGCTATATCAGGCTCCTGTCAGTAAGCACTTTTTGGGGTCTGCAATAGTGTCTAGGTGTGGTGTCTAATAAGGGATGAATCCCCAGGTGGGGCAGTCTCTGGATGGTCTTTCCTTCAGTCTCTGCTCCACACTTTGTCCCTGTATTTCCTTTAGTCAGGAGCCAAATTCTGGGTTAAGAATTTGGAGATGAGTGGGTAGCCCCATACCCCGAAGGGGGCCCTTGCCTAACTTCTGGATATGGTCTTCAGGTTCTCCCTTCCCTTTGTTAGGCATTTCAGCTAATGATGTCCCTGTTGGGTCCGGGGAGCCTCTTGCTTTCCTGGCATCTGGGACTTGCTGGTGGCTACCCTCCCCCTCCTTTTCTCCTCCCAAGTCTCTGCCACTCTCTACCTCCCATGAGTATTTTGTTCCCCCTTCTAAGAAGGACTGAAGCATCCACATTTTGGTCTTCCTTCTTCTTGAGCTTCATATGTTCTGTGAATTGTGTCTTGAGTATTCGGAGTTTTGGGGCTAATATCCACTTATCAGTGAGTACATACCATGTGTGTTCTTTTGTGGCTGGGTTTCCTCACTCAGGATGATATTTTCTAGTTTCATCCATTTGCCTAAGAATTTCATGAATTCATCGTTGTTAATAGCTGAGTAGTACTCCCTTGTGTAAATGTATCACATTTTTCTGTATCTATTCCTCTGTTGAAGGACATCTGGGTTCTTTCCAGCTTCTAGCCATTATAAATAAGGCTTCTATGAACATAGTGGAGCATGTGTCCTTGTTATATGTTGGAGCATATTTTGGGTATATTCCCAGTCGTGGTATAGCTGGGTCCTCAGGTAGTACTATGTCCAATTTTCTGAGAAATCACAAAACTGATTTCCAGAGTGGTTGTACCAGATTGCAATCCCACCAACAATGGAAGAGTGTTCCTCTTTCTCTACATCCTCGCCAGCATCTGCTGTCACCCAAGTTTTTGATCTTAGCCATTCTGACTGCTATGATGTGGAATCTCAGGGTTGTTTTGATTTGCATTTCCCTGATGACTAAGGATGTTGAACATTTCTTTAGGTGCTTCTCAGCCATTTGGTATTCTTCAGTTGAGAATTCTTTGTTTAGCTCTGTACCCCATTTTTAATGGGGTCATTTGGTTCCCCGGAGTCTATCTTCTTGAGTTCTCTGTATATATTGGAAATTAGCCCTCTATCAGATGTAGGATTGGTAAAGATCTTTGCCCAATCTGTTGGTTGCCATTTTGTCCTACACACCTATGGTACTTGATCTTTGACAAAGGAGATAAAACCGTCCAATAGAAAAAAGACAGCATTTTCAACAAATGGTGCTGGTACCACTGGTGGTCAACATATAGAAGAATGAAAATTGATCCATTCTTATCTCCTTGTACAAAGCTAAAGTCCAAGTGGATCAAGGACCTCTACATAAAACCAGATACACTGAAACTAATAGAAGAGAAAGTGGGGAAGAACCTTGAACACATGGCCATGGGGGGAAAATTCCTGAACAGAACACCAGTGGCTTATGCTCTAAGATCAACAGTGGGACCTCATAAAACTGCAAAGCTTCTGTAAGGCAAAGGACACTGTTTATAGGACAAAATGGCAACCAGCAGAGATTACAATTCTTAAAAACAAAAATTTCAGATGGAAAGGCATTGTGAATTTTCTTCTAAACACTGGAAGGATTAAACCAGTGAATCAAGAGTAAATTAAATGGTGAGCAGATTTGATTTGGAAATCGCAATAGTGTTTTGAAATGTTCTAACCAATGAGAAGAGTCTTTTCAAGGACTGTCATTGTTAGGTGGCTAATCATGAGCAAAAAGAATTAAGAAGGCCTGCCATTCTGCAGCATTTAAATGTGGTAAATCATTAATGTAATTGCAAGTAGAGGAGATTGGATTGCTGTATTTTGTCTTTGAAAAATATTTGAAAAAGAAAGTACTCTAAATAAAGGGCATGAGGTAGTGCCTTTAGATAGACTAAAATATTTATACAATCGAATAACTCCCTTCAGAGTATCCTTGACTGAGTGGATATTTCTCTGCAACTATAAAATACAGCCCAGTATATATAGAGAGAGTGTTTTTTCTTAGTAAAAATACTGTGGCCAAAAGAGAAAAGTCAATAAAAGTTGTCAAAAATGTCAAATTTATTAACTATTCTGAAGGCAATTTTAAAGAAGACTGCAGGCAATCTTGTGGGAAAAAAATAATGAATTCAGAGGCAGAGCACAGCATGTTTTCAGGGCCATGAAATGGCTATGTGTTGCTATTGTGGTAGATATACGTCATTACAGAGTTATCCAAACCCATAAAACACACAACACTAGGAGTGAGACCCAAGGTAAACTATGGACTGTGGGTGGTGATGTGTCAGAACAGGTTCATTAGGTACGAACAGATCCAGCTGTGGCAGGCGTTAATAAAGAGGAGGGGCATGTATGTGCAAAGGGAGAGCTATATGGAAAAAAATCTACATTTTACTTAAAATTGCCATGACATAAAGCTAGCTGCGGTAGAGCAACGTCTATTAAAGGTGGTGTTTTTTCCCAAACCATTTAAAATGCCATGATATTTGATCTAGATACAGCTTTGAGTGATTGTAGTCTACACACAGGGGTGAACACTTTATACCATTTATAATACCTGGGAAACAACATAAATAATGTTATTATTTATAGATACTATACATTTTTAAACTTCATAGAGATATGTACTATTTTAAAGTTTTAGATTTTTCTGAGACAATTTTGAAGATAAATTTTCAAAACCAATTTGAATAGAAGTCTTTTAAACTAATATTTAACAGTGAAATAGGCTCTGGGGTCCTGGCAGGACTGAATGCCATCAGCAGCCATGACCATCCCACGGCTCCAAGTCTGCTCTAACAGAGTCCTCAGTGTGTGGTCTGCTGAGACACTGAAGTCAGGGTGCACCTGAGAGGAGCAAAGCTGACCACCTAGGCCAAGGCCACACACTACATGGGAACGTCTTCACTACTTTAACAGTGATTTCCATTAAGCACAACTTTAGCCAACTTTATTTAAAAACAAAACAAAACAAAACAAAAAACCAAACATCACTCA
The DNA here is from genome assembly GCF_008632895.1 of Mastomys coucha. Lineage (NCBI taxonomy): Eukaryota > Metazoa > Chordata > Mammalia > Rodentia > Muridae > Mastomys > Mastomys coucha. The sequence goes on from NW_022196910.1 coordinate 24,107,790, forward strand.
TTTTACATTTTCTAGTTTGGATCAGCCTTTGTGCCCCGTCCTCTGCCCTTTAACTTAAATGTTTACATAATCACAGTAGTCCCATGGAGAGAGAGGTGGGGACAAAGGACATAAGGAGGTCTTTATTTGGTAGTCAGTGTCCTCACATTTTAAGAAGAGCCAAATGATAGTATTAAACTGTGTTGTAAATGTGTCAATAAATGTGAAAAACAACTGTGAAAATGCTTCAGATTGGGGAAAAAAGGTTGTACTGAGATTTTTTATTATTATATTTGAACATTTAGATTATGAACTTTTTTTACTTCTAAAAGGTAAACAAAGTTTGTTTTGTTTTTGCTGGCTCAGCAAGATGGCTCAGTGTCTTAAGCGCTAGTACGAGTCTGGCCACCTGAGTTTGATACACAGGATCCAAATGGGAACGAAGTAATAATTCCTAACCTCCCTCTCCCTTTCCCTCCCTCCCCGTTTCTCTCAAACCCTTTCTATCCGTCCCCCTATTTCTCTCAAACCCTCCCTCTGTGTGTGTGTGTGTGTGTGTGTGTGTGTATGTGTGCTTGTGCGCGCGTGCGTGTGTGTTAATTCAAGATTTCCTTTACTATTTATTCATTTCCTCCACACAGGTTTCTAATCAGACAGTCTGAGAACCACACAGACTTCCCCAAATGACACTGGAATTGCTAGGCCATTCTAAATGGGTTTCTGGAAGCATCCAACATTATACCGTGTTAACTCAAAGCATCTTAAGAAACATCCAGTTGCCAGAAGGCAAAAGAATAACGTCTTTATGGTCTTAGGTGCCATTTCCATTGTAATGTTCTATTACTAATTAGCTCAAAAGATGGCCTGCTACTGTGGCAGGATAATAGGGGTGGAGAAAGAGACATTGATATTAATGTGAAAGGGGCCCTTGGTTGGGAAGACTGGAGACATCACCACCTCCTGCTACATGTAACATGTGTAGCATGTGGGAGTTAGGTAGCTCTGCTGGACATGGTTCTTGTAGACAAGAGAGGACATATAAAGGATTTGAACTCAGGTGGTGCAGGCTTTCGGCTCTGGAACCTGTGCTGGCCTCTAGCCCATTTCTGGTCTCCATGGTGCTTTTCTCTTTCTTAATAAACCGTCTCTTATCCCATTACTCTCAGTACATCCCTTATCCAATTCTTCATTCAACAAGAACACGGACTTCTCAGTGGACTCACCATGGACTCTGATCCATACCTATAGCACTATTCATTAGAAATTGTTATCAAAGTAAAGGGAAACAGGGCCCACCCGATTCCCCACCCTGAGATAGGACTTCCAGAGCATTTGTCTAAAATACTATCCTGTTTGGTGGGAGTTGTGGAAGTCAGGAAAGATTAAGGTTGTTATACAGTTTTGCTAGTGCCTGCCCACTTTTAACCCCTTCTCTCCCATTTCTGAGTGATAAGTGAGAATAACTGAGTAGAAAGGATTTAGCACACAACATCTTGAAAACTATTTCTTGGATTCTAGTACTGACATACAAGTCAGAGTCTGTACATTCGTCCCCAGGACCTGGCAGGGGTGCCTGTGACTTCTCTGTTCCCAGGATTCACACAATACAGACAATGTCAAGACATTAGAGGTGAGTGTCTAGATGTGACGGGTCAGGCTGCCTCTTGATGACAATTAGTGTGTCCTCTTTTATTTGGGCCCAGACTCTGGAACGTTCTGCTTCCAAGAACAGACTAGATAGGCCATGAAAGACGGATGACTTCATGTTAAAATTGCTTTAGAGAATCATTGCCAGAGCTGGAGAGTGTCACAAAAGATCAGACTATATTAAAAACAAAACAAAATAAGAAAACAAAACAAAACAAAACAAGGGAAGTAAAGTTCAGGACAATTATCCATGAGCAGCCTGTTCCCTTCCTCTGTAAGAATAAGGAAGTGACTTTTTATAATCATACTCAGAGTCACCAGGGCTTAGGGAACACTGTAGTTATGTCTTTTTCATGCTCTATCTTATCCTGCGGGGCTCTCCTCACATCCTTATGTGATATTCCCTTAACAGGCTTAAGGTATTGCCTGACAGCATATGAAGAAACATTAGCTTGCCATTACCACTGGCCATCAACATCTCCCTACATACTTTGGTTATAAAGCTAAGTATTTCAGAATCCTGCTAGGTCAGAGCAAACTGTCTGCACTTGGGGGAAGAAAACAAAGGGACCCTTAGAGTTTGTATAGGAAACATCGCCCACAGGTTCCGCTGTTGGATCATCTGGTCCCAGGTGGTGGCGCTGATTTGGGAGGTTGAGGAAATGTTGGGAAGTCGGTGGTCCCCTTTGGAAGAAGTGAGTCTTTATGAGAAAGGATTTTGTTTATAGCTCATCCCTGCTTCCAGTGCCATCTCTGCTTCCTGGTCCACATGAATGAGAAGAAACTCACTGACATATCTGTAAATGACTTCTGATGCCACGTTTTCTCCAACATAATATCCCTTCCAACCTTGAGCCAAATTAAATGTTCTCTTCCTTAAATTGCTACATATTTTATCACAAGGGTGAGGAAAATAACCAATACAAAATGACATAGTAAACTCTATGCAAATTTGCATTTATTCCAATAGCTAACAATCTCAACAGGCAAGGGCAAGAAAAGAGAAGTGTCTCAGCATTAAACCTAGGAGCTGGAGTATTTCCCATGTTTATAGATTGATTATTTATTAATTGAATGTGCTATCGGCCTCTAATCTAATACTGACACCCTTGTCATCAACAGCAGACTCAATTTAATGGTCTCTTTTGCCCCAGGAGAAACTGGGTAGCTATGTAAATGATGGAAACACTTCAATTAAACAGAAACAAGTCTTCATAGATTTTTAGAAGCAAACTGGGCATGCATTAAATGTTCTTGAATGCCATGTTTCAGAATTCATACAACTAAACACACACATTGATGACATTTATTTTTTAAATGATAAGGGAAGAATCCTAGCAAAGCATTGCTACACGTTATTAGAAGCAAGTGTCCAGTTTAAGCATAAAATAAGCCTCACTGGAGACCTTCAATTTTGGGAAATAATGTCTCAAATTAGATATTAAAATTATAAGTATTAGAGTCCTGAGTAGCCATAGTTGGTGCTGATGAGGGTCTTAATAGTGGGATAAGATGACATTGGATACTACAGAATGGAGCTGGGGCAAAACATAGCTCACTGCATCACATCAGGAAAATGAGTCCAAACTACCTCCAAATTTAGTGACCTATCCTCTTGTTTCTGCTCCCTAAGGTTGGAATTATAGGCTTGAGCCACCATGCCTTTGAAACTAATGTTGAGGTTCCAAGTTCAAGGAGCTTGTTAACTGAGAGTGAAAACCAGGTGAAGTGGAACAAAACCAGTCCCAGTCTTCTCCTCCCTTACATGCTCCCCCACCCCAGAGAAATACTTTTGCCGACACTATGATGTGAGTATTTTCTTCTGGTTTCCAAGTGTTGTATTTAAAAAGCTAATTTGCATTTACGCTTACTTTATGCTGGATATGGAACCTTGGGTTTGAAAGCCTGGTGATATTTCTAAGGCTACAAGAACTCTATATAGTCTATGAGAAAGTCAGGTAGAAGACAAATGATGGAAGTCTTCCATAGGGTAGGCTTTTAGATTTTAATTTTGTATAAGGTAGGTTTTAGAATTATGTAACATGCTAACACACTACAGAAAATATCATTATCAATAACCTCCTGGCATAAAATTAGAACTGAAATTTGAACCTTCTGGCCTTAAAGTTTTCTATGCTTAATGTTTATTGAAGCATGGAAGACAGATTGGTGTGATGTGTATTTTACTTCTGTTTATTAAGGCGATCTTGAGTTCATAGACACTGAGACTTGCAGCTAAAAACATAGTCCCAGATGTTTACTAGTGCCTCTCCAGTATTCCACCCCTCCTGTGTTATGTTGATCTCATCTCTGCCTTTGCAGGACTCTCAGGAAGGAAGAATAGTCTGCTTTTCTGGCACACTCCCAGGTTTGAATAGATATTTTGAACCAGGCATCTCATAAGCATTGGTATAACTAGTTCTGAAAGGCTGGGTGGGCTTCAATGTAGCCCTTCCCCAAGGATGTTGTGGAGAAGTCAGTTCGTGCATGACTATGCTGTGTGCCTACTGTATGTTGCTGATTTCATATAGTAAGCACTGTGTAGACCTCAGCAAGTGAAGGGCTTTGATATGCTTCACCCACACCTTCTTTACTGTGTTGCTATGTGTATGTATATGCACGCATTCGTGTTTTATGAACACGGGTATTGGCTAATGCATATGTGGAGTCCAAAGGACATCAGACCTCCTCCTTAGTCACTCTGCACTTTACTTTTGAGACAGTGTTTCTCGCTGAACCTGTAGTGGTGATTGGCTGGCCAGGGAGTCCTCAGGATTCTTCTACAGCCACCACTCAGTGCTGGGCTGTCTAGGGCAGCCATGGCCTGTTTTTCACACGGGTACTGGGGATCCAAACTTAGGCCCTCACGCTTGGGCAACAAATCCTTTACCTATTGCCCTCTCATTGATTATTGTTCTCTGAGTTACTGTTCATTCATTAACTGGCCCATTCAGTTTTGCAGCACTGGGAATCAAACCCAGGGCCTCCAGCAGTCTAGGCAATATGGCACATCCTTTGAGAAACACTGTAACTCTACAACTCCCAGCAAGACCTCCAACCTATGTCTTTCAGGAATGCCAGCACAAGGACTGCTTTAAAGGCCTAAGCAAAGACAGTTAGGCATGGCTGACTGTCACCCATGCTATTTTATGGAGATAGAAGCATGGAGAAGTGACACAGCTCTCACAGGACTACACAACTGTTGGTGACAATTTGAACTCAAAATCAAGTCTACTGACCTCTTTTGCTTCAAACCTTGCCATCCTTGCCCCATCTCATAGATGGCTTAGCTGTGATGGTCAATGGAGTGTGCAGTTGTCTTGACTGAAGTGTTGCTCTAAGGCTTGCTTCTGCAAGCCTGGTGGACAGAGAGAAGCCGATGAAGCATTTTTGATTTAATTCTTTCTAAATCTCTTGGACTCTACTTCCAGCCAGCTACACTTTAAAACAAAGAATCCCAGAATATTTTATTCCATCAAAGATATAATTGGTGAGGCTGGGCTGGTAGTTCAGTTGATAGAGTGATTACCAGGCATGCATGAGCCAGTGCCTACAGTCCCCAGAGCTTCTAAAACAAGTAGACAAATTTAGGTCGGTATGGTGATTACATGTATGCCTATAATCTCAGGCTGGGAAATGGCGAAAGGAGGATCAGGAGTTAAAAGTCATACTCAGCTACATAACAAGTTCAAGGCCAGCCTAGGCTAGTGAGACTCTGCCTTGAAACAAAACAAGGCTTTTAAAAAAATTCATACAGTTATAGACATGCCATATGAAATGTAGTCTTGTGTTGTTATAGGAATTTATCTATTGGGCCGTCATAGGCAAAGATGATTTTATTGTGCAGGGTTGACGTCATCTACATGGAAAATGGTGTTTTTAAAACTCCCAGAAAGAGAAACCACTCTAGGGAATGTGATAGTATCTAGAACACATAAGTGCTGGATTCTCTTGACTAACACTTTGGAATATAGTCATGAAATCCAGGAAGGAAGTGAGTAACAAGTGCCACTTTGAAATTTGTCAAACACATCAAAAGGGGGAAAAAATGTACCATGACACCAGACACTGGCAACCACTGGAAAATATCTAAAGTTTTTTTTTTTTTTCAATTGTTGGATAAAGGAATTTGGGTCAAGAAAGATGGGAAGTGGGATATGAAGACAGACCAGTTTTCCTGCAGCTCCTGGTTTGGTCTTTTAAAGTCGCGAGAAAGTGCGCTATAGCAAGGCAGACCAGAGACTCCAATCATTGACTCAGTTAAACAAAGGTATTTATAAAAGCAGCGAGTTCGTGTAAAAGGAGAAAGCTGCTTTGTCAGCGGGTTATCTGCCATGAAAGTCTGAAAATGTTTGGGGTGTGTCCTCAAAGACTTCAGTGACAGTCTTTGGTTGGGCTTCTATTTAATCTATTTCCAGCAGAGAACTTGAGCCTTTTCCTTCTGGGACTGTCACATGCCTAGCATTAGTGTTTGGGGCTTCAGAGAATCTCTAACGAACCATTTATATATACTTTTTTTTCTTTTTTGAGAGTACTCAAAAAATTAGGCTGTGACAGTTACCCAAAACATAATTTGTTATGCTGTTTAATTATTTACTGCTCTGTTTAAAAATTTAAACATGGCCTCTGGTTGGTTGGCTGATGGAGTCCCATTAAGGTACATTTGAAACGCCTTCAAGATTATAATTATCTACTGAGTCCTTCATGGTTCAGATTTATAAATTAGATTGTGTTCTCTAATAAAACGCTAATTCAAAAATGTCAACTTTAATGTTTAAGGTATTTCTTTAAAATATTACTAGATATATAGATCTCAAAAAATGTTACTAAATGCTTAGACCTTTAAAATTTTTTCTTGAAAAGTAAATTAAAAGTGAAATAAAGAAGGGCTAATTATCTTGTTTATAATATTATTACATATATGCTATCTTTTAATTGAATTATTATATACTTATATACATCCCCTTTCTAATTCAGAAAAAGATGTTTCCATATTTGCTGACCATCATCATGGGACCAGATCTTCACAGTAATGGCAAGAATCCAGTCCAACCCTATGTGTGACAGCTGTGTCTACTGAGCATCACGACAGAAACTCACATTGTTTTTGCAAGGAATGAAAATAAGTAATGCATATCTTTGAATATGTTACAAAATTGGTACATTCTAGATGGACTGAGAGGACATTATATCAAATGAAATGAGTGAGGCATGGAGGCCAAAGGCCACTTGTTCTCACCGAAATGTAGAAGCTAGCAATGTTGATTTTGTACAAGTAGAAAGTCCAATAGTATGTGTTTATCATGTTTGAAACTCTGGGTAGAAAGAGAAATAGGAGAGAAGAAGAAGGAATGAGAGAGGCAAGGGGGAGGAAAGAAAGAAGGGAGGGAGGCAGAGAGAAAGGTATTTTTAAGGTTATAGAATCAGAAGGTTTTCTAAAGTTTGAAACTCAGTGAGCAGGATGATTATCTATACATTAACATACTTACCTTGAAAGGGAGCTACAACCACCACAGGGGGGGGTCTCCAGGGTAAGTCTCACCCATTTTACTCTTCCACGTGCTCCCGAAATGCAGGGAGCTCAGTTATAGTTCTTCTCTATTTGCTTCTGGTCATCTTCCTGGATATTCCTTGAGACCAGGAATTGTCTATTGATGTATTCTCCAAGCCTGTTACTATAACTGACACATGATAAAACTTAGAAAGTCCTTGCTAGGTTCTGGGACTGGAGCCTAGCATGATCATCATGAGAGGGACCAGAGAGACTTCATCCATCAACCGATGTGAGCAGATACAGAATCCCACAGCCAAATATGAGGAGGAGTTCAGGGAGTTTTTCAGAGGAGCAAGAGGGGCAGGAAGGATAGGAGGAACCATAGGGACCAGGAACACCATGAGAACATGGCCCACAGAGTCAAGTATTCTCATTGGGGCTCACAGATATAAGAAAGCCTTTAGAGGTCTGACCTGAGTCCTCTGCATGCGTTATGGCTGAGTAACTTGGGCTGGGATTCCTAACAGTGGCAGCAGGGACTGTCTCTGAGTCTTTTGCCTGCTTGTGAGACCCTTCTCCTCCTACCGGGGTTGCTTTGCCCAGCCATGATGTGAGAATATGTGTCTGGTTTTATTGTACCTTGCTATGCCATGTTTGCTTGATGTCCCTGAGAGGCCTGCTCTTCTTTGAAGGGCAGTGGATCTGGGAGAGAGGGCAGGTGGAGAAGGCACTGAGGGAAGAGGAGGGAGGGGAAACTGAGTTTATAATATATGAGGGAAGTTAAAAAGTAAAAATTTAATAATAATAATTAAAAATAAAGAAAGCCTCTGTTGTCATAACAGACAAGGTAATAAATGACCAATGAGTGACAATCTTAGTCATAATGAAGCAGAGCTGATGGTATTTCTAAAGGCACTGACAAAAATGATTTTAAGTAAAGACTAATTCCTTCTTCTTCCTACAGATCATTTACATCCCATTGGAAAGAGAATCATTTAGACTATAATTTTCCAAACTGAACTGTCACCTACTAGTTAATGACATTAAAGTATCAACAGCCCAGTAGCTACGCACATCTAGGCTTCTGCTCATTTAAACAGAGAACTGGAAATGCTGCGTGCTTTTACCTTGGATTGAAGACTGAGCCTAACGAGAAGTGATGGTAAGGTATAGACTTGATTAGATTATTTAAAAAGCATGTGACACTACCAAAGATGTGACTGTAAGTATTAGGCTGGCTGCTAGGAAAATAAAAACAGTTATTAAGACCAGAGCAGGTTGACAGAGTCCAAAACAGCTGGGAGAAAAATGTCTTATGGCTTCTCTTCCTCTGCTTCACACAGCCTGGTTGAGTAGAAAGTTTTGAAATTGAAGTTTTTCATAAGGTTGTTAAGGATGAGTGAAAGGTTCTAAGTGAGTCCAGGAATGACTCGCCTCTGACCTGTGGCACTCACCTTTGTCCTGTGACACTCATCTTTCTGAATGTTCTGTGTAGGGCCAGCTTCGTGGGCACACAACTTACAACTCACTCGTTGGACAGGCTCTGCGCTTAAGCTCTTCCTGCTCGTGTGGCATTGATGGGCCATGATTGTATTTTAGAATCTGTGTTCTGAAAGTGAAGTTCCATGGGACAGTGATGCGTGCATATGAACAAAGATGTTATGAAGCTTAATATGTATGCCCCATCACTCACTGTACCCTGTTGTGGAGCACGTGATACTCCGGAAGCTCAGGATTCCAGTGAGCCAGGATACAGGCAGCAGCAGTGGGGCTGAAAGTGAGTCCAGGGTAGTAGCAATATGTCCACTGGGCCAGGCAGAGTGCTGTCTGTGTGGTCCACACTCCCTGTCTAAACCACAATGGGCTTTGCTCAGAAAAGGGAAGTAATGGGGTTCTAAGAAATATCAGACATTTCAGATTTCCCTGAAGCCAAAGGTAAGGAATGTGGCTAAAATGTGCACATGGGAAGAAGGGGAACAGCACACCTCTGTCTGCCCTTTGACCCTTCACTGCCCTGAGAAGTCCTATACACAATCTCCACCCCACCCCAGTTGTTAAACCTGTGTTCTCTATCACTTTACTGCCTTGCAATGTTAACTCCGCCCTGTGTGTTGCCAGGAGGCCTTGCGTACATGCCCTGCTTTCATTCCACCTCTCCTGTTGTTGATGATTTTATAGTCTTATAAATTTGTTACACTTTAGACTGTGAACTTCTGGAGGGGAAGTGCACATCTGTTCTGTTTTTACATAAATAACACATGAGAGACATTCAGCATACTTTTGTTGAAAGTATGTTGAATTGTAATCAATTCAGGCTTATCAATACTGGCCAAAAATGTATTGCACAGATCATCAGAAGTGCTCTATAGGAACTAGAAGAGTAGGCCAATGGATGTCTGTTGGAGTTTTAGTGTCCTGCTATTATAATGCAATATCCAGTCAAAACACATGCACAGCACACATTGTTTAATATAAATGAGTCATTATGGAATTCGTTTTGATATGAGCATCGTAGAGTGTATGTGTACAAAATTAAGTGGGCTGCAATGTCAGTAGGTGGCATAATCTTTCAGGCCCATTTTTTATGCATACATTGGGTTGTATATGATTGTATGGAATCTAATGGACATTCCTGTTGCATTACTTTACTCAGTAATATGACAAAATACCAGACCAAAGACAACTTTAAAAAAAGATGGGTTTATTTTGGCTCACATGGAGAACACAGTGTATCATGGCATGGAAGATATGGCACAAAACCCACTGGTTGCTTGGTAACACTGTGTTTGCATTAGAGAGAGGAGGGCTCAATGCTGGAGCTAAGCTTGAGTTCTCCTTTTGACCCACTACACGATCCCATCCCATGGACTGGTGCCACCTATACTCCACACCTCTACTCTTCCTCTCACAGCTGAACTCCCCTGAAAACACACCCAGGTACATGTTTCCTAGGGGATTCCAAATCCAGTGAAACACAACAGAGATTAAGGCATCATAACTTTGCTCCAAAATGATTTTATATCAAGCAGATTAAAGGGCTGTATCTGGCCACATGGGTGTTATGTGGATTAACTTATTGTATATTAATAAGTGGAGATTAGGAATGAGACTAGAGAAGCCCTTCTAAGTGTTAGAGATGCATATATTTCTTGGCAGTATATGTCCAAGAAAGCACACAAACTACTAGGGATAATTCACACTATATGCACCAATGGCTCATAGTAGACATACCTGTAAATATGAGGCAGGAACCCTCCTGCTAGAGACACCATATACTTGTTATAGAACATGTAGAAACCAAGGTGGTACTGATTTAAAATCTGTTGGATCCCTTTAATAGTGCTTGACAGTACTGTATATAGAGTATGAAAGGTGAAAAATGATAATCAATCTTACCCTGATATAAACCCTGAGAACTACAAGAAAGACTGTCCTGGGACATGTCCACTGGTGTAATAGTGATATCAAACATTATAAGAGTAACCAACTACTTCCTAATTGGCTTTAAGATCCACTCCACAAGATGAAACCCATTCCTGACACCATTGTTAGGTTATAAATGCATGGCTAGATAGGACATAGGCCTTGGAACAAAACATACTATTATTAATTTACTAAGTGAACATAGACTCAAACCACTTTCTAATAATTTATCACTACCTCCATAGATTAATGTATCTCTTATCCACATCAGAGAAACTTCTATTTGCAATAAATGTTGATTGTCACAGAGATACACAACTGCCCAAGCTATAGATAGAATAAGAGATTGCAGAATGGTTAGTCCTAAATGGGAAATATATACCACATAACTTCCTCCCATGGTCCAGATATCCTTGCAGAAGAGGGCTCTGAAGGAGTGTAAGAGTCAGAGGCATCAGATGACTACAAGAAACAAGTGTTGTCAGGGCACAACGGGACAGTTACACATATGAACTCATGATGGTTGTGATAGCATGCATGAGACCTGTCCAAGGTCAAGCCAAACTAAACCCCAATGCAGAGAAGGGATTTAGGTACAAAATCTCACCTCTCTCTTTGGAACTATTAGCAACTGATAGTTATTGAGAGGGGGAGAGTTAATTCTCTCTATGCATATAGCCCCTGGTAAGTTGACCATGATACATCAGAAAAACCACACATCCAAGAATATTTGGGTTATACAAAGTTGTCTTAATAAGGGAAAAGAAGAGGCAATGTTGGGTAGGTGGAGGAGGAGGGGTGAGTCTGGGAAGAGTGAGAGAGTGTGTAACACAATTAAAGCACATTTCAAAGGGCTAATAAAAATATTGAAGAGTAAAGTGGTACACAAATACAGATGGAGGAGTCTGTTCTAAACCCAGTAGACAAGAGGATGCCATTGAAGTTTCTGAGCAAATTAGTGAGGTGACTGGTTAGTCTAACTCCACATACATGTAGATCAAGAGATTCAAGATAACTGAGTAAGAAAATGGGAAAATTAAAAATGGGAAGACATGAGTAAACCTGAGAGCTGTTGTGGCATGGTTGGCCAGAGTGGATAAATATTTGAGTGTGGGTATGGGAAGAGGAATGTCCTAGCCTTGAACATGCTGCCCTAGGAACAACACCAGGAAAGGTGAGTGGAAAGATTTGTTTCAGAGGGTTGAGGGAAACAAAAATTTGCTTCAGACATATTAAGTCTGATTTTAATACTTATTTTGCCTGGTCAAAGCCCAATTTTAAATACTGTGACTAATAACAGCATTCCTTTCCAAAAGTGGATTAAAATGCCTCTGCCATTTGGCAGAGGAAAGATTTTTAAGTTCGTTTCTAAAATATACCCTTTAGTGATGTTTGATGTCTACTTGGTTTTTATTTTTAAGCTGTGCTTGTCCTGCCGACTGAAGTATACTTGTGAAGTCCCAACTCCTTTCCTGGATCAGTTAATCCTCAAGTCACCAGCTATGTCAATTTGAAACTGTTAATTCAGTTGCCATTTGCTCTGTAAAAAGGAGACAAATTAAATGTCAGAGAAGTAAAATGTGGACTCTTCCTGACAAAGTGAGATCATTAAGATAAGTTGAGGCAGAGTACAGTCCATGATGAGAACATGAGAGAGAGAGAGAGAGAGAGAGAGAAAGAGAGAGAGAGAGAGAGGAAGGGAGAGAGAGGGAGGGAGGGAGAGAGAGTCTAGTACCCTCAGAGCTCCCAGGGTCTCAACCACCAACCAAGGACCACACATGGAGGGGTCTGATTGTTCTGGCAGTATGTGTATAGTAGAGGATTGCAATTTGATCATCAATAGGAGGAGAGGAACTCGGCCCTGTGAAAGTTCTGTGCCCCAGTGTAGGGGAATGCCAGGGCCAATAAGTGGGAGAGGGCAGGGTGGCAGGCATGGGGAGGGGGGAAGCAACAGGGGTTTGTTTTTGTTGTTTTTTTGTTTTTTGGAGGGGAAACTGGGAATGGAGAAATTTACATGTAAATCAAGAAAATATCTAATAAAAAAAAAAGAAAGAAAATGCTAAATCTAAAAAGTTTATGACATAAAACATCCAAGAAATCTGAAACACTGTGAAAAGACTGAACCTAAGAATAGTAGGAATAGGAGAAAAAGAAGATCCCCAGCTACAAGGCCCAGAAAATATTTTCAACAAAATCATAGAAGAAAATTTCCCTAATCTAAAGGAAGATATATCTATATACATACAATAAGCTTACAGAACACCAAATTGATTGAAACAGAAAAGAAAATCCTCTTGCCATAAAATAATCAAAACACTAAATGTACAAAAATGAAAAACTATTAAAAGCTGCAAGGGAAAAAGGTCAAGTAACATACAAAGCCAAACCTATCAGAATTACACACAACTTCTCAACAGAGACTCTAAAAGACATAAAGGCCTGGGTCTTGCAAATTCTAAGAAATTACAGATGTCAGCCTAGACTACTATGCACAGCAAAACTTTCAATTACCATAGATGGAGAAAAGAAAATACTCTATGACCAAACCAGGTTTAGACAATACCCACAAATCCAGCTAGACTGAAAATACTAGGAGACTAACCCCACATACTACTCAGCTATTAAAAACAATGAATTTATGAAATTCTTGGGGAAATGGATAGATCTGGAGAATATCATCCTGAGTGAGGTAACCCAATCACAAAAGAACACACATGGCATGCATTCTCTGATAAGTGTATATTAGCCCAGAAGATCAGAACACACAAAGTACAAACCACAAACCATAAGAAACTCAAGAAGAAGGAAGACCAAAGTGTGGATACTTTGTTCCTTCTTAAAAGCGGGAACAAAATACCCATGGAAAGAGTTATAGAGACTCTGGAGCAGAAACTAAAGGAAGGACAATTCAAAGACTGTTCCACCTGGGAATCCTTCCCATATTCAATCATCAAATCTAGACACTATTGTGGATACCATCAAGTGCTGGATGACAGGAGCCTGATATAGATGTCTCCTGAGAGGCTCTGACAGTATCCGACTAATACAGAAGTAGAAGTTCACAGCCATCCATTGGACTGAGCACAGGGTCCCCAATGAAGGAACTAGAGAAAGGACGCAAGGAGCTGAAGGGTTTGCAGCCCCTTAGGACAAACAACAATATGAACTAACTAGCATCCTCAGAGCTCCCAGGGACTAAAACACTAACCAAAGAGTACACATGGGGGGACTAATGTCTGCAGCAGCATATATATAGCAGAGGATGGTCAAGTTGGTCATCAATGGGAGGAGAGGCCCTTGGCCCTGTGAAGGTTCTATGCCCCAGGGTAGGGGAATGCCAGGGCCAGTAATCAGGAGGGGGTAGGGTGGTGAGCAGGGGGAGGCGGGGAGGGAACCGGGGCTTGTTTTAGTTTTTGTTTTTTTTGTTTTATTCTATTTATTTTATTTTATTTTTTATTTTTTTGGAGTGGAACCTGGGAAAGGAGATATTGCAATTCCCATCAAAATTCCAACACAATTCTTGAAAGACCTTGAAAGAACAATTCTCAACTTCATATGGAAAAACAAAAAAGCCCCAGGATAGCTAAAACATTCCTGCACAATAAAAGAACTTCTGGCGGTATCACCATCCCTTATTTCAAGCTGTACTACAGAGCAATTGTAATAAAACCCCCATGGTGTTGGCATAAAAACAGACAGGTTGATCAATGGAATCGAATTGAAGACCCAGAATTAAACCCACACACCTGCAGACACTTGATTTTTGACAAAGAAGCCAAAACCATAGAATGGAAAAAAGAAAGCATCTTCAATATGTCTGCATGTAGAAGAATGCAAACAGAACCATATTTATCACCCTGTACTACACTCTAATTCCAAGTGGATCAAAGACCTCAACATATAACCAGGCACACTAAATCTAATGGAGGAGAAAGTGGGGAACTTCCTTGAACACACTGGAAGAAGAGATAACTTCTGGGAAAGAATACCTACCATAGCTCAGGTTCTAAGATCAACAATTAATAAATGGCATTTCATGAAACTGAAAAGCTCCTGGAATGCTAAGGATACCATCAATAGGATAAAACAACAACCTGCAGAATGGGGAAAGATCTTCACCAACCCTATACCAGAGGTCTGATATCCAAATTATATAAAGAACTCACAAAATTAGACACGGGAAACCAAATAGCCCAACTAAATAAGTGGTTACAAAGCTAAACAGAGAATTCTCAACAAAGGAATCTTGCTGAAAAGCACTTAAAGAAATGTTTAAAGTCATCAGGGAAATTAGATTTAAAAGGACTCTGATCAGGATGGCTAAGATAAAAAAACTCACGTGATAGTACATGTTGGCAAGGATGGATGTGGACTAAGGAGACTACTCCTCCATTGCTGGTGGAAGTGCAAACTACTACAACCACTTTGGAAATCAATTTGGTGGTTTTTCAGAAAATCGGGAACGTTTCTATTCTAAGACTCAGCTATACCGCTCCTAGGAATATAACCAAAAGATTCTCCACTATACCACAAGGACACTTGCTCAACCATATTTATAACATCTTTATTAGTAATAGTCAGAAACTGGAAATAGCCTAGATGTCCCTCAACTGAAGAATAGATTAAGAAATATGGTATACCTATACAGTGTAATACTATGCAGCTATTAAAAGCAAAGACAACATGAAATTAGTAGGCAAACGAGTGGAACTAGAAAGTATCATCTGAATGAAGTAACCCAAAACCAGACACTCTTGGTATGCATTCAAAAGTGGATATTATCCACAATCCACAGGTGCAAAGAAGCTAAGTAATAAAGAGGACATAACGAAGGGTAGTCGAATCTTACTCAGAAGGGGAAATTATTTTATTTCTGAGGACATCTGAGGTGGATGGAGGCAGGGAACTGGGTGGGAAAGGAGGATGAGAAGGGGATCAAGATGTGGATCTGGTGTGGGGAGGGCGTGAGAGAGAGCTGTGAGAAAGAACGGAAATCAGTGGGGGCCATCTTTGGGACTAGCCAGAGACATGGCATGGGCAGAAGTTCCCTGGAGTCTGTGGGGGGATGCTAGCTGATACTTGTAGCACAAGGGGATATGGATACTGAAGTGATCACCTCCAGTAGCCACACAGAACTTCCAGTGGAGGGAAGGGGATATCAACCCACCTACAAAACCTTAGACCCAAAATCTGTTTTACCTACAAGATGTGCAGGGATAAAGATGGAGCAGACATTGAAAGAATGGCCAACCAATTGAGACCTATCCAATGAGAGAGAGCCAACCCCTGACACTATTAATGATAACTCTGCTATACTCGCAGACAGGAATCTAGCATAACTGTCATCTGAGAGGCTTCATCCAGCAGTGGGTGGAAACAGATACAGAGATCCACAGCCAAATATCAGGTAAAGTTCAGGAGAGTGTTGTGGAAGAGTGAGGGATAGGATTGAGTGAGCCAGAGGAGTCAAGGACAGTACAAGACCTACAGGTTGAACTAACCTGGGCCCATGTGGGTTCACTGAGACTGAACCACCAACCAAAGAACATGCAGGGGCTGGACCTAGGCCCCCTGCACATTTGTGGTAGATGTGCAGCTTACTCTCCACGTAGGTTCCCTAACAATTGAAGCAGAGGCCATCTCTGGCTTTGGTGCCTACCATTGGATCTCCTTCCTCAAGCTGGACTACCTGGTTGGGCCTCAGTGGAGAAGGTACTCAGTCCTGCTACGAATTGATGTCTTAGGGTAGGGTCATACCCAAGGTGGGAGGGAGGCCTCCCCTTCTCTGAGGAGAAGGGGAGGGAGTCTAGGGGGAGGGACTTGTGAAGCTGGGACTAGGAGGAGAGGAGGGACAGAGGCTGTGACCACATTATAAATAAATTAATGAAACAAACAAACAAACAAATAAACAACAAGGATAGAAAAACAGAAACTTAGAATAAAAAATCATATAATTTGAAAGTGTCAGTGAGTTCATTGTATGGTTTCATTGACAATTTCTTAGTCACAGCAAGGGTCACAGAGTTACAGATGATGTTGTCGTAACAGGAGATTGCATGGAAAATCCAAGGGCTTCTACTCACTTTTCAGTTTTATGGTCCAATCTAGACTTTCTGCACAATGGGAAGTTTTACATATTTTGTGTTTCTTCTCAAAGCTCCCTTGTCTTACAAATTACCAAACAAAAGGTTAGACATTAATTTGCATGGCTTGTCTTGGAACAACCCCTGAACGTAATCTTGAGACCAGTTACTGAGGGTACCTTTGAAGAAACTGATGGACTTCTGATCTAAGCTGGCTCTGCTGTGTACTATCTGTCTGCCAGGAGCAAATTCATCTAACTTCTTCTGGTCTCTAGTTATTATGCCTATAAACTGAGTACCTTATAAAACCATCTGGAGACTTTGTCCCTTGCTTGGCACACAGGTGAATGTATGGATATGGCAATGGCTCCAAGTATTGATAGATGGCAGATTTGAGCAACTACACTATTTTGTTGATGCTAAGATGCTAACGTGTCGATGCTAAACATGTGACTGGCTTGGCTGGACTTTAAGTTCACAAGAGGGGTAGGCTTCCTCCAGTGTTCTCCCAGAAATATGGTTCACAACTCAGCCTACTCTCTTATATTAAAGTAAACACAGAGACCAGATGGTCCCTGTACTGGAGTTCTAGAAGGACATAAAAGAGGAGTGGGCAGAGGGATTTTATTAGTCCTCTGTTGGCTTCTCAGCACCCACCTCCACACAATGACATAAATCAAAGGCACTCTGCTTGGTTCTGGAAAGCTGGTCCCTGTGCCTGTAAATAAATACTCATGGACCAGGATTTTTCGAGCACGGCAATAAACTAGAGAATTGTTGCTGGATGATCCCAGGTTCCTTTGGCTGTAAAGCTGAGACCTCTCTGGGGGTTGGCCCAAGGAATATAGGCCAAACACAGAAATGCTGTCACTCTGAGGGAGGCTGGGAACACCCCACCTGGCCTTTCTTGATGGTGCCATCAGAAGAAAGGAGGTGTAGCCTAATGAACTGCTGAAGTCACCCCATGAACCTGTTTAACAAGAGAAAGAGAAATGTAAATCCTAACCAAGAACCTTATGTCAATCCATCCAAATAGGGACCTAGCTTGCCAGATGTGGTCCTCAGTTCCATTCCTTGTGCTCCCCGCCTCCACTCTCTTCTTTCCTGACAGTGAGTAGCATGGCTCCTCATTACTGCAAAGCCCTGCTGCCTTCTCCTGACAGCCTGACTTCAGCTCAGAATCTCAGAAGCTAATAACAGATGCTGTGCGGACAGACTGTACCATCTCCCAGGTACAGGTGGTTTGTGGTTGTTGTTGTCTGCCATTGTGTGGTCTACTTTCACCAACTTCCTTTCATATCAGAAGCAACAAGACTGTTTCCTGATTCTTTGGCCAGATGTACAAGGGAATTTTTCAAGATTTAGGTGAAATGTATAGACAGAGATCTAGTACCTAGTAGGTATTCAGTAAGTGTTTGTTTTCTCCCCTTGTTATCTATTGGAAAGCTTTGAATAAATAGCCAGAGACTGTAAGCTCAATTTATATTGTCATTGGCTTGCATCTTGGCCTTGTTGATTGGAGCATGATGAAAGCAAAGTGTCCTAGAATTCCAAGAAACACATTGCTTGTCAATATTTAATTATAACATGGCCTTTCCATGTGAGTGGCGCCTTTTGAGATTTGAGAAACCCAGTGAATTTCAAGCTAGGGTTGTCTACTCTCTCTGCGCCCAGATTTCTGACAGCAACTGCATCTGAGTGTTACACCAAGGATCTGCAAGA
This sequence comes from Mastomys coucha, assembly GCF_008632895.1. Lineage (NCBI taxonomy): Eukaryota > Metazoa > Chordata > Mammalia > Rodentia > Muridae > Mastomys > Mastomys coucha. Next base: position 24,126,138 of record NW_022196910.1, read on the forward strand.
TGTAATTAGTTAATTGGTTGACCTTCTTTCCCAATACCCATATGACAGCTGCTTGAATAAATTTACCCACTCTTTCTACTTTCATTTTTATTCTAAATCTATTAGGAAGAGACTAAATGAAAGCTTTTTGTTCAAATCTTGTGACTTCTTTGAACACTTTTTAGAAATATTTCCAATGTCTGTATGCCCTTTCCCAAATAAACAGAGGCAACCAGAATCCAGCCCTCCATAACATTATCCACTACTTTAGGAGCAACTACATTTCCTAAAGGTGACAGAGAAGCTGGGATTTTTGCTGCTTGTAAAAGAATGACTGAGAAAGAGAGACTATTCATAGGTGGCTGGAAAATGTGAGTAGTGGAAAGTCACCATCCTTTCTAATGGCTCAGATTTGACACTTGGGCACCTCAGATTCCAAATCAGAAGGGTCAGTTCATTGCACTAGTGGTGCCCCTGGGGAACTGTTATTCTTTGTGGGACAGTATAACATGGTGATCCTATGTATTGCCACACTCTAATTTCTGGTAACAACCACAGTGGTACAAAAGACTTATGGGTATCTGTATAGGAGTTATGGGTATCTGTATAGGCCTTATGGGTATCTGTACATACCAACATCCATCAGTAAGGAAGGGCAGGAAGCGAGAGTGAGGAGGTATGTGATAAGAGATATGTGATAAGAGGGATTTTGTAAAAAAAAAAAAAAAAAATCAATGAATAGAAAAAAAAAGGAAAAGGTGTGTGTGTCGGGGGGTGTGGGTGTGTGTGTGTGGAAGGTGTAAAACCATGACTCTAGGGAACAAATTGGAATGGGGGTTAGGAGCACAGATGGTCTAACTACTGCAGTTAGACGTTTGGTTTTCTCATTTTCATATCTGTGAGAGACAGTAGAATCTATGAGTCACTGTAGGATCTAAATGCCTTAGCGAACGTCATATACTGAGGACCGTGTAAATCTGTTAAAGGTAATAGTGACATGTAGAGAACCAAAACAATATGCTCTTCAAACCCTACTGATGGGATCTGAGAAAGCTAGTGGATTTTAAACTGCAGTTGTCTGCTCTCTGAGTTCAGATTTGTGACAACAACAATTCTGAGATCAAGCCTCAAAGTGCTAAAGTGATTTTTGAATTTTTGACTGTTTGAAAATTTCATCCATGCATATATTACACTTTGATCAAATCTATCCCCTTTCTCTCCTTTCTACTTCTTTCTCTCTCCCCTGTCATTTTCCTTCACAGTTTTACCTGGTATTTGTTTGCTTGTTTGTTTTGTAAATCCACTGAGTTCACTTAATGTTTGTTGCCTGTGTATGCAAGGTCCTGTATACAGGACCAAGGATGGGGGCTGAGAGACAACTAATCACTTGATGAATTCTGAGAATCAGAGTAAGGAGACTAGCTAGCATCAGGGCACAGATCTGAGTTTATTGTACAGCACATATGCTTATATACAGTGTTGGAGCCTATCCCAAGTCTCTAAACACTCGTTCAATCATATCTTGACATACAATAACTGTGCTCCTGCCTGATAAAGTAACTCAGAAGGGAGCAAGGGAGTTGATAGTCCATGAAGACATGGAAGCAGCTACCATACTGGCTTCGGATCCTTTTTGCTGTCTCACTGGTGTTCGGGAGCCATCTTAGATCTAATACAAGGTACTATCTAGTACAGCAGATTAGCACTCTTCAAGGAGTCACAGGAGCCTTACCCTCAACCCCGCTTTTTTCTTTACACTGTTGGCTTGCACATCTTCCACACAAGGTGTAGGTCCAACAACTAAAGAAGATAACCTCATAGAGACAGAGTTCTTGAAGAAAACGGAATATCCCTCCTCCAGCATCTATCAGTTTCTAACAGCTCCTCTGCTGGAGAGAGATTTTTATGAGCCCTTCTGCCATCCATGCAGAATTTGGTTGGCTTAATATTGTGCATTTCTTGACATGCGATCACAGCAGCTGTGAGTTCGTATGTGTAATGGCCCTGCCAAACACTATTGTGGTAAATGGCCACTATCTCAGAAGGGAGTTCTTCTCTGGGACAGAACCTAGTCAGCTATAGTTAATAGTACCAGGCATGAGTCCCATCTTGTGGAGCAAGCTTTCCATTCAATCAGAAAGTGATTGTTCTACTACTGCACCACCAGGCACATTCGCCAGGCCAGTCATAATTGGAGCTTATAGGGTTCCCAACTGGGTAATACTGTTGATCCTTTTTCTTTCCAGGTAATGCACACAGTACCTTATGACAAGATTAAGACTGAAGCTTTCCAGGTAAGTGCCAACTTCATTTCTTCAGCAATAAGTTACCCTCACCATCAGGTATTGGATGATACCTGATATCAGCAATGGCAATAGCCTGTAATGTTGAAGGGTGTCTATGGAGACCAATGACTAATACATTTAAAACAGAAGAGATATGCCTGGCACTTGAGTTTTCATTTGCTAGCCTATGGCACCTAGTGAGAGCACTGTCCCCTTTACAGGATGACTTTATTTAAACTCCACTTAGATGTGTGCATGTATATGTTTTAGGGAGGTTCTATAGTAGCAACCTTCCACATGGCTTTTCAAAGGTCTTCAGCGTTAGTTATCTCTCCCTCCCCATACTCCTTCCTCTAAACTGCCCTCCCATTCCTCACCCTATTAAACTGTTGTTCCAGTGTTTCTCTTCCCCACTTCATACCACCCGCATTCTACCTCCTTCCCTTGAGCACTGCCCCATGACCTCTTGCTGGTTTCCTGCCTTCTATGGATATTCCAATCCAAGCACATACATCTAAATCAACAAGAGAGGGAATATGCAGCATTTACCTTTACAAGTCCAGGTTAAAAAGTAGTTTTTGAGATTGGGTGAACAAAGGCAGAACTTGAGCAGAGAAGAGGCCCCAAGTGTTGGGTGTGAAAGAAAAGATGCTATGTATATAGCAGAGGATGGCCAAGTCGGTCATCAATGGGAGAAGAGGCCCTTGGCCTTTTGAAGGTTCTATGCCCCAGTGTAGGGGAATGTCAGGGCCAGGAAGCAGGAAGGGGTGGGGTGGTGATCAGGGGGAGGGGGGAAGGAACAGGGATTTGTTTTAGTTTTTGTTTTGTTTTGTTTTTTATTTTATTTTTTTTCTTTTTGTTTTTTGAGGGGAACCTGGGAAAAGAGATATTGTAAATAAAGAAAATATCTAATAAAAAATTAAAAAAAAAGATGCTAAACTAAACAATTATGAAAAGGAGCATCGCTAAGGTCAAAGTCAGAAAAACCTGTGCACAAGCACTGTACCCTGCTCAGAGAGAGCTAAGGATTGGAATAGCACTCTACATGTAAATGGGAATGGAACAAAGTAAGTGGATGATGGAGTCTTGGAACTAGGTTTCTCCATGTTAGGTAAACAAAGGTTAGAACAACTAATATAAGAGTTCATTCAAGTTAGAAGCATCAGTGTGAACTGACCCTTTAGATGGATAAAGGTATTTAGATACAGACCTATTTAAGGATATCTGTTCATGTGGTTTGAATATGAAATACCCCCCAAAGCCCTGAAGGCTAAAGTGTTGCATATTTGTCCATGACACTACTTTGGAAAGTTCTGGAAACTTAGATTAGGGGACTTACTTGAAAGTAATGCTTTCAAAGAGTCTGCCTTGTCCCTGGTCCACTCCTCAATCTGTGTCATGAGGATAAAAAGCTCCTCCTCAAAGTACTTGAACTACCATGATATTCTTCTGATCAAGCACACGGAGCCGAGAAACTTTGGGCTGAACTTGTTAGAACAGGCCAGTATACACACACACACACACACACACACACACACACACACACACACGTACATGTTTTCTTGCTCACTCAGCACAATCTTTTTATGAATGAGTACACCTACCACACAGGTCTTGGTTTCTAATATCATTCTCTAATACAAAAAATGGTGAGCTTGAAGTATTTCACAGTGCCAGGAAGTAAGGTAGTACTTGAGACAAATGTATAAGCAAACAATGTACCCCTATGGACAGAAACCATCCTTGCTTTATGAAGACTATATCAACAGGATAAAATGTTGGCTAACACGGCTAACATTGACCAGAGCTATAAGAATTTGGGCAATTAAAATCGTTTTAGATTACAACTGGAAATGGAGAAGAATTACCAAAGAGCTTATACTAAAATAAATGGTGAAAAGGAAGAATGAAAAAAGAAACTTTCCATGAGATCACCAAACAAGTTACATAGCTATTCCAGCCCTCGGGAACTGATGCTCAATCCCCATGCTTTACATGTGAACAGCGAATAGTGACTTTCCCCCAAAATGTGCAATTTGAAAAGGGGGAAAATTAAAAAAAAAAATCACAGCATCGTGGAAACAACTAACAAAGGCTCCTTTAGCCATGTGTCAAAAATTAACATAAGGAGCGACACGCCCATACTGGTGACATATGCCTTCAATGTGACATGCTAAAAATGGCACTTAAGCCTTTCTCCTCAGACTCAAGTTTAATCATAAGAAAGATACCGCATATTTTGGGGGAAAGAAGATTCTGCAAAATATCCTCCCAACATCTGCCAACACTATAGATGCCATGACAGTCAAGAGAACACTGACCATACGAGCCAAGAGAGGCTAAAGAAACATGACTACCAAGTGGTTTCTGAGATGCACAGCAAGACCAAAGAAAGGTCCATAAGTAAAAATTAAGATTAAGTGAGCTGTGGACATTTGTGACAGAGTACCAACATTGGTCTATTAATGATAGCAAATGCATTGTAAAGGCGCCAGGCAAAAGCAAAAAGGCACAAGAAGGATGGGGGCATGGCTACTCTGTCATTGTCACAGTTTTCTGGTTCAAAAAGTTTACTTCTTGCAACAGTTTGGGCAATTAGAGTGTTTTAGATTATAGCTAGAATTACAAAAGCAAACATTTATTAATCAATTTCTATATTGTAGCCACATTTTATGCATCAGTTTTAGCCCCCAATAGCCAGTATTAGAAAAATGCCACTTATAATAAATTGATCCAAAGTATAATCATAAATTTGCATAGTAAATAGTAAAAATAAGTGGTCTCATTGGAAGTCCATTCTGAAAAAAAAGCTAAATTTATGAAACTAATTTTACTAAATACATATCTTCTGGCATTTATATTATATATAATTCTGAACTATTAGAATCAACAAGGCACAAATGGTCTTAGGAATTTTTAAATAACAGAGACAAAAACTTGTATTTAAAAAAGCCCACACTATAAATAAGAAGACTTCAGAGACCAGAGACATAGTTCAGTCAAGAGCACTGGCTGCTCTTCCAGCAGACCAGGGTTTAACTCACATCATCTATATGGTAGCTCACAATTGTCTGTTACTCCAGTTCCAGGGGATTAGAAGCTGTCTTCAGGCTTCAGTGGGCACCAGGCCATGCACTAGGCATGTGGGTGATACATAGACATACATGCAAGAAAAACACCCGTACACAAATAAAAACATGTTCTTAGATTGTTTTGCATATCATTTGCTATGTGCATCTTCTAGAGTTAGTGCCCAAAGCTGATGGGTTTTATTTACTTAAGTATTTTTACTTATTATTATTAGTGTGTGCATTTTGTGTGTGTGTGTTTGTGTGTGTGCACACTCGTGTATGTGCAGACATATATTTGCCATGGACTCACATGTACCATGGCACATATGTGGGAGTCAGAGCACAGCTTTCCTAAGTTGGTTCTCCTCTTTGAAGGGCCCTAGGATCAGTCTCAGGTTCTCAGGCTTGTGTGGTAAGCTCCTTTATCTACTGGATTATCCCTCCAGGCCAAGGGTTTTGATATTTTTATGAGTTTTGCAGTGGACGTGTATGAAAGCATGAAATACGATGTTTTTCCTTACACTAGAATCTTAAAGAGAAGGGTTTTTCCAAGTTCTAGTTTATGACTCACAGCTTAGCTTCCTCTCCTTCAGAAGCCTGCCGCTCTCTAAGAAGTCTGACTAACTCCAGAATACCACAAGGAAGCTCATGTCAGCTATGAGCAGATGCCACAGGGTCATATCCAGGGTTGCCGGGTGCCTGTCCTACTGAACCTTCACCCCAAATGAATGCCACCGAATGACACAGGGCTGAAAGTCTGCCCCATCTCCTGACATACAAAATCTTAAAAATCTGCTCTTATTTTTAAACCATTAACTGAAATGGTTTTTAACATAAAAACAGACCTCCAAACAGGAAATTGGACAGATTTTTGGCACCTCTAAGGTGGGCCCACCTTTACATAACTTTATATGAGTGCTCACAAATTAAGCCTGGGAATGGGCATGCTCTAAAAGCCTTTATAAGATTGTCACATAGAATTAGAGTTTGTGGCCATGAACTATCTAAAACTGTGAGTGTTGTAGACTGAGCTGGAAAACCACACTGAATCTGAGTGGTCACAATTTAGCTAGCCAGTCGTTAGCATCTGGGATTCACCAGAGGAACCCAATGAAACAAAACTGCCTTCCTACCAGCTCTTTGTAGCACGCAAACAAGACACACAGCAGAAAGAGAAAGCTCCGAAGCCAGAGCATCCAGGAAGACAGCAGTGCCTTCTCCCTAAACGATACACAAAAACACAAGCTCCAGTTCTGCTTAGTGCCTGCTCCAGGGCAGCATATCTGCCTTACAAAGGAAAGGAACTGATCCTTTTTTTTTTTTAACCTACATTTTCAGAATTGAATTCAGTGCCTCGTACTCGGTTGTCAATTGAAATTTAGGTGAGGAAACAGCTAGACAGTTCTCACTTAAAGCCTGAAGAAAGGGTTTTAAAATTCTAGATTACATAGATGCCTACTGAGTCCTTTCACATACACTGGGAATTCATTAAGGGGCTGTGTATGTCAGGCCACGCCACCAATTCTGAGATATTGACTCTTAACTGAGATGTCTTTATTCTGGTCACACCAGCAGAGTCTCACCTCAGCTAATGTCTACTGACGCATGACACTTTTGCCTGCCCTTCAAGCCATTTATGTATTTGCTTTAGGCAGCGTGCACTCTGTATCTATTGATATATAACTGTCACCGGCATGGATCTAAAACGCAGGGTTAGTGGAAAAGGAAGGAAGGAAGGAGAGAGGAAGGAAGGGAGCGAAAAAAGGTGGGGAGGGAAAAAAAAAACCACTGGCTTGCCCTGGAAGGCTGTCTGCTTTTTGAAGCTTTGGATTTCAAAAGCCACAGTGAGAGTTGTGGTGGTTTGGACTATAATTGTTGCTATGTGGCCCTCGTGGTTTTCAGGGCACCTTGTATGAGACCACGTGTGGGACAGCCTGAATAGCGCTGATTAGTGCATGAATATGACACAGAACTGTCTAGAGGTCTTCCAGGCCCCTGCACTCTCTGGGAGGGGAGCGCCCTCAGGCTGGGCTGTTCAGCCTTTGGATGTGTTAACATGAAATAGTTTCCCGCTCCAGTTTCCACTCGCACAGCTCTTTCCTGGCTCCAACTCGGTGACCTAATTCTCTAATTTCTCCCCTCAGAGAACATACTTTTTTCTTAAATTATTTTTTTTCTATGAAATCCACACCACTCCCTCCACCTCCTCTCTTTTGATTTCTTATTCAGCCTGAAAACCACTCACCATTTGTAATTAGCCCTGAATACTGAAGGGAGGGAGAAGGGCTCCCCTCAGGAAATACCCAGAATAAAGCGAGTCCCCCTTCTAAGAGCAGGGAAGAGAAAGCCAGGCCCAAGTAAGCTGATTAAATGTCCCTGCCTTTTCATCTATTGCAAAGCTCCAAACCCTGATGAGGGCTATTCTTTGCTCTACTTTGTAGGCTTAATTGATTCATACCACACAGCCTCAGCTTATGAGACTAGACACTCTCAGCTCCTCTCTGAGAACAAATGTAGAGTAGGAATCCACAGCTTTCAAATGTTAAGTTAGTGGCACATTATATTTCTAGATTGGTCTTTTCTGGATATATATTTTTTTCTGGAGAATATATATATATATATACATATATATATACATCTTTACATACATATATACATATATATAAATATATATGTGTGTGTACATATAAATGCAGAGGCTTGAGGCTGGCATCCAATGTCTCACTCAAGTAATGTCCACCACATTTTTTTAAGACAAGATCTGTTTCTGAATCCAGAGCTCACTTTTTTGGCTAGACTAGCTACCCAATAAACTCCAAAGATCAGCCTGTCTCCATGCACCCATGCCAAGATTATAGTCACATGCTGTGTGAGTCTACGTGGATGTTAGGGATCTAGATTCAGGTTATCCCACTCACATGGCAAGCACTTTCCTATTTATATCATCTCCTCAATCTACCTGTTAATATCATCTTGACCTAATTTTGCCATGTGTGTATTACTGAGTCTTTTAGGCTCTTACAAATATCACTTCTAGAAAAGGAACCATAATGTTTCTTGTGTTTCCTTTTTACAAATTAGGTTTCTTTAAATAATAATGTCTATGGTTCAATCTATCCTCTGATCAATGCTTTGCTTCTATTATCCCAATCAGTATGGCAGATAACGGGAAAGTAGTTATAGATGTCTCTATTTTATAGATGAAATATCTTAAGTGTGGCTTTATCATAACTCGCTCAAGAGGCACAGTTACTGTTAGACCTGAGAACAAAACCCAGGGGTCTTGATTGGCAAACTTTCATGTCAGTCACTTACCTAAAGCACCTTTCAGTGCTTTAGTACACTGCCAGTTTGAAGACTAGTTAGCAAAGGTGAGGAAAGGAAGGCTTTTTGTCAGAGCAAGGAAATGAAGGGAATAGGAACCCTTTCCAGCCATGTAGAGGATGTGGGCAGTTGGGGGAGAAAGGAGAGTCAAGGCTTAGAGCTTTCACACACAGCACAAAGTAGGCAGTGAGACAAGTGACTACAGAAAGCACGTTATCTGTTATCTCTGTCCCCAAGAATGCTTATTAACAAAGCCATGCTTGAAAACTGGGTGCTGAACTTGACAATTTCTAACTATCACCCTGCAATGCCACATAAATAGATACCCAGTCCACTTTAGCATAGAGTGTAGCAGTCAATACAACCTTGAAAAAGATATTCCCCTCTTCTGTTGAGTACAGCAAACATTCATTTCCAATTTCATGCCAAATAGAGTTTCATGAATTTATCCTTTTTTGGGTATAACAGTGAGAAACAGGCACTTTCCCACTGGGTACTAAGACCAGGGCTTTTTATTCCCTTCTATATAGCTTTGTGTATTTTTCAAATACCAAAATGAATAACTAACTATACAACTATAATTATTAGGTACCCATTTCAAAATATCCATTGATCGGAACTAGTTTGTCAAATTGATAATGATGCAGTGTATTGGCCATTTGAGTGCTTTGTTGAGAAACTTCTCTTCAGATCAATGTCTATTAACTAAACAATCTTTTACCATTCTAAAACTGATGGCACCAGAAAACTCCACAATGGAGAAAACAAGAACAATCTTGTGATTGGTAGTTCTTGGCTGAATCATGAATGAAGTTCCTGGTGTTACCAATGTACCAACAGCTGAGTTTCCAGAATCATTCCTGCTGAGAAGTGGCTGGCTGGCTGGTTTGAATACAATCTCTAACAGGACCATGGGTGAAATCACTGGTGCCCATGGTCACTGGTCAATAGACCCTCAGGAACCTACAGGAAATGTAATTTCATTTTACCTTTGAAGTTCATGTTAAGAATGTTCACGTTTGTGACCCTGGCATTGAGATATTTTTGTAATTTCCCATAGCTTAAGGGCTTTTTGTCATGGTGCATTAAGTATCTACCATGTTTAAATAGCATTAGAGCCTGTTAAATCTATGACCCACAAAATAGGAAACTCAAAGGCGCAGTAGCACAATTTTTAGGAATGGTTTTCTGAAAGGTTATTTCTCTCTAAAATAGAAATGAAGCTATGTCCTTTATGTAAAGAACAAGATTTTGCCTTCTTGGGATCCTTGGCTAGCAAAACAATTTTTAAAAAAAAAATTCAATTACCTCCACCTAATTTCCTCTGTTGCATCTATTTTTGGCTTCTTTCAGGGAATATTGCTAGATCTGGCTGTGGGATTGCATGCTTAAAACATCAAGGGTCATTGCTTAAAGCTCATGACTTACTTTCCATGCCAAAGTTTGACTACACCTGTAGGTCAAGTCTCCCAAGAGAAACCTCACACCGAGGAAAATATCTCCAACAAGAGTGCTCTAGTTCTGCTTGGCTTTGCTCTTAGGAAATGACTCACCAAACACTTCTACAGGCCTTTTCTCATATTGAATAAATAAAATATAGCTGGATGGCCACGTTCTAGTCACTAACTGTGCTAACTATCTGTTACTTAAAGACAGAGAATTGATTGCGGTCTTTGTCCTCTATAATGAAGCTGCTTTGCTTTTGAAATGGACCTTTGAGAAATCATCATTTGACTTCTAGACATAATGTCTCAGTGTTTATTGAATTAAGGGATATAACCAGAAAGTCACTTGATTAATCATGTGTTAATCTGTGCTTCTATGCTTAATAGTTACATTTCAAAGGACTAAAGAATCATTTCAACAACAACAAAAACTGACCCAATCAATTCAACCCCAAAGTAACTCACTACAGTGAATCTGATTTTTAAATTGTGGCCTTAAAGAGAGTGTTTCAGTTACTGTGACAAACATCATGACAAAGACAATTTACAGAAGAAAGAGTTAATTGGGGCTCACAGGGAGTGAGTATTGGGGCTCACAGTTTCAGGAGTTGTCCATAGACATCAGGATAAAAAGCACTGCAGCAGGCAGGTAGGTATAGTGACTAAGCAGTAGCCGAGAACTTACATCTTGATCCAAAAGCCTGAGACAGACGGACATGGGGCAGAGGGGGCTAACCAGGATTGACATGGGCTTTTGAACCCTCAAAGCAGGCTCCAGTGACACACCTCCTCCAACAAGGCCACACCTCCTAGTCCTTTCAAACCAACACAAGGGAGAATATCAATTTGAGGGATTTCTTAGAACAATGGTGAGTTTATAATATTGGAGTTCTAAAAGAAGAAGCAGAACAAATATTATGGAAGTTTATGCTAGGAACATGTGGCTTATAGAAGGAAGAGATACATCCTAGCACTTTTGGAGCCTCACCAACATCTTCAGCAGGACCAGACTCTCTCCACTAAGTAATCTCACCATATACACAAGTATAGTGTATGGATAAATTACAGGTAGGAGTGAGATATTCCAGTTAAGGTGAGATTATCTAACTCAATCTAACAAGACTGTTTTCTTGACATACCAATAAGACCCGAGTTTCATCCTCAGCATTGCAGAAAACCAAAATCAGGATATAAACACAAATATGGGTAGTGTCACAAAAGTGTACAATAGCATAGAATGATCATTCTCTCTCCACTGTCTAAAACTCTGCCTATGACTGATTCTGTTTCCCAAGCACTTGAAGGATGTACTTAGCTTCAGAGCTGTGCTAAGATTATATCTTAATCCATTATGTATGACATATGGGTTGTCTTTTAAACTATGAAATTTTATATTTATTTGAAATATTGGTAACTTTGATCTTGTTTTTTTTTTAAAGATCCTTATTATCATTGGCATTCCTAATCTTTATGGCAGTCATATTCATCTGTGGAAAATCTTCTTAGATTTCAATTTTATATTAATTTTACAAGCATTCAGGCAGTATTTACTAAATACCTAGTATTATGCTACATAAGGTTGATGAGCAGATACTCCTGGCTCAGCTTTGGGATTGGTCACAGAGTAGCTGAAACTATGAAAATATAAACCAATAGTTAACATGGTGGAAGGCTGTACTAGTTACTTTTCTTATCATTGTCATGAAATATCTGACCCAAATCAGTGAAGGAAGTAGGGTTAATTGGATCACAGTTTGAAGGTACATTGTGTGTCAGGAAGGAATGCCAGTATCGGGTGAGAGTTTGCAGTCAGGAAGCAGAGAGAAATGGAAACTGGTGTCTTCCTCTTTATTCTAGAAATCCAGCTATTGGGATGATGTCACCAATGTTCAGGATGGCTCTTGTCTCCTTGAAGAAGCCATTCTTGAAACACCTTCAGAGACTGGTCTTGAGGTGTCTCCTGGGTAATTCTACATCAAGTTGAAAATGAAGATTAACCACCATAAGTATTATCAAGTGACTTAGGATCCCAGGAGTAGGATGGAAATGTTTGGGTTTTCCATGACATGTTTTATACAGCCTCCATAGTTTTCCCTCTTCACTGTTCCTCAGACCACCATGGGAAAAGTCAACATGGCTCCTGTGTTGCTGGATCTGTGTCATGCTTCAGTCTTCAGTTTGCTCAATATGTTTGCAAAATTCCACATAGTTATTCAGTTCCTCCTTCTAAAGAAACTTCCCTTAGAGACTGGGAGGTCACTCTTCCTTACTTTACTTCTTGCTTCATTGGGCTTTCTTCATTACCGTTTTTTGTTTTGTTTTTGTTTGTTTTTAATCTACCTAAGGTCAAATCATCTTAGTGCTGCCTTCCCGATCACTCCTCTTTTCAATTCTTTCTAGGAAGCCCTACATCACCTTACAACCATAAGTGGCCAGTTACAGATAGTTCTCAAATGTCTGTCTGTGCCTTTGACGTCTCCAGTGAACTTCAAGGCACACTTACCCAACTGTTCGGGATTTCACTGAGAAAAGCCCAGATGACATCTCCACCTTAACATGACAAAAAAATAAATAAAATAAAATTAGACTATTGCTGCCTACTCTGTCTGTTAGTCCTCACCATGTTAATTACGGGGACGCCCCTCCTTCTAAACCCTTGGCTCTGCCCTTTACACTGTATTTCTTTTACACTCCATTGTCCCACCACTCCTTCAAATGTCATTTGCAGTGTGGTGTCTTAATCCCTCTGCTTCCGGACCCTAAGTATCATTTGTCCCCTATAGCCAAGTCCTTCACTTTGACCCTTTCCTTCCTATGGTACTTCACAAAGCTGCCAGCTTTCCCATTCACGTACAATGAATATGTTCCGTTCTTTTCCTCTCTACTTTTCAATGCTTCCAATCTTATTCTGATTGGAATTCAGGTCCTTTCCAGGACTGACTAGGCTCTAGCAAATCTTTTTCAATGCTACAATTTCCATCTCATCCCACACCCACTCAGAGCTCTCCAACAATGCCAGCATCTTTTCACTGCATCCCACCAGCCAAGGAGGTTCTACCTCAGGTGCTTTGCACTTCCTGTTCTGTCTGCCTTGACCACTTCCGTTATCCCCACATCTATTGCAGATTGAATTTGTCCTTGATTTTTATCACTGCCACTAAACCATTCATCAATGTGACTTTTCTCATCTACTTATAACAGCCCTCTGCCTCCACACGCATCCTGTTTTCATCCTTCTTCACCCAGAATGTGTGTTTCCATTGTCCTCTTCCTCCAGCTAGTACCTAAATTCCATCATAATAGAAAGCTTATTTTTCGCTGTTGCATCTTTAGATCCAAGGACAGCATCTGGCACACAATAATCTTTCAGTGACTAATGAGTTTCAATTAATTAAGCAGTTTAAGCTTGGAGGAAAAAAAAAAAACAAGAGCCGACAAGGCAAGAGAATCGAGTATAAAAAAGGAACACATTTGGTCCATCTAAAATAGAAGTTAAGTTGGCAAACTACAGCCTCAGGCCAAATCAAATGCAGCCCGCTACCTTGTTCTTGTAAATAAAATTTTATTGAAGCCTAACCATGTTCTTTAACTTACATATTGTCCATGACTGCTTTTGTTCTGTCACAGTGGGGCTGAACAGTGGTGACAGAGAACACATGGCTCCCGGAGACTCAAATATTTACAATTTGGCTTTTTATAGAAAAGAAGTTTGACAGTCCTTGGTCTACAGGACACGATGGTAAAAAGATGGAAGACCAGATGAAGGCAAGCTGAAGGAGAAGTGTATGAGTTTAGGTTTCATACACAGGCAGAAGGAGACAGACGATGGATGCTTTTAAGGCAAGAGAGTCCCTGGAAGGCAGAAACTACTTTTAATATAATTTGTGCTTGAAAGACCACTGTGATATTTAAGCCTGGCATCCCCGTGACAGATGCTACCAGGGCTGAGCCACAATACCTTTGCCATTTCCAGGATCAAGGCTTAAAGTAGAAGTCGAACCCTCATAAAGCCATTATTTCCTTCCCTTCCCTATTTCCTGGATAGCTCTCAGCTGGGAAACGTTGTTTTGGGTTTTTTTTTGTGTGTGGTTTTTTGTGTTTTTTTGTTTCTTTGTTTTTGTTTTTGTTTTTTGGTTTTGAGTTTTTTTTTTTTCAAGACAGGGTTTCTCTGTGTAGCCCTGGCTATCCTGGAACTCACTCTGTAGACCAGGCTGGCCTCAAACTCAGAAATCCACCTGTCTCTGCCTCCCAAGTGCTGGGATTAAAGGTATGAGCCACCACTGCCCAGCATGGTCTTTCTCCTATAGTGAGCTTCCTGCAGAACACTCCAACACAGACCATTCTAATCTCTGGATATTTGGAAAGAAACAACACCAAAAGTCTCCAAATTAGGAGTTTGGTTCTAGGGCCACCCAGAAACTGTTCTCAGCACTCTAACCTTGTTGGTCAAAATTGGAGGAAGCTCATAGAGCTTGAAAATACGAATAATTTCTGTGAAGGGTGATAAGCAAAATTCAAAAATTTTGGGTGACTTAATATCTTACCAGACCTCTCTCAGGTTCTCACTCTGAACCATGCAGAGCATATTTATATTCCACTACTGGATGAGGTCAAACATTGGTGTTCCATTCTCTGTGTTTGAATTTCACAGTACAGAGATCTTTCTCCTGGAAGTGTGGTCCTTGTGATCTTGGTTCCAATCAGTCCTTAAATAGGGGCAGGAATACATTTTCAATCAGGAAGAAAGAAGGAAGAAGGAGGAAGAAGAGAGGAGGGGAAAGAAGAAGAAGAAATAATATGTGGTGAATTTCACAGAATAAAGTACAGCTTTGGCTTGTGGTTAACTTGGGCATAGACACCGCATCCTCTTCTTCCCTCTGAGAATGCAGTGGTGAAATCTCATCCGCTCCAATGAGGCTGTAGCATTTGGTTTAATTTGATCTATACTCATGTTCCCTGTATGCCCGCTCTCCCTGTGTAGGGATGCAGGAAGCACCACTTTTCTCCTCTCATCTCCTGAATCCTTCAGTCTGAAAACTCATTCTTGATTACTGCCTCCAAGAATTCAAAGTATGGGTAACTAGAATAGGATAGTTTATCATCTTGAGGAAGGATTAGAAATGGCCAGAGCCTTGCCACATGCAAAGACAACAGAACTTTGATGTCTACCGTTGTCTTTAGGGCCCGTGCTTTGCCCCGGATTTTCCGAATATCAGAAGGCAGTTGTGTTGTTTCTGCTGCTTAATTTAATGCCTCGGGTTTCAGAAGGAGGCAGCTCGATCAAACTTTTTAGGCACTATCCACTTGGGGTGTGATGAACTAATTGCAGGCTTCTTTTTGTAGGAGTTGGTATCCATGATGGGGGGCTAGCTCAGCCCTTTAGCAGACAGAGGTGGCTCTGATAATTACATTAGGACCGTGGATACACATTTGCCTTAGGGATTTAGAGTTGGGCTTAATCAAATCTACATTTGACATTTTACAGCCCACGCCAAGGATTTCTGCAAAGAAATAGCCAAGCATTGCCTTAATCTCCTCTTAAGGAAGCCAGTGGGCCTTACACTGGCTACATTTCTGCCCTATGTTACAGCACTCAGCTTCTCTGGGCCATTGCTGCTTTCAATCCACAAAAGACAACTGTTTGTTTGTTTGTTTGTTTTACTTAATACTTCTCTCTAGCACCAAGGCCTGGGGCTATGCTGTGGTTTGAGTGCGAAATGTGCGCTGTCTTGTCTTTAGGGCCTGCCACAATTTCCTAATTAGTCACTCTCTGCAGCCTAAGTGAAGACTCAAGGTGAGCAACTGGCCTTCTGCTCCAGACAGACTTCTTGGTGTCACCTCTGCTGTGATGAAATGTTGCCCTTGAACTGTGAGCCAGAACACATCCTTTGTATCTTAATTGCTAATTGCCAAGTATTTTATTACAAAAGAAAACAGAAAATCTTGTAATGGAAATGATGGTGAACAAGACTGGATATGCAAAGATTACACAGAGCCTGGGTCCCTACCTCCACAGAGATAGCACTGGCCTGTGCTTAAAGAGCATAGTCACCGCCCCCTGCCACTGTGGATGGTCAAGGCTAGACCATCTCAGCCCTGTTTGGAAAGGAACAGGAAAACAAAAAACAAAACAAAACAAAACAAAAAACCCTTCAAAGGAAGTTCTGGATCTTCTAAAACGATGTTGACGTTTATTCGGGACAACAATACCATAGTAGGACTACGTCCTGTGAAGGGAGTGCAAATTTCAGCCAAAGAGAAAAGAAGGAACAGATGCAAGATGGAGGGAGTACACATACATAGAAGATGTTCAGGTTCCATCAGACAGGGAGGGCAGTAAATCCAACAGCATAGAGGCTAGGCTGGAGAAAAGTGAGTTAGAGCTTGAAAAGTGTTGTAGAGTTGTATTCAAGTGATGAGAGATCCATTTTAGTTGGGGAGATAATGTGACCAAATTTGCCTTTTAGGTAGATTCTATATCAGCATGGCATTGGATGGGGGCCAGAGGGCAGCAGGGATGTGGCTCTATTACTATTGTGAAGTGTGAAAATGACAGGCTTGCTGTCAGGGTACATATGCAAAGTGCTCCTTGGTTGAAAGATGTTTATGTAAAGAAAGCTGAATCATGAGCCACCAAAAGAGGAGGGATCACAAAGGAGTAAGGTCTCCAGAAACTTCATGCAGATGTAGCTTTCCATACAGGCCCCACAACTGCTTCTCATCTTCATAACCATTTGCTAGCTTCCTTTGTATTTTGCAACTTCTTCCCATCTTTTTCCAACTTAAAAATTTTTATTCCCGAGTCGGTAAAATGATTCCATTTGGAAAACGTCCTGCTGACAAAGCCCCAGAATCAAAGTCCAGGCCCCAGGTCCCACATGGCAGAAAGAGAGAAACAACCCTCTCTAAATTGTCCTCTGTCTTCACATAGGTGGCATATTCCATGGTGTGTTTGTGTGTGTGTGTGTGTGTGTGTGTGTGTGTGTGTTCTCGTGCACTCAAAATGAATAAATGCAATATCCATTCTTCATTCTTTTTGTACCTACCTTTCTGTCATTGTTCGTGAGTTCTCATGAATTCCAATTCTATCCTATTATTTGAATGCCCACACAATTGCCTCATTTTCTCAGTTATTTTCTGTGTGAAATTGCAAAGAAGAAAAATCTAATTGGCCTTATTCATCTCTTCATGCAATACTCTATTGTAGGTCACTGGCCAATCTGCATATTGGCTTTCCATGGGTTTCCATGGAGATGGAATGTTTCCAACTTGAGAAAATAGATGAACAGAAATGTTCTTTACCAGGAAATGTCATCTAAGAAGCATTTGTTAGGACATGAAATTTAACTGAACCATGGGATGTTTCCAGATGAAACTTTGAAGCATCTATGGGTCACATAGCCAAATACAATGGCAAAACTGATTTTGTACACTTATCTGGCCTACTCCTGGCTGATGACTAGCTCCTTCATCCCTGTACTCATCACTAAATCATTTGATTTCCTTCTGCATGCTCCAGTGAAGCTTTTGTGGAGATCTAACATTGTTCCAATCATTTTGTGAACTATCCACATAGATCTTTTCACCCAATGAATAAACAAGCTCACAGAAGGAGCTCCATAGGTTCAAGACATTGATTCAAACAATTCAAGAAGTAATACCACAATAGATAAGAAAATGAGGAGAAGAGAGGAAGCAGATAAGAAAGGGCAGGCAGTTGGAGTTAAGTCTTGTTGGAGAGCTAGCATAAACACACATTCCAATGCAATCGCCCCCAACAGATAGCACACTGACTCCACCAGTAACCAAATGAAGGATTCTATCCTTTGGGTGGAGAGTGTTAAGTCAATTCTTGGCACTTTCAGTTGTCCTCAAAGGGCAATCAAACTTGGGAACAGAAAAAGGAATCTGACAAAGAACTGTAGGTTCTGACAGTGACTAGTCTCCTGGGTACATGCTCAGTAAAGGCCTGGGGTTCGACACCAACACCAACTCATGCAAACTAAAGGAATGTATGAAAATCAGGTATGGTACAAAATAATTCACTAAGTACCAATTGAGAATCCATGTAATCTTACCTACTTTTGAACCCCTTTGCCTAAATCAGAAGGCCAGTAAGTTAGCAAAAGCAGTAGAAGAGGCACACGGTAACATTAAATACCAATCTTATGGTAAAATTTTAAAACCTAACTTATCACTAAGGTCCTGCTCACTTTTATTAACAAGAGTCATTATCGTTGGGCGGTGGTGGTGCACGCCTTTAATCCCAGCACTTGGGAGGCAGAGGCAGAGGCAGAGGCAGAAGGATTTCTGAGTTTGAGGCCAGCCTGGTCTACAAAGTGAGTTTCAGGACAGCCAGGGCTACATAGAGAAACCCTGTCTTGAAAAAATAAAAACAAAAACCACAAACAAACAAATAAAAGAAGAGTCATTATCCATTTGGTATCTCTTCTGTTTCTTCAGTGATCACTCTCTCCTTGCTATTGTAACTACCATTTTTTCCAAACATGAATGGATCCATACTGTATTGTTATAAGGATTTTCCCTCTTTAAGACATGGATGGTTTGTGCCTCTAAAAGCAGCTCCTGGAAGGTAAAGGCTGGAAGGTCACAACTTTCAAGTTAGCCTGAGTAATATAGACATACTTTGTCTTTAAGAGAGAGAAGAAAAAGAAGGAGCGGCAGAAGGATTGGAAGGACAAGAAAAAGAGGAGGTGGGATAAGAGGCAAAGGAGGAGTCAATCAGGCACAATGGTGCACATCTTTTAATCCAAGCACTCGAGGACAGACACAGGCAGATACCTTCAAATTCAGGGCCAACTTGGTCTACAAGATGGGTTCCAGGGCAACTGGGGCTCCATAGTTAAACCCAATCTTAAGAAGGAAAAGAAGAGGAAGATAAAAGAAGAAAGAAGAAACAGAGATATTGTAAAATGTACTATAGCAAAAACCACTGTCGGTAGGGCAATTTGTGTGGATCTTTGGCAAAATCCATTATTGCTGAAGAAAGATTGATGGCCATCCTTGATATTACATCTCAATTACTTAAAATATGTAACTTCTGCCCATTTTCTTGGGCATAGTCCTCCTGGGATGGTTACTAGTCTTCCTACAGTGACAAGAAGGGTATGGGAGAACATCAGCTTAAATCAAATCCAGCTTCTAATGCTTATGAAGTGGAGTTATGGGACATTAATTAGGGTGTAGAGTTACCAGAGGATGATAAACAAACCAAGAAAATGAATGCAAAAGGCCCCAAACCATGACCAGTACTCAGCCTTGCTGGAGGGTGAGGTGACTGGAAAAGAAAACAGAAGTAAAAAATTTGGAGGGTATTTTTTTTGTTGTTGGTTATTTTTTGTTTTTTGTTTTTTTGTTTTGTTTTGTTTTTCCAAATAGAGGTCTGACTTTTTTTTTTTTAATTCAACTCTCTCAGCCCTGTTTTGGCCATGAGAGAATGAAAGGATGTCGAAGAAACATACTGTGGGACACAAGGGCAAATGTCAAGGGTCATCTAGACTCCTCAAAGCTGTCTTTTCAGTCACTGAGCAGTCCTGTGTAGGCCATTTCACAGAGCTCTGTGTTATACTAGACGCTGAATATTCTTATAAATGGAGACAGTCACTGGCTATATAACATCAAAAATAAAAAGAGGAAAGTCTTTCATGGAAAAGCCTAA
This sequence comes from Mastomys coucha, assembly GCF_008632895.1. NCBI lineage: Eukaryota > Metazoa > Chordata > Mammalia > Rodentia > Muridae > Mastomys > Mastomys coucha. The sequence goes on from NW_022196910.1 coordinate 24,145,921, forward strand.
GTGGTTTGGATTAATGCCAAGTGATTGATTTTGTGGGTTACAGCTGGATGGACCCGCAAGTTGTATCAGTACAGGCTCTTTGTTTGTTTAGGAAATCCTCATTAACTCAGAATGACTAAAGGAAAACAGGAATAAATGTTCGTGTTTCCAGTGATGGAACATCTGAAAGATGGTCTCATGTAGCCCAGGCTGGCCTCCAACTCTCTATGAAACCAAGGATGACTTTGAACTTCTGCCTCAACACCTAGAGAGCTGGTGTTAAATACAAGCCTGGTTTATGCAGTGCTGGGATCAACAGAAGGCTTGATTATTTTACACAAACACTCTACCGAGTAAATGACATTGCTGACCCATACAGCATTCATTCTTATTTCCAAGTGTAAGAATTCACATACTTACTCTCTGTTACAATCCTATCTCAGAGGGCCTACTTAGTAATTTAGAATAGGCAAAGCATGTAAGGGTGCCGAAGCAGACAAGTCATGCATGCCATGGCACACAATGCATACACAGTAAATAAATAAATGAGAATTTGTTTTTATTTAAACAATCTTTTCAAAACATTTTTGCATTTAGTATACCAGTCTCACAAGTTTACCACAATGTTTTCTTTGTTAAGTTTTCATTCTAGGAAATGGAAGAGAAAATGAAAACGGTGCCTGTATTAACCTTAATGAATTTCAGATCTATCTTACCCTAACAATGAGAGGAATGTATGATGAATTTATAGAAAACACGAGGATTCTGTGAGTGTGTGTGTGTGTGTGTGCCACAATTTCTTCCCAAGATACATTTCCATGCCACTAAGAGTCTCCATCAGGCTAGAACTCAAGTTTCAAAAGTGTTCATCTCTGCAAACAATCAAAGTCATGAGAAATTTCTCCTAGCACACTGGCAATGTTCCCTGTAAATCCTTCCCAAAGGCTGGTTCAAACACTCAGGAGCAATTGACAGTAAATACATGCCTAGAGCTCCCACCACATGGATTAACATGAAACCCAAGTACAAATACAACACTCAGGAGAAGCCGATGGTGAGATCTCTGTCCATTCATATGTCTCTTTGGCTCATCATTGATCTCTTTGAGACTAACTCTAATTTACCAGTCCTGGAAAGAATTAGTTATGTAGGGTTTTGCCAATGTACAGAGAGGCCATGCATCCTGTTGACTGCTTCACTTGAAACTGGCTGCTAAGAAGCCTTTACATAACTGGAATGAGACAGAGGGTGCTGCATTCAATCATCTGAAAACAGCATGCATTCTCTCCTAAGTGATCTCTGACAAGCTTTAAGGGTCCCCATTCTGATGCTGCTTGGCGGCATGGACCAATAAACACATGTCCTTCAGGATTTTACAAACTTAGAAGATAATATCTCTTATCTCAAATCTCTCTGGACCATCCCCGTTATTTGTTTCTGTCCTTGTCAAACATTCAGTCTATCTAATAGCACTTCCATGACTTGGTAGCTGTGCTAATGTATCTTTGGAGAATTAAAGTGAAGGGACAATTTGGCATCATGGGTAACTTGGAGAGCTTAAGAACTTGCAAATCCGGAGATAGAAGATAGGCACTGCCATTAGCTTGCTCTGTAATAAGGGACAAGGCTTTATTAGCCATTTTTTCAAGGCTAAAATCAGAAGAGTGGCATGTTATTTTTTCATTTCTGAACTATAGTCCCACTCTGTGGTCCACATTGGCCTCCAGTTTGGTCATCCTCCTGCCTTACAGGCTTGTACCAGTGCACTCTTCATCAGGGTGCTATCTGTCAGTTGTTTAAATTAGCGTGTGTAGCAATTACAAGAAAACTTGGTTCATGATAATCTAGAATACAAATGATGTATGAGATTTTCCTCTTTGCCTGGGTGTTGGGCATATTACAATTTAGGAGCTTGCTAAGAATATAATCCTAGACTCTCTCTAGATAGTTCTGCCTGGAAGTATCTGCTCAAATTCCCACTGTAACTCACAGCTTTGAAGAACTATGTTTTGCAGCCACATGTGGTGGGGGGCACACAACTGAAGGTGAAATTTAAGAAAAAAAATTAGCAATAATGAAATATTTTTGAATAATGCACAATGACCAAAAATTACTTCAAAATCAAATGCATAATTAACCCTTACCCATATCACGTAGCAGGACTTTAAGAAGTCTTGCTTTTGAATATATAAACAAGAACACTTTATAGTGTGCCTACCCTTGCACTGTGTAACGCCAGGGAACAGTGTCTGAACACTTCACATTCAAGACTATTGTATGTTATAAGTTGCAGTGTTTTTACTGTACATATTATAGAAACATGATGGGTTAGTAACAGGGGGAAAAGATGGTATTTTTCCTATCATCCTTCCTCAGTCCAGAAGTATTGAATTAGTGCATTTGGATCATATGGTAATAGAATATTTTAAAAATGACTGTTTGAAAATCTTATCATTGACAAGAGGAAATGAATACAAAGTTCAATCTCCAGCCAAGAACCTATTTGCAATTGTTACCTACTAGGAAAGTTTTCTCCAATGGAAAATCATTGAGTACGTCAACCACATTCCAGGAAAGGCTCTATGCTCAGGAGTAGTTGCCAACACAAAACAGACTCTATTTTTTGTATGTATGTTGCTTTGTTTTTTAGTTTATTAGTTGTTGTTTTTAGTTTTTAGTTTACTAGTTTATTTTTTTATTATTTATCGTGTGTGTTTTTGTTTGTGTTTTGTTTTTTATAAAGACAGAGGAGAAGCTATCTGCTCCTTTCTGTTGCAGAAACAGCCACATCTTCTTGTGCAGTGCCAACCTCATCCCATATGGTGAAGATCAGAGTAAATGTACTTGGCCACATTGGGCACCTGGTTACCAGAGCTGCCATCTCATCTCCATCTGGTAAAGTGAATATTGTTGCCATCAATGAACCCTTCATTGACCTCACCTATATGGTCTACATGTTCTAGTATGACTCTACCCACAGCAAGTTCAATGGCACAGTCAAGGCTGAAAATGGGAAGTTTGTCATCAACACGTAGCCTATCACCATCTTCTAGGAGCCAGATCCCACTAACATCAAGTGGGGTGATGCTGGTGCTGAGTATGATTTAGTATCTACTGACTTCTTCATCACCATGGAGAAGGCCAGGGTTCACTTGAAGGGTAGGGCCAAAAGGGTTATCATTTCCATCCCTTCTGCCAATGCCCCTATGTTTGTGATGGGTATGAACCACAAGAAGTATGACAACTTGCTCAAGATTGTCAGCAATACTTCCTACATCACCAATTGCTTAGCCCTCTGGCAAAGGTCATCCATAACAACTTCGGCATTGTGGAAGGGCTCATGACCATGGTCCATGCCATCACTGCCATTCAGAAGACTGTGCAAGGCCCCTCTGGAAAGCTGTGGTGTGATGGTCAAGGGGCTGTCCAAAATACCATCCTAACATTCACAGGTGCTGCCAGGGCTGTGGGCAAGGTCGTCCCAGAGCTGACTGGGAAGTTCACTGGTATAGCCTCTTGTGTATCAACCACCAATGTATCCATCATGGATCTGAAAGGCTGCCTGGAGAAACCTGCCAAGTATGATGACATCAAGAAGGTAGCGAAGCCGGCATCCAAGGGCACTAAAGGTCATGCTGTGCTACACTGAGGACCAGGTTGACTCCTGTGATTTTAACAGTAACTCCCACTTCTCCATCTTTGATGGTAGGGTTGGCATTGATCTCAATGACAACTTTATAAAGCTCATTTCCTGTTATGACAGTGAATACGGCTACAGCAACAGGGTGGTGGACCTCATGACCTACATGGCCCCCAAGGAATAAGAAACCCTGGACCACTCACCCCAGCAAGGACACTGAGAGCAAGAGAGAGACCCTTGGTTGCTGGGAAGTCTTTGTCCCAACTCAGTCCCCAACATTCAGCATCTCCCTCACAGTTTTTATCTCAGACACCCACAATAATAGGGGAGTGTCCTAGGGAGCCCTACTCTCTTGAATACTATCAATAAACTTTGCTGTACCCACCAAAAAGAAAGAAAGGAAAGAAGGGAGGGAGAAAGGAAGAAAGGGAAGGAGGGAGGGAGAGAGAGAGGGAGAGGGAGAGAGAGAGAGAAAGAGAAGGAAAGAAGTGGAAAGAAAGAAGTGAATGAAAACATTCAGCTGAGTGAGTACAGAGGTGGGGAGGACCTTGGAGAGTTGGGATAGAGAAGAACATGATCAAAATATATTGCATGAAAAATGTTTTTAAATAATAATTTTAAAAATTGCTATTTGAGTTGCTGACTAGAGTTTTAGAAAAAAAATTAAATCTATTCTAGTTTAGGATCAGGAATTATCAACATTTTCTGAAAAGTTCCTAAACATACGTCTGTCATTTGTACTGTGAATTTATGCAGTGCCATTCTCAATATTGATAAGTATAAAGTAGAAATATTAATCAACTCTGAAAAACAATGGAGGTATACTATGTCCTACTATTTCAAATTATCAGCCACAATTTAATTCTTTGTGTAAAAAATAAATGAAAATATCCATCTCATTAGCATACAGATTTGCTTTCATCTTTAATAAACAGTAATATTATTTGTATATCAAAATTTTATTTTAAAATAAATTTATTTATGATTTATTGTTAGCATGTGTTTGATTTATATGTCTATTTTATATGTCTTTATAGCTGGAGTCATGTAAAACTTTCCCCCTGGGTTAAGAGTAGCCATCACTACCATCTAGTTCTAGGGGACTCAACATTCTTTCTGACCTCCAAGGGCACTGGGTCACATACATGTCACATACATACAAGCAAATTATTCATAGACATAGTAAAATAAATAAATTGAAATATGTTTTCTCAGATGAAAGGGGTATGCTCACTATGTTGACTTTACAAAGACGCACACAGTAACTTTTATGGTCAGAGATATTCATTTTCACCTGGTTTTCAACACCTGTGTTCTTGGCAAGATGCTAAGGTAGGCCCCCAGTAAGACAGCAAGAAGAATAAAGTCTCTGTCCCTAGTCACTCATAGTGCTTTTCAGTCATATGCACAGCTTGAGGAATACATTGTCCCACAGTGTGTGCATCAGGATGTATTAGGGGCTGTAACAGATAGTCCTAATGTTTAAACAGTAAAGCAACAGAAGTTTAGTTCTTATTCATGTTGTATGTATCTATGCCTGTGTAGCAAACTGTCCCCCAAATTTACTGACTTAAATATGCAAACATTCCCTAGTTTCTGGAGTCAAGAATCCAGGAGCAGCTCAGGAGGCTATAGTTCAATGCCTCCTGAAGTGCACTCGCAGTGTCTACTAGAGCAGCTAAGGTTGGATAATTCTTTTCCAAGATTGCTTACCTGACACTGGACAGCTCTCTCTCACCACATGGACATCTCAATAGACTGCAGCTGCCTGGCCTTCTCACAGAGAGAAGCAGGTGAGTACCCAGAGAGATGCTAGTCATGTACAGGTAGATACAAGAAGTAGTGTGCCACCGTTTCTGCCATATGCTATTTCCTCACATGAGCAGACCCAGGAACTGTGAAGAAAGTAGACAGCAGAAAGTAGAATCTTTGAAAAATGACTACTCCATAACTAATATGTGTCCTAGGGAATAGTAGCCAATGGTTACAGAAGACCCCTAGGCCAGAACTTCGTTCCTGACATTCAAAATTCTAGCACCCTACCTCGGGATTTTCCCCATCTGGCCCTCCACATCTGACTGAAAGGAAGTACTGAGTAGTTAAGGTGAAGAGTGAGCGGTCCCTCAGAGCTGATACAGAACACGCCCAGACATCAAATTCTCAGCGTAAAAGAAATTTGTTGCACAAGATGGGCAAATGTAGGGGTGGGGTTAGGAAGTGAGGGTGGGGGATGGAGGACTGGACTGAGCAAAGGCAGAGACAGCAAGCAGCAGGTATTTCTATAGGTGTTGGTTTTTAAGGAAAAGGGGGTCTATGCTAGAATGAGTTGGTAAGTCCTGATTGGATGGTTAGTTAGTGTAGCTAAATAATAAATTTTGGTTTCTGGACCTTGGTGTTTAGTTTCAGGAGTGAGTTAATGGTCATATAAGGGAATAGACCTTGAGCTTTAGGTAGTCAAACAGTCTAGCCAAGGGAGAAGGAAAGGAAAAAGAACAAAACCTGTTAGCCTGTTTGTCATGTGAGGACCTGTTAGCTCTTCCATCAGTATTGCTTAAGGGTTTAGGGGACAAGTCTTAGAAGTTGTGCACATTACTTTGGCCCACATTCCATGTGTCACAACACTAACACAATGCAGAGGAGTCTGGGAAATGCATTCTGCCTGTGTCCCTCCATTAAGAGAGTAGGACTTGGTGAGTGAGAAGCCATCACTCACGCTGCCACTCCCTCTACTTGAAAAGACTAGACATATTAGCGCTCGGTTTTCTTTCAAAGAGCAATTTATACAGTTTTAATAAAAGAAAGGGATACCATTGCTTGCCATTGTGCAAAAAAAGACAGTTTGATTAGTTGGGCACCTCTCCTGTGTGCAGTGAATGCAGCACCCATTGCAGAGAGCAAAAAGGTGACAGAGAGCAAGTTCTGGTCCAGGAAGCTTGCTGCTTCAGGGATACCTACTGGGGATGAGGCTTCCAGAAAGGAGACTCTCGCTTGTTTCCCAATGGGGAAGAGAAGCCAGGCTTTGTTCTCAGGCAAATGAAAATCCAAATCACAAGACTGAAACTACAAGCGCAGAACAATGAGTTAAAATGTGGTGGTGGTGTGTGTTATTTGCATGTATCTTAATATGCATCTGCCATTCATTCCTCATGCTCTCTGAAAACACTGAAGGGTGGAAGGTAATTAATGATGAGAGACATTGTTTGGCTGTATCTCTGTTTCATCTTGCCTTCATCTTGCTAAGGCTCTGGGTTTAAGGACTCCCGGATGTTAGCTGCGGGTCACGGTGGCCTGTTTCTCCACATACCGATGGATGTGGTAACCCTCCAATGATGGTGACATGAATAAAAAGGCCATTTCTGGCATAGAAAAATGATCCAATACAAATTTGAAGCTTCTAAAAAGGCTTTAACAATCCTTTAAATTAGATGGATGTGCTCATCCACCTACTCATTCTGAATTCTGGCCATATTTATTTCGAAAGAACCAAAAAAAAAAAAAAAAAGTCACTATTTTTTTTTTTTTAAATTCCAACAGCCCAGTTTCAGAGTCTTCTGCCGTGATTAGCTAGTTTCTGCTGTTGCTTGCTTTCTGTTGCATTTGCTAATATCACTTCAAGTTGGAAAAACCCACAGAAAGGAATGATTTTTTGGGGGGGACGGGAGTGGGAAGAAGAAGCAAAAATGAATGAAATCTGAGTCAGACATAGGATCCTCTCTGCCCACCCCTGCTTCTGAACCAGAGGAGAAGGATGTTTTCCTGAGAAGCCAGCTCCAAGCCATAAACCTGGAACACATCAAGGTTTTTCTTCTTGCTAATTGGCACTTACCTCACCTAGGGGCCTCTGCCAAGAAGAGTCGAGGGGTTTAATGGGGGAAGGAAGAAAGGAAAGAGCCCAGAGTCCTGGAACACAGTCCCAACCACATGGGATCTTTCTCTGGAGGGCTTTGCAACAAAGTGGCCTATGTGCCCGCCCTGCCCTCCCGTTTGTGGGGCTAATGCTCAGACTGGGGCCTGAATGATAACTGCTTGGTGTAATTACGAAGACAGCTTGAAAACTATGCTCCTCTTTGTTCTGGCCTTCAGATGAGGCTGTCTGAATGCAGTTTGAGCCAGCTTTATTTCAAAGCGCTTTTTCTTTCCATATTTCAAAAGGTCAGTGTGTTTACTGGTGGCCAAAAAAGAAGCTGGTGGAAGAGAAAGAAACCCATGTGGCTGAGTGACAGGCAACCAGAAAGAGGAGGTAGGGGGTTGGCTCTGGGTTCTGTATGAGCCTGTAGAGGAGACAAGAGAACCCTCAAGATTTGACCTCTCCTTTATCACCATTCAAAGATGAAGGGGTGAATGGGAACTGTAGTCTTTTGTGGGGATTAAAAAAAAACAATTCTTAAAGTCTGTTTCTGGAAGGAGAAATGCAGGTATGCTTAGTAAAAACAATGTTATCAACTGCTCAGCCAGGAAAATGTCCCCTTCGTCTCCTGGAGGTAGGAATGCTTCCTCCTTCCAAGGAAGCAGGGTTGACAACCTGGCCACCCTTGGGAATCTTGAGACTGTTTTCTGTCAAGGTGAGTTAGTGGTAGGAAATAATAGCAAACCCGAAACCCTTTTGCAGGTCTCTGGGTTGGCAGTCTGAGACTAACACTGTTACTCAGAAAACTAAAGGCGATCAGGCAGACCACCACCTGCCCATACAGAAAGCATTCATGCTTTTGTTGTGAATATTTGAAAACAGTGTCAGGCTCCAGAGATTTTAACTCAATGCCTATGTCAAGCATTCTTTGTGGCTCATTTTCTTTGAAAAGTCCCCTGGACTTGCTATACAAAGTGAGCTCCTGACAGAAGTGGGGGAGCAAGCTGTAAAAGTGGTAGAAAGAGTAGATGTCAAAACCAGGTGTGTTAGGGTTCAAACCTTCACGTTGCCACTTCTGAGCTGTGTGATTTTCGGCTGATGCACTTAGCCAATGCGTGGCTTAGTTTTCTTGTGTACAAATGTAGGTGTCTCACAGCCTATTGCTGGGCGGGGTCACCAATAGTATGAGTGAGATGCATAAAACTGTTCCCCGTGCTTTGTAAACATCTTAATGTTAGGAAATGTTGTAAAGCACACTTCTCTACCAAATGAAATTCTATGCTAGGGAAAAGCCCCTCAACATGTACTACCAACAGTCTTTAGACAATCTGCCCCCAATAGAAATTAAAGGTAAAGTTGCAAATGCCAGGGAATGCCACTTGTTTGTGAAGGAGATAGAGGAGGTAGTGAGAAAGAACTGATGAAATTGCTTAAAACCCAATCTCTTGACTACTCTGAATGTCCAGGCTCCTGTAAAAGGTTGTAGCAAAATGAGTAGAATTCTCCAGACATCACCAGGGAAAGGTGTGATAGCTCCAGAAGGAACGAAGAGAAAGGGACAGGAGAGTTTAGGAGATGAGGGCTAAGATGTCTAGAGACCCTTTACATTACATTTATCACTCCATTAAGCAAACATCATTTCCACCATTTTACTGTCAATGAAGGCAAGGTTCAAGAGACCTAAGGTAGCTCTCTGTCTCTTGTCTAGGAAGCTGTGTGGCAGGATTTGAATGTTTTTCCCTCTTTCCTAGGAAAACACTGTCTAGAAAGGTAGCCTGAGGGGATGTCAGAGGGGCTGGTTGTACAATGCTCCAGATAATCTATGACTTCGTGGGCAGGCTTAGCAAGAGCTTTTACTCAAGTTTCTTCTAAGCTAACACCTATCACTGCCCATCTAAGCGAAGCAGCCTCATAGGGGGTCTTTGCTTTAAGCTATGCCATCGTAGACATCAAGGAAGATGGAGTACTCTGTTGTTATTGTTCTGGAAAGTAAATCTTATGATATTTGAGTCTATCTCTCCTTTATTTGCTTATACATAAGATTTTTTTTCGAACTTCTTGGCTAATAACCACTTATCAGAGAGTGCATACCATGTGTGTTCTTTTGTGATTGGG
>NW_022196910.1:24156313-24167163 GCF_008632895.1 Mastomys coucha
TTCTTTTCTATTAGTTTCAGTGTATCTGCTTTGATGTGGAGGTCCCTGATCCACTTGGACTTGAGCTTATACATAAGATTTTTTTATGTACTTTCCCCATGTGTTTTTTATTAAATTTATTCCCTTTACAACCCAATATCAGACTTTCCTCTCCTCCCAGTCCCCACCCCTCCTGCACTCAAGTTGTTGTGGGACTATGTGCATCCTCTCCCACTGAGGCCACACAAGGAAGGCAGGTAACAGGCTCAGGGATAGCCCCTACTCCAGTTGTTTGGAGGACTCCCTAAAAAGGCCAAGGTGCTCATCTGCTGCATATGTATGAGCAGTGGTCCTAGGTCCAGCCTGTGCTCACACTTTGGTTGGTGATTCAGTCTCTGGGAGTCCCCAAGGGTTCAGGATAGTTGACTCTGTTGGTCCTCTTGTGAAGTTCTGTCCTCTTCAGGTCCCTCAATTTTTCTCCCAACTCTTCTGTAAGACTCTCCAAGCTCTGTCTATGGTTTAGGTGTGAGTCTCTGCATTTTTTTCCATTGGCTGCTGGGTGGACCCTCTCAGAAGACAGTTATGTTAGATTCCTCTGCAAGCACAATGAGGTATCATTAACAGTGTCAGTAATTGGTTCTTGCCCATAGAATGAGTCTCAGTTTGGGGCGGTCATTGGTTGGCCATCCCTTCAGTCTCTGCTCTATCTTTGTTCTAGCACAACTTCTAGGCAGGACATATTTTCCAAATCCAAAGGGTTTGTAGGTTGGAGGAAGTGGCCACTTCAGGATCCATATAACCCACTGCTAGGAATCTCAGCTAGACTTGCTCCCTCACACTCTTTGGGGCCTCTCCCTATTCCAGATCTCTGGCATGTTCTAGAACGCTCCCCCCTCCAGTCAATCTCCGTTTCTCTCCTCTGTTCTCTCTATATATGATCTTTCCTCCACCCTGTCCCTCCCCTTTTCATCCTCTCCTCCACCCAGTTTCCTCCTTCCATTAACCTCTGATATCTATTTTGTGTCCCCTTCTGAGAAAGATTCAACCCAACCATCCTCCCTTGTGCTCTCTGTGTTATTTAGCTTCTTTGAGTCTCTTCATTATAGCATGGTTATCTTGTACTTTATGACACTTATAAGTAAGCACATACCAGGCATGTCCTTTTGGGTCTGGGTTACCTTACTCAGGATGATAGTTTCTTGTTCCATCCATTTGCCTGAGAAATTCATGATGTCCTTGTTTTTAATGGCTGAGTAGCATTCCGTTACATAGATAAGCCACATTTTCTGTATCCATTCTTCAATTGAGAGACATCTAGGTTGTTTCCAGTTTCTGGATATTATGAATAAAGCTGCTATGAGCATACTTGAGCAAGTGTCCTTGTGAGACAATTGAGCATCTTTGGGTATATGCCCAGGAGATGCATAGCTGGGTCTTGATGTAGAATTATTCCCAACCTTCTGAGAAACCAATAAATTGATTTGCAGAGTGATTGTGCCAGTTTGTAGTCTCACCTACAGTGGAGGAGTTTCCTCCTTGTTCCACATCTTTGCCAGCATGTTTTGTCCTTTGAGTTTTGTTTTTTTTTTTTTTTTTTTTTTTTTTTTTTAATGTTAGCCATGCTGATAGGTGTAAGGTGGAATCTCAGGGTCATTTTAATTTGCATTTCCCTGATGACTAAGGATATCAAACATTTCTTTAGGTGCTTCTCAACCATTCAAGATTCCTCTGTTGATAATTTTCTGCTGTGTACCTCATTTTCAATTTGGTTATTTGGATTGTTGTTGTCTAACTTCTTGAGTTCTTTATATATTTTGGATATTAACCCTCTGTCAGATGTAGGGTTAGTGGAGATCTTTTCCCAATCTGTAGGCTGTTGTTTTGTCTTAATTATGGTGTCCTTTACTTACAGAAGCTTTTCAGTTTCTTGAAGTCCCATTTATTAATTCTTTGCTTGAGTGTCTGAGCTATTGGTGTTCTGTTCAGGAAATTGTCTCCTGTACCGATGACTTCAAGGTTATTCCTCCTCTTTCTGTTCTTTTAATGTGTCTGGTTTTATGTTGAGGTCTTTGATCCATTTGAAATTGAGTTTTGTGCAGGATGATATGTAGATCTATCTCCATTCTTCCACATGAAGACATGAAGTTGGACCAGTGCCATTTGTTGAAGATGCTCTCCCTTTTTCACTGTATAATTTTTGTTTCTTTGTCAAATACCAAGTGTGCATAAGTGTGTAGGTTTATTTCTGGGTCTTTGATTCAACTCCATTGATCTTCCTGTCTGTTTCTATACCAATTTCATGCAGTTTTTTTTTTTATTACTATTGCTCTGTAGTATAGCTTGAAATCAAGGATAGCAATACCTCCAGAAGTTCTTTTATTGTTCAGGATCATTTTAGCTATCTTACATTTTTTATTATTCTGTATAAAGTTGAGGATAGCCTTTCAAGATCTGTGAAGAATTGTGTTGGAATTTTGATGGGGATTGCATTGAATCTGTAAATTGCTTTTGGTAAGATAGCTGTTTTCATTATTTTAATCCTACTTAACCATGAACAAGTGAGATCTTTCCATCTTCTGATATCTCCTTAATTTCTTCCTTTCAGAGACTTGAGGTTCTTGTCATACATGTCTTTCACTTGTTTGATTAGAGTTACACCAAGTATTTATTATTATTTGTGGCTATTGTGAAGGGTACTATTTCCCTAACATCTTTCTTAGTCCATTTATCACTTGTGTAAAAGAGGGCTACTGATTTCTTGGAGTTAATTTTGTGTTGAGCCACTTTGCTGAAGGTGTTTATTAGCTGTAGAATTTCTCTGGTAGAATCTTTGGGGTCACTTATGTATACTATCATGTCATCTGTGAATAGTGATACTTTGATTTCTTTCTTCCAATTTGTATCCCCTGATCTCCTTTAGTTTTCTTATTGCTCTAGCTAAAATTTCAAGTACTGTTTTGAAAAAAAACATAGGGAGAACAGACAGCCTTGTCTTGTCCCTATTTTAGTGGAATTTCTTTAAGTTTCTTTCCATTTAATTTGATGCTGGCTATTAGCACTTGCCTATATTGTGTTTATGTATACCCCTTGTACCCTTGAATTTTCCAAGACTTTTAACATAAAGGGATGTATGTGTTGTCAAATGCTTTTTCAACACCTAGTGAGATGATCATGTGATCTTTTTCTTTCGGCTTGTTTATCTGGTGGATTATGTTGACAGAATTTCATATATTGAATCACCCTTGCATCCCTGAGATGGAACCCACTTGATCACGGAGGATGGTGTCTTTGATGTGTTCTTGGATTCAGTTAGTGAGTATTTTATTGAGTATTTTTGCATCAATGTTCATATAAGAAATTGGTCTGAAATTCTCTTTCTTTGTTGAGTCTTTGTGTGGTTTGGGTACCAGGGTGACTGTAGCCTCACAGGATGCATTTGGCAGTGTTTCTTCTGTTTCTATTTCTTTTGAATAGTTTGAGGAGTATTGGTATTAGCTCTTCTTTGAAAGTCTGGTAGAATTCTGTACTAAAAAAATCTGGCCCAGTACCTTTATTTTTTTCATTTGGAGACTTTTAATTATTGCTTCTATTTCCTTAGGGTTTATAGGAATATTCAGATAGTTTACCTGATCTTGATTTACTTTTGGTAAATCCACTTCAGTTAGATTTTCCAATTTTGTGGAGTACAGGCTTTTGAAGTAATATCTAATGGTTCTTTACATTTCCTCAGTATCCGTTGTTATGAATCCCTTCTTCTTTCTGATTTTGTTAATTTGGGTATTATCTCTCTGCTTTTTGGTTAGTTCTGCTAAAGGTTTGTCTATCTTGTTAGTTTTCACCATGAGCCAGCTCTTGATTTCATTGATTCTTTGTATTATTCTCTCTGTTTCTAATTGATTTATTTTAGCCCTGCATTTGATTACTTCCTGCTGCCTATTCCTGCTGGTTGTATTTGCTTCTCTTTTTTTCCTAGAGCCTTTAGATGTACTTTTGTTCATATGAGAATTCTTCAATTTCTTTATGAGGGCATTTAGTGCTTGGAACTTTCATCTTGGCACTGCTTTCACAATGTCCTATAAGTTTGGATATGTTTTGCCCTCATTTTCATTGAATTCTAAAAAGTCTTTATGTACTTTATTTATTTCCCAGTGATCATTGAGTAGAAAACTGTTCAGTTTCCATAAGTATATAGGCTTTCTGTTGTTTTTGTTGTTGTTGAAATCCAGCCTTGATCCATGGTGATCTGATCAGATCGAAGGGGTTATTCAATTTTCTTGTATCTATTGAGGTTTGTTTTGTGATCGATTATGTGGTCAATTTTGGAGAAGGTTCCCTGAGATGCTAGGAAGAAATTATATTCTTTTTTGTTTGGGTGAAATGATCTATATATCTGTTAGGTCCACTTGAATCATTACCTCTGTTAGTTTCAGTATTTCTGTTTAGTTTTGGTCTCAATGACCTGTTAATTGGTGAGAGTCGAGTGTTAAGGTCTCCCACTATTAATGTGTGGTGTAAGATGAGTAATTTAAGCTTTAGTAATGTTTCTTTTATGATGTGGGTGCCCTTAAATGTCATAGATATTCCAAATTGAGATGTCCTTTTGGTGGATTTTTCCTTTGATGAGTATGAGGAAGCGTTTCTTTTGATTACTTTCAGTTGAAAGTTCATTCTTTAGATGTTAGAACTGCTACTCTAGTTTGTTTCTTGGGTCCATTTTCTTGGAAAACCATTTTGCAGCTCTTTATACTGAGACAATTACTTTCTTTGTTGCTGAGATGAGTTTCTTGTATACAGCAGAATGATGGATTCTGTTTACACATCCATTCTGTTAGCCTGTGTCTTTTTTACTTGGAAATTGAGTCCAGTGATGTTGAGAGATATTTAATGGCCAATGAGTGTTGTTTGCTGTTATTTTGATGTTGGTTGTGGTAGTATGTGGTTGTATGAACATGTTTCTCCTCTATTGGTTTTAATGGTGTGAAATTATTTATGTATTATGTTTTCTTGAGTATAGTTAGCCTTATTGGGTTGTAGTTTTCTAGTATTCTCCATAGGGCTGGATTAGTGGAGAGGTATTGTTTGAATTTGACGTGACAGAACCTTCACCTAATGAATAAAGATTTCAAGGGACCAATCACTGGGCCAGCAGGCAGAACTTATGGGTGTAGAAGGGGAAGAGGGGAAGCAGGAGAAAAGAATTCCCTTTTCAGACAGCAGGAGAAGAAAGGCAGACATAATGTAGGAAACCAGAGGTTGTTGTTTCGAGTGGCCAGTCCACCACCAGAGGATTTATAACATAGAATAGCTTACAAAATTAGGATGCTAGGTCCTGTGCCCAGCAATGTGTTACTTGTTAATTCTAAACTAAGATTGTGTGATGTTTCTTTCACACAGTGACTCAACTGGGTTTCAGAGAAAGGTACAGTGGCAGAGCATGGTGTACAAGAGTGCATGCAGCAGGAATTTGGAAGTGCAGGACTCGCATAGCAACAGCCAGCCACAGGAACTTAGTGTGGGTGAGACAGGCCCTGGCTAAAAGGAAAGAATGCATTCTCAACTATCAGCCAGGCTGAAGACAGACCAAGGCTGCCAGCCAATGCCTAACCCGTGATAGAGTAGGATGCCTTTTTATAGTTCATGCAATAATTTGGTTTCATCATGGAATATCTTGGTTTCTCCATTTATGGTGATTGAGAGTTTTGCTGGATATAGTACTCTGGGTTGACATCTGTGGTCTCTTAGGGTTTGTGAGACCTCTTCCTAGGTGCTTCTAGTTTTGAGAGTCTCAAATGAGAAATTGGGTGTCGTTCTGATAGGTCTGCCTCTATATGTTAGTTGGCCTTTTTCCCTTGCAGCTTTTAATATTCTTTCTTTGTTTTGTATATTTAGTGTTTTGATTATTATGTGGCAGGAGGATTTTCTTTTCTGAGCCAATCTGTTTGGTATTATGTAAGCCTTTTGTACCTTTATATGCATGCCTTTCTTTAGCTTAGGGAAATTTTCTTCTATGATTTCATTGAAGCTGTTTTCTAGATATTTGAGCTGGGGATTTTCTTCTTCCTCTATTCCTATAAATCTCAAGTTTGGTCTTTTTATAATGTCACAAATTTCCTAGATGTTTTGTGTCATGAACTTTTTAGATTTTCCATTTTCTTTGACTGATGAATTGATTTCTTCCATCTTATCTTCTACACCCGAGATTCTCTCTTCCGTCTCCTGTATTCTGTTGGTGATCCTTATGTCTATAGTTCTTGTTCTCTTTCCTAGGTTTTCTAACTCCAGGATTTCCTCAGTTTGTGTTTTCTTCATTTTTTCCATTTTCCTTTTCAGGTCTTGGACAATTTTATTCATATCCTTCACCTATTTGATTTCATTTTCCTGTATTTCTTTATATTTATTTGCTTCCTCTTTTAATGATGCTCTACCTATTTGAATTTATTTGCCTGTATTTCTTTAAGGGATTTATTCATGTCCTCTTGAAAGGCTCCTATTATCTTTATAAAATTGGTGTTTAAGATCGTCTTTTTGTGCTTCAGTTTCATTAGGATATCCAGGGTTTGTTATAGCAGGATAGCTGGGCTCTGGTGATGCCATATGCCCTGGTCTTGTTGATTGTGATCTTATGCTGTCCTTTAAGCATCTGTTTTTTCCTGGATGTTTTGACTGTATGATCCTGATTGCAGCAGGCCTTCTCACAAAGGTGGGGGAAGTTATAGGCCAAACAATAGAGGTAAGGGTATCCTATACTATTGGCTGTGCCTCAGGCAGACCCCACTCTATAGGCTGTGTCCCAGTCAGACCCAGCTGGGGTGGTAAGCATATCCACCTAGGATGGGTGGTTGGGCAGGATCCCAAGCTGGTCAGTTTTGGGGCCCCTGAAGGTTTCCATGGAGGCAGGATGCTCTTGGGGTCCTGCAGGAGCTCCTCCAATTGAAGGAGCAAGACCAAAGCTAGACAATGGTGCAAGAGGGAGCATTCTAAAGGATAATTTCTATACATTGCTAGAGTTAGAGCTCATATTTCAGTGTTTATTTAGAGAAGTCTTTCATCTCTCATTTTATACATTATTTCAGTCAACTCATGAAGAGTAAGATACCATATTAGTTTCCATTATTAGTTTCTTGTTACTGCTGTAAAAATGCCTTTGGATTTAGTTACTTAAGATGATATAAATTTATTATTGTAATTCCGAAGGTCAGAAATCCAGACTGGGTCCGTTGGGTGAAAGTAATTGTTGGCCAAGCTCATGCTTTCTGGAGACTCAAAAGAAGAGTATGTGTTCTTGACTGTATTCTTGATCAGAGACTGCCTACATGCCTTGGCTCTCACCTCTATACCATCTTCCAAGCCATCAGCTGTTACTCATATTGTAGCACTCAGCTATTGAGTAAGTCTTTCCTGGGTAAGGAAGCCTGCTGTGGTCATATCATGTAGGAGCAATGTCAGTTACTATTCTTGTGGCTGTGATCAAACACCTGATAAGAAGTAACTTAAAGGAAAGGTTTGTTCCCCTGTTAATACTTTCAAGAAGTGATGGTTCCTTCTATAAATGGGAGGAGAGTTACCTCTGCTGACCTATAAATCACTGCTAGTCTTACAAACTTTTCTTGTGTTTGGGTAAACCTCAGGGCAGATACTTATAAGGGTTTTTTATGTTGGCAGACAGATTCAAAAGACTCTTTGGAATGTTTTATAGCTCACCCTAATTGAGATGTGAGGGGTCTGCAGATTTTAAACTTCCAAACCTGGTTCAGAATCTTAGAAGTTATAACTGAGACCCCATAAATACCCCTCCCATGGTTCTATCAGTTGTTCATAGAAGTAGAGTCAGGCATATGATCTCTTTAATCATGACCGACATCTCCCAACTCCTTCACTACCTTGGAGCAAATAAGTTGATTCAAATTTCATAAAGGAGTAACTAAAGAGATGGCTCAGTGATTCAAAGAACTTGCCGCTCTTCCCTAGTATCTGAGTTTGATTCCTAGCACCCCATGGCAGCTCACAACCATCTGTAACCTCAGCCCCAGAGATCCAATGCCCTCTTCTGGCCTCTTCAGGCACCAGGTGCACACATTGTGCACATATGTACATGCAGGTAAAGTACTCTTATGCATAAAATAAATGAATTTTTAAGAGTACATTCAAGAAGAAGCCCCAGCCATTTTTCACATACCTAATGACTACATTGAATCCAACCAGGTTTTCTAAGCCTGTTTGTATCTATTTAGACATACTGTGTGAGTAATTTGTGAGCATTTACTGAAAGACTTTATCCAAATTCCTTTTAAGAAAGATGCCAGGACCTCATTCTCAATTCTGTTACTGAAGCTGTGATTTTCCTATTTTAGATTTGAGACGCTAAAGCTAAACAAGAACACAGATTTCACTCTTGATTAAAATCACTGGCTGGTGAAAATCCAAATTAAAATAGAACACCAAAAATCGAGTTTCCATTTTCTATTAGAACAGAAATGGTTTTATTTTCCATATCAAAAGTTCTATACTGAAATGGTATTAGTAAAAAATTAAAAATGCAGATACCGTTAGAAACGCAGGCAGCTATCATGAGCCGGCATGTGTCCCTTTGGCTGCTGCAAAGTTATAAGGTGCACACAATATATCACCATTTAATGGAACAATAAAACATGAGAAGACATCAAGTGACCCAAAGTATTTGGGAAAAAAGAATATTCGTTTTTGAGACACAGAAATGACCTCGATACAGAAAGAAAATGTGTCCCCACAAAACACCATTCCCAATCTTCCCTCCCCCCTTATAGTTTCTATATAAATTACTTTTCTGACCCAAAGTCTCATTGTGTAGCCTAGGTTTACCTTTTTTTGTAATCCTCCTACCTCTTCCTCCCAGGTGCTAAGATTATTAGCATGTGCCACCACACCTAGCTATTATACTTCCCTTCTGCCTGCAGGTCTCTATGCTAGAACAATGCCACCAATGATGATAATAGTTTCCATGATAAAGAGAAGCTTTGATTTGTTCTTCCTTTTGTTTTTGTCCTTTTTCTAAATTAAATTGTTTTATTTATTTACATTCCATATGTTACTCCCTTCCTGGTTCCTCCTCCCAGAATTCTTCAGCTATCCCCCCTCCCCTTTGCCTCTGCTAGGGTGCTTCCCTGCCCACCTACTCCTCAACCCCCACCCTTCTCACACATACCCCCACCTCCACCTCACCCCTCTCCTAGCATCCCCCTTCTCTGGGTATCAAGTCTCTACAGGATTAGGCACATTCTCTCCCACTGAGGCCAGACAAGGCAGTCCTCTATTACATATGTGCCAGGAGGCCACAGACCAGCTCATGTATGCTCTTTAGTTGGTGCTTAGTGTGGGAGCTCTGAGGGGTCTGGGTTAGTTGATACTGTTGGTCTTCTTATGAGCTTACCATTTCCCTTCAGTTCCTTCAATCCTTCCCCTAACTCTTCCATAGAACTTGTAACCTAGGCCTCAAACAAAGTATGTGTGTGTGTATGCATTTGTGTGTGTGTGTCTTTTTTCTAGTAGTTATATCTGTAGTTTCATAAATATACAAAAATTCTGTAAAGTTCCTCCCAGAGAAATTAAACAAGTCAACAAAGCAAACCAACCAACTATACCATCAAAACCTTGTAAGAAATATATGGACTCCTCATTCCATCTGACTGACATTTTTGTTGAAGCTGGGCTTTGGCTCAGTGCTAAAGTTAAATGGTCAGAGAAAATACAGTGCTGACCATTACCCTGAGGTTTGGGAAGATGTAGAGTCATTTAGACCCCACCCTGTCCATCTCAGCTCGTGCCCATTACCTTCCCTCCTAAATCTATAGCCATCATGGCTATGCTTGTATCCATGCTGTCTCCAGTCTATTTACAGCCTTGCTTGAAATCTGACTGGTTCTGGGTTTTTTTCTCTTCTTTTATTTTATTTCCTTTCCTTTTCTTTTCCTCTCCAATGGAACTAGCTGGCAACCTTCTTAGGCAGTCTTTGTAGGCCATCTTCAGAACACTCTTTCCTTGTGGAAATAGATGGTAGGTAGATAGATAGATAGATAGATAGATAGATAGATAGATCTGGAGATAGATAGATAAATGAATAAAACAAACAAACAAATAAATGCAGACAGAAAGACCCATCTGGTTCCTAGTCTTTAGTGATCTCCACTGCTAGCTGAATGTTGGGGATCACATGCCCATTAGAACATACAAAAGCTTAGGTCATATATCCAAAAAGTTCCATACAGTTACTCTGAGCTAGACTCTGGACATCTGCATTTAAAAAAATCTCTTTAGTGTAAACCACCCAAGTAGAGCTGGTGCCAAGATCTACTCAGCTGATTCCTTTTAAAAATCATTTTTGTTAGCAATATTACTGAACCTAATAATTGTTGTGGATAGCCCTGGTCTTGTATTTTGATGCTAATTCTCCTCTCCAGGAAAGCACTGCAGAGGAGGCACAAATCACAATCATGTATACAGGTGCCTTGTGAACTTTCTCCCCACCTTAACTTTTCAAATAAAGGCTAAGGCTGCTGATTGGGCAGCAGGAGGGAAGGTGGAGCTGAACAGTTTGGGGGAGAAGGGGGAGATGAGACAGAGGTGGAGACTGGAGAAGAGGATGAAGGAAGAAGACAGAGGAGGACAAGGTGGAAGGAAGATGGAGCTGAAACACGTGACTTGGAGAAATCGCAAGTCAATGGGATCTAATAGATGGGAATAGAGTAGTGTAGCGATAGATCTGCCCAATCTAGGCGAGTAGCTCGTATACCAACTAATTGAGTTGTGAATTCATTGATTGGGTAAATTGGGTTAAAAATTTACCGCAACAAATAATGAGTTTTTTTTTTTTTTTAGATATTTTCTTTATTTACATG
>NW_022196910.1:24167791-24169289 GCF_008632895.1 Mastomys coucha
TATTTCCACAAATCCAGTCCTTCAAAGAGTAATAAATGAAAAACTCCAACACAAGAAGGGGAACTACAAATAATGAGTTTTATCTTGACAATTTTTTATAGGCATTTGGATCTTATTTACCACTCTCCCCACCCCCACTACCCTCTCTTATTCCTTCCCATCCCCACAGACTCCTTCTGCTTGCCAACCACTCTCCTCTCTATGTTCACGGCTTTGATTAATTTTGGTGTCCCAAATGAGTTTCATTAGGGTTTCTTTTTTTTAAAAAAAAAAACTTTTATTGCATTATGGTGAGAAAAGTCACATGATTTCAATTTATCTGAATTTGTTAACATTTAAAAACATATTTTAATTAAATAGAATTGAATCACATTCTTATTTCCCTTTTGTACCACCACTCCTCCCAGAGATCCCACTTCAATACCTATAATAACTTTTTTGTCATGTTCCTTAAAATTTATAAAATATTATAACAATAAAAATAAGTATTATAAAAGTTGTTTGATATAAAACAACAATCAATTTAACAGTTTTATGTGGATGCTTGTCTACAGCAATAGTGAAAATACATTTTCTCAATATAAATTTTAAATAACTCCAAACATATTAACTGTATACTTAAAAATAATACATCACTACTAGTATTTTCTTAAACGAACATGAACATATAAAGTCTTTTGGTTTGTTTTGTATTTAGTAGAGTTTAACATCTTGGCTCTTACTGTGGTACAAGCCCAAAATAAGAACAATTTTTAGACATTGGGTTTCATTGTAATAAGGCTGTATTTCAATGACCCTCACATCACCAAAGAATTTTACCTCCATCGTAGCTAAGCTGAGAGTTGATAGTTCTGCTGCACCAAGAAATGAATTGTAGGCTCGATTTTTGGATACAGACTTCCTGCTATGGTCAAAGCTATTTGACTTGAGTGAGTGACTTCATTCTCAGCCCACAGAGAACAGGTTACATTCATTTAAGAAATGATGTAGGCATTAAGATGGTCTATCCATAATGTCATTTGCCAACTGTTTCAATGAACAATGGTTCTGCTTGGAGGGTAGCACAGACATTAGGTAATGGTAAGAATTTGGTTCATTAGCTGTGATAATTTGGAAAAGCATTCATCTCAGAGAAAGAGTAACTTATAAAGTCCTCTTCTTCAAACTTGATACAAGAGTTACAAATGTCAAGCAAAGCATTCAGTTTCACTTTGTTGTTCTCTTACAAGCCACCTCCCTAGTTAATCGTCTATGTTTCTTTTGGGTATATAAATACTTTTGAAATATATATGCTGTTCTGAAAACCATAGTATAGTGTAAAACATGAAATAAACAATACTACTAATAGAGAGGCTGAGATAGGATAAGCAAGATTTCAAGATCCTTATGTTGTACACAGCCAGACACTGTCACAAACATACAAGCTGACAGTATATAGATTGTACAATGTTGGACTTATTTCTCCAATTACCAAATTAGAGAGAGCATTGGATGACAA
>NW_022196910.1:24170292-24177839 GCF_008632895.1 Mastomys coucha
CTTAAGGTCCTGTATCATCATCATGATAAGTGATTTTAGATTTGAATCTTGCTTTTCCAGTGTGATGGTGTGTCCAGGACTTCCTATGGTGGGAGAATTGGGTTCTGATGACGGCAAGTGACCTTGGTTTGTGTTGTTTATTTTCTTATGCTTGCCCCCTGCCATCTGGTTAACTCTAGTGCTACCTGCCCTTGCTAAATCTGACTGAAGCTTGTCCTTCCTTTGATCCTGGTTGTGTCAGAACTCCTCAGAGTCAAGCTGTCTCTGTGATCCAGTGATTCTGTGATCCTGTGATCCTGGGCTTGTTAGATGTTAGATCACCTGGGAGTGGGGCTTTCTCTGTGTGTTGTGGGACTGGCTGCAGAGCTTGCGCCCAAGGTCTGCTCAGAACACTAACCCAGACAGACTGGAAGGAACCTGAGTCACTCAGCTGGCAGAGTTTCTGTGTTCCTGGTCCCCCTAGTCCCAGTTACTCCCAGTGTTAGCACAGATGTTGGTTCCTGCTCACCTCTGATCCTGGGTGTGTCAGACCGCCTGGGAGTGGAGCTTCCTCTGGGTGTTGTGGGACTGGCTGCAGAGCTTGCACCCAAGGTCTGCTCTGGACCCCAGCCCAGACAGACTGGAAGGAACCCGAGTCAGGGTTTCTTATAGAAGCATTGGTGAAGGGTTTTTTATTTGTTTGCTTGTTTTTTTTGGGGGGGTTGTTTTTTGAGTATGTGCACCTTACCATTAGCTATAGAACTGAAGAAAATATCTCTCCTTCCCCTAGCAAATGCCTATAAATCCTCAGGGAGGAGTTGGACATTGTAAACCCCTCTTTCCTATATGACAGGATGTTGACAGGTCACTTCACAGCTGTACATTGCACAGGTCATTTCACAGCTACCATAATTTGAGTGTAAGGGGCTAAAGTCAGTCACATAACATGTGTGCCTCCTTCTGGCTATGATGATCTTTCCACCTCCTCTCCTGTAATATTACCTGAGACTTGGAGGTGGTGCTATGGACATTCCACTTAAAGCTGAGCAGCCAACCATCTCTTTTTCTCAATACTCTGACTAATTCTAGGTCCCTGCAGCTACCACTGCCCACTGCAAAGTGAAGTTTCTCTGCCCAAAACTGAAGGCATCACTAATCTATGCTAATAAACACAATCAATTTGATAGACAGACATTTTATGTACAAATAGCAAAACCACAGTGATATCTTCCCCACTAAAGCCTATGGATTCCCTAAAGGAAGGCTACTGACCAAGTTCAGGAAGCCAGCTGTAAATTCCTGCTGTGTGGCAGTCCTTACCTTAATCAGAAAGTGGTTGATTAGTTCAGCCTATCCTACCAGACTCTACTTTTAACTATCAGAGCCAACACTTTCTGCTCTCTGCTTTATCCCTCCATGTGGTATCATCCATTCCTCAGATGAATCTCACTGCCTGAATTTCCTCAGGACTCCTTTGGATTCACAGACTCCGATGCCTTCCATTAGAGCGGGGTTTAAATTGCTTTGTGGTATTTATAGGGATTTCTCAGGAGCCCATTGAAATCACCAACTGGGAGAGGAAGATGAGATCAGGTCCTTAGGCATCTAGGGTCCTTAAGGTGAAATACTTTTTAAAAACCTAGTGGATTCACAGGAGAGATGCATGTAGAATTTGAATTTTCTTGTTCTCTACCCTATACCTAACTGCTGGTGTCACCTGTCTCCAGGATGCTAATTAATGGAAATTAATATGGGGCAGCTGTCATTTATTTTCCTTACATTAGCTGGTTCTGTTCTGTAGCCTTGGTTTTCCTGTTTGGAGAATCCAGCAGGTGTATCTGTCTCCATCAAACCAGATGTGGCTGAGAGATTTGACTGATCCAGTTTATCATGACTTTATTGACAGTGTTCCTGGGAACTGTCAGGCCAGGAACCACTTGGACTTTAATGCCACGCTTATCAACTTAACAATGTTGTCATTAAGCACAGCGTTCTGCTTTAGTCCTTGAATCGATCTGTAGTTCTCTATATTCAACACTCACTTCTCAGGCCCCCGTCACTGAGTTCCCCAGATTAACACCTTAGCCGTGATTCACATAAGAGCAAATGCTGTATTTGTATATGTATATCATCTTACCCACCACATATATGACCTGACATCCCCAGTCCTCCTGGGGGAAAATTACTCTAAATTAAAACCAAAACAAACCCCAATCTTTCTTTTGTAAATTATTCACCAGATAGCTCAAAATTATTAGCTTTCAAAACTTAATATTTTAAATTGATGTCTGGCATTGATGATGTCCAGAGGGACTAGACATGGTGTGGATTTAAGGGCAACAATAAAAATGGAGGAGGATTGTTGCGAGGAAGAACAGAGAAACCTTCTGAAACCAGAGCCCAGCAGAACAGGAGAAAGCAAGCAGGAGAGAGTGAGCATCAAAGGGCAAGTGCTGCCTGAATCTGAGCTGATGGACTCTCCCTGGTCTTAATGGAAATACATACATTTTGGAAGAGTATAGCATCAGTGTACTTCACATAGCTAGTGAGTGCCTGATACGCGCCCATTGTTTGAAGCATCCTATCTCCATCGCCTCTATTTTACTGCACTACCTGACATTTGGGATGGGTTCTCACTCCTCAGAGGATAAAACTGAGGCCTGAGGACATCCTGAGATCATCCAGCTTGTCAATGGTGGGGAGAAAGCCCCCTACAAGGGGCTGTATGCTTACTTTCTGTGACCTATCATCGCCTCACAGAAATTCTAGACCTTTCTCCGCTTGAGCAGCTGCTAAGTTTGAGTAGCTTTTCCTTAAAGAATATTAGACTTGGCTGAGGCATGGAGGAGACTCTAGAGCTCTAGCAAAGCTTACTTTCAGAATCTTCTGGAAGCTAGAGCAGCCCAGTGTTTCCATTACAATGGTCTATTGATTTAGTATGAAATGCCAATCTGACAGCCACGGATGAGTGCAAACCTTACGTATTGGGCCAAATCCCTGCCCAGCTGTTATTGTCCTATCCTGAAATGGAGAATTCAAAGGAAATTACTTCTTGTCCCTGTAAGAGGCCTGAAATAAAAACATTTTTAATACTTCTCCTTTGTCTGTAGAACTAAGTGCTGCCAAGTGTCCAGAGTGCACCTAGGTGAGAGCAGACATCTTGAATCTGGGGGAATCACTGCACCACTTGTAGGTTCTTTTGCAAAGCTTCAGGAAAGCTTTAGTGGATGTCTGATGAATGCTCCCAGGGTCCAGGAAACTACCCAAAGGCTGGTTACAGGTTAATGTAAAAATAAATGTGTTGCAAATTGCAAGCTGTATTTAGAGAAATTTGAACTAACTTGCTTCTGTCTTCTCTCCCTGCTTCCCAAGGTTGGAATCAAGGCTAGTAGAGTGGCTTACTTGCAGGCTTCCTGATGGTACTCTATGAACTGAGAGAGGGTAGAGACAATTGCTGGGAGAAAGGGATAAGTTTGCACAATGTATAAACAACAGGGGGCCCATCTTCAAAGAACATTTCCCTTTTCTTTTAGTAATGAGCTATTCTCATACACAAATTAAAATATTTTCTCTAAGATCCCATCAGTAAATATGAGTCAGAAAGCCAAAATCTTGTATTTTGTCAGCAAAAGATTTTGTATTTTGTCTTCTGTTATTCTCAATTTTTCCGAGGAAAGTGCCTCCCCACTCCTTTAATAGCTTTGACCTAGCTTTCATTTCCATGGAAGCCTTAAAGACACAGTAGCGCAGGGCACCAGGGGTTCCTAATCTTTCTGTTCTGAGAGGCAGCTTTTCATTTCTTCTGAGGGTTTAAGGTTAGAGGATGGGGGTAAGGAACTTCTAGCAAATTGTTTCACTGCTCCATAGGGAGGCTGTGAATCCTAAGCCACTACCAAATTGTGCTTCAAGGTCTACACACAGGACTAGGTTGAGCACTCCTGTGCAAGGATTCTTCCATTTGATGAGAAATGGAAAAACTCTTTTTGGAAAAAGAAAAGAAATAAATAAAAAAAAAAAGCAATTACTGGCTATTTCACTTTCCCAGAAGAAGATTGTCTGAGGAAAGGCTAGCTTCATCTGCTGTCAGGGGCCGCCAAAGCAATGAAGGCACAGAGCTGAGCCTTGAAGGGCTCTCATGATGCCCATGTGTGTACTGCAGACCAGTTTTATGTAAACGTCCTTCTTGCCCAGACAGTCATCTAGCCTGCTCTTCTAATAAACACATTTCTCAGCCCTTGGAGTCTCACCTTCCTGCTGACTGAAGAATATATCTGAAAAAAATAAACCCCAACTGTGGATGTTTGTAAAGCTACTACTGACTAGCATGAAACTCATTCACATTCTTGACTTTTATTTTGGGTTGTTGGTTGGTTGTGGAATGTGGGCCAGGAAGCCCCACTTCATTTGTCCTGCAGTAATCTGAATATGGCTCCTTAGGAATGTCCTGATGGTACCCTGTGGACGTCAAGACTCAACCCACAGAATTATAGGCTTTAATGTTGGAAGACTATTCAATGGATCATCTGGTCCTATCTAGACATTTTGAATAGAATGATCCCATTTTAATGATCACACAACGGAAGCCCAGAGAGACCTTGAAAAACAAAGGATGGGAGGTCTAAGACCTTTATCTCTTCCTTTATGCTGTTTTGAAAAATCCATAACAAGGTGAAATTCCTGGGTTGATCAGATCTCTCTCTAGGCCTTACCTACCACTTGCTATTTATAGGTAGGCCCTGACACAGACTGTATTGGATATTGATAAGTGCCACATATTTTTCTGGGTGTGGTCATTCCTGCTGCAAGCTCCTTAGCATGCAAGGATTTCACTATGACTGGTAAGGGTAGACTGGAAGTTCAGGAAAAGAGAAGAGATAGGTGGCAGGCGTTGCTTTGTGGACTTCTTAGTTGCTGTATGTTTGGCAGCAGGACTTGGAAATCCTCATAAAAGGTTGAAGCATGGACCCTGTATGCATTTGTATCACCACAACAGAGAGAACATTTTGCCATTCTTTAAAGACAACCATTCCCACACAAAACAAGTAGGGCCACATGGAAGCTGAGAGGGGGTTGCCGTATGTTACAGAACTAAACATACAAAAGAGGAATACATGCAGGATGAGAACACAGACATTTTTCTTTACACTATCAACTAATGCTTCCCTAATTGTTGTATAAGAAGAAGTTTGTTCTTGACAACTATAATCCTTCTGTATTATTGCGGTTTTGTTATGCACCATTAGTATGAATTTGTGTAGTCATTCGTCCTTATATTTCACATCTATTACAACAGATGACTTTGAGATTTTAAAGAAGGCATTGTCTCGTGGTTTCTGATGGTCAGAAGTCCATGAGTGCTTCCTTCCCAGGAGGCCCTGGGTTTCTCATGAAGCTGCAGTGAACATGCTGGCAGACTATGCCAATTCAGTATCTGGATGGGCTTGGAGAATCTGCTTCCAGAAGGCATTCAAGGTGATTGTCATAAGTCCTTGGTTGCTCACTGACATTATCTGAACTCTGAAATCTTGCTGGAAGGGCATCTCCACAGAGATGCCTAGGAGAGTTTGGAATAGGTAGCTGCCATCTCCCAACCTGAATGATTCAAGGTTCAGATCCTTTAACCATCTGTTTGCTTTCGGTAATTAGGCAACCTTCTAAAACAAGCATAACATAACTTATCCTTTAAATGCCTTCTGGGGCACTGTTTCTTGGCATTAAGCATACACACACTGATATGTAATTGTTGTTACTGTCCATCTCGACAAGAGTTCTTCATCCTGGACAGAAACTTTGTGCCCATTTGTATCACTGAGTTTTCTCATTTCTGAGACCAAAGTAGCTGGCCAAACAACTCAGCATGGAAGGGATTGTTCTGACTTGTAGTTTGAAGAGCTCCAGTCACTGTAGAAGAAAAGGCGTGGCTGTAGGAGTTAAAGGCAGCTCGTCATACTGCATCTGCCCTCCCCCTCCGGGTAAAAAGAGTGGACAGGATGTAAGCCCAGGCTGTATAACTCCAGTGCATACCCAATTCCCACCCTAGCAAGCCTGCCTCAAAAAATGTTCACATCCTTCCAATACAGGGCATCATCTGGGGATATGGGCTTTCACCTCCATCCTATACACCAGTAAACAGCAGCTGACCGACTCAACTCTTTCCTTTCAGCTTTCATTTTGATGGTTGTTTTGGTGGTGGTGGATGGTTGGTTGGTTTTCAGATAGTCTCATACTGTCTCAACTGGTGTGGAACTTGCTGTATAGCTCAGGCTGGCCTCAAACTCGAGGCAGTTGTGCTGAGTTTAAGGTATGAATCACCACCCCAGGCTGATCCATCCAGTTTTTTATGGATATACTCAATTCCTAATTTTCATCTTAGTGAATTTGCCGATACCTGATGCTTCACATGAATACATCGCAAACTAATTGTCCTTTTATTTCTCATAGAACAACGTCTCCAAGGTTGACTCATGCTACCATGTGCCCAAATGGCCTGCCTCTTTAAGGCTGAATAACGCCCCAGTGTATGTCCACCACATTTTGTTTATCTGCCAATCAGCATTTGGACTGTTGTTGCTCTCATTGTGGCCTTCTTATAACCTGATGTGAAAGTGAGATCTCAAATAGCCACATCTGACACACACTTTGGAAAGGCAAAGGGGGAGGGTGCTAAAAAATGCCATGAACAAGATGTTAAACCAATAACAAGATATGCAAAGCTATTTTGATAATTGCATACAACTCTTGCCATGGTGAGGACTCACTTGCTTATTATCATCCTTAATTCTTTTGATGGTATATAAAATTCTGTGTTTTGTGATCTTTTTAGGGGTTATGCCTCCAGTAGTTCCAGGAGAACACAGTACTAAAAATGGAAAGGTAGAAAAGCCACCTGACTTGTAAATAAATATTGCCTTAAAAGGTTAGTTTTGGTACACCAGGTGTCACGGATACCTGTCAGTCATGTTGTACCTAGGCATGAGGTTGCCATCAGGAGAGAAAGCTGGCCTGTGTAGTTCCACTTTCCTACAAGTAGTGGTTGTCCCATCATTTGGGTCGTGGCTGCAGTATGACTGGTTGGAACATAAGCACAACCATTCTTTTGTGTGGTATATAGTTATATGGGCCCACAGAGGGGTTAGTCTGCATTGAGAAGAATAACAGAGAGGAATGCCCCCATGCAAGTGTCCTTTCACCACTTGCGTAGCCCTTCCTTCTGCTTTGTGCCTGGAAACACAGAAAGCTAGCCCTTTTGCCTTTTTAGTTTATCACATGA
The DNA here is from genome assembly GCF_008632895.1 of Mastomys coucha. NCBI lineage: Eukaryota > Metazoa > Chordata > Mammalia > Rodentia > Muridae > Mastomys > Mastomys coucha. The sequence continues at coordinate 24,177,542 of NW_022196910.1, forward strand.
GTTCAATTTTCTGTTTTGTGGTGAATTTGAAAGATTTACAAAGATGAGAGCAATGGGGATTTTTTTTAAAAACAGCAATTTTGCCCTGCCAATTATGCAAGGCAAGGTGCAGGAGCCATTCTGGAAGCATCTCTACCCATTCTTCATTATTGATGTAATGGAGGTTGATCTCCGCATCACCGGACATATTTCTCTCCACCAGGGGCAGAGATGGAGTGGTGATGATGGCTACCATGTCCGACCAGCCTTCAGGGAAGGTTCCAGAAGATGAGTAATGGTTATTCAAACAGAAGACAAA